>NC_089260.1:57339706-57651803 GCF_963930625.1 Muntiacus reevesi
GCCACCTGCAGGCCAGGAGGAATTTGACGAAGGACTGGCTCTGCAAGATGAAGGGGGGAGGGGTCACGGGGGAGGGTGGGGGCAAAGTGTCCTTCTGTTTTACTTCTCAGGGAAAAGCCTTGAACATGATTATAGGCCCACAGGAAGGAGATTGGAGAAGGCAATGGCACCCCACTCCAGTACTCTTGCCTGGAAAATACCATGGACGGAGGAGCCTGATAGGCTGCAGTCCATGGGGTCGCTAAGAGTCAGACATGACTGAGCAACTTCACTTTCACTTTTCACTTTCACACATTGGAGAAGGAAATGGCAACCCACTCCAGTGTTCTTGCCTGGGGAATCCCAGGGACGGGGGAGCCTGGTGGGCTGACGTCTATGGGGTCGCACAGAGTCGGACATGACTGACGTGACTTAGCAGCAGCAGGAAAGAGCTGATTAGAGGCACAGATGCTATCTATAAAGAAATGTGCTTAGGGACTTCTCTCATGGTACAATGGTTAAGACTTCACCTTGGATGTAGGAGGTGCAGGTGTGATCCCTGGTCAGGGAATTAAGATCCCATATGCCCTGTGGCCAAAAAACCAAAACATAAGACAGAAGCAATACTATAACAAATTCAATAAAGACTTTTAAAATGGGCCACATCCAAAAAAAAAAAAAAAAACTTTATAAAGAAATGTCCTTAAATGACCGTTCTGAGATAATTTTTTAACCTCTTTCATCATTCCCCACAATCACCCTCATAATATTACTTTCCTGTATCAGTGAAGCTTCTGATCTATTCATTCATGTTTATGACCATCACTAGTGTAATTTCTGGTTAACAGTGTCTCACTGGGATAATTTTATGCTATTGGAAATATTATTTGAAACTTACAGATATTTCAGGCAACCTAGATTCTCTCTTTTTGAATAAAACCTGTAGAAGCCACACAGATTTTTCAAATTCATTGTTCTTGTCAAAAGTATTGTTTAGGTCATCCTGTGAGCTTTGGAAAATCTCTCTGTGGAAAATTTCTGCTTAAAATCACTCCCTTGGCCACATAAAAAGAAGGGTTCAATTTCAAGACATTCTAACAGAAGAGCAATGGAGCTAAACACTGAAATCTGCTCAGAACCAGCCTTCTCACTGCTAGGTATTGACCCAGGAGAAGTGAAAGCGTATGTCCATGAAAATTTTTGTACATCAGTGTTCCAAACCAGAAACAACCCAAATGTCCAGCAACAGGTGAGTAGATGAACAAATTGTGGCCTGTTCATGTAATAGAACACTCCTCAGCCATAAAAGGGAGTGAGGTGCTGATACTTGAAACAATAACGGTGAGTGAAAGAAGCCAGACCCCCCCCCCAAAAAAAGGACAAATTCCATTTATACAAAACTCCAGAACATGAAAACTAGTCTAGTGCCAGAAAGTAGATCTTTGGTGTCAAGTATAAAATGCACTGTACAATGAAAGATATGATTTCATTCAGCGTGTTGCAATAGGGAGAATGTTGTTTGGGTTGATTTTGATAGAAATATGGAGTCCCTAGTGGCTTAGATGGTAAAGAATCTGCCTGCAATGCAGGAGATCCAGATTTGATCCCTGGATTGGGAAGATCCCCTGGAGAAGGAAATGGCTACCCACTCCAGTATTCTTGCCAAGAGAATTCCAAGGACAGAGGAGCCTATCGGGCTATAAGAATACAGTTTTTGAGAACATTGAGAGTACCCAAAGTTACATTTCCTTCATTTATGGAACTTTTACAAATATTTGATGTATATAGGTGCAATCAGATCATAGTTCCTTTAAGAGATTTATAATCTAATTTAGTAATATCATCAGGAGAAAGGGAAAATTACATACTCACCAGTGAGAGATAAAGGCCTTTCTGAGTCACAGACGTAGAAACCTGTGACTCAGAGAGAGAAAGCTTCTGGCTTTGGTGCAGAATTTCAGACATGGGTCAGAGGTAAGCGCAAGATTAAGAAACTCACTGCTCAAACCAAAGAGCAATTCTCTTCCCCAAAGTGTATGAATCCTTAACTGATTTGAGCTCAAGACAGACAAAGCAGACAAATGGGAGAGACTAATAAATCAGATTCTTTATCGTCTTTCACCCAAAAGACACATGACCTCTACAAACCATCAATGCATTCAAATCAGCAAATGGATGAACCATAAAAACAAAAGATGCACCAGAATCCAGTGAGAGCACGGGGAGTGGCAGAAGCAGGTACTCAGGGCTCCGCCAGGGTTGACCAAGTTCTGACGAGTCAGGGCGCAGGACTGGAAGTGGGTCCTTTGGCTGCGCCCCTGGAAGGATGGTCAGAACAGAGGCCTCAGTGAAAGAAAATAGCGAAGGCTCTCTTATTCCTAAGTTAATTGATTGTGTAAGTAAAAGAGTGCTCCTGGAATAGGAAATGGCACCCCACTCCACTATTCTTGCCTGGGAAATTCCACAGACTGGTGGGCTACAGTTCCTGGGGTCATAAAAGAGTCAGGCATGACTGAGCAACAATGATGTGAATAGTGCTTGGGTCCTAATAGTCCCTGGGTACTAATATTTTATTACTGTTATTGTTGTTAGGAAATGAGAAGGAAGTTCATCATTTACAACATCTAGAGTAAAAGCGTATTAATAAAGCTCGACTTGAGTCAGTGAGAAATGCACATATGAATCAAATGGAGATTGTCCATCTATCACTAGCTTATTATAGGGGCTTCCCTGGTAGCTCAGTTGGTAAAGAATCTGCCTGCAGTCTCTGGGTCAGGAAGATCCCCTGGAGAAGGAAATGGCAAACCACTCCAGTATTCTTGCCTGCAGAATTCTATGGACACAGGAACCTGGTGGACTATAGTCCATGGGGTCACAAAGAGTCGGACATGACTGACCAAATAAACCACCATCAGTTTATTATAATCCTTAAGTTTTTCTGGCATTTTTTTCTGAAGCATTTCCGCTCAGGTAGCTTATTGGCCTTTTTGTATTTCTTTTTCATGGGGATGGTCTTGATCACTGTCTCCTGTACAATGTCACAAACCTCCATCAGGTACTTTGTCTATCATATCTAATCCCTTGAATCTATTTGTCACTTCCAGTATATAATCTTAAGGAATTTGATTTAGATCTAGTGGTTTTCCCTACTTTCTTCCATGTAAGTCTGAATTTTGCAATAAGGAGTTGATGATCTGGGCCACAGACATCCTGGAATGCGAAGTGGGCCTTGGGAATCACCACTATGAACAAGTCTAGTGGAGGCGATGGAATTCCAGTCAAGCTATTTCAAGTCCTGAAAGATGATGCTATGAAAGTGCTGCACTCACTATGCCAGCAAATTTGGATAACTCAGGAGTGGCTACATGACTGGAAAACGTCAGTTTTCATTCCAATCCCAAAGAAAGGCAATGCCAAAGAACATTCAAACTTTTGCACAATTACACTCATCTCACATGCTAGCAAAGTAAAGCTCAAAATTCTTAAAGCCAGGCTTCAACAGTACATGAACCATGAACTTCCAGATGTTCAAGCTGGATTTAGAAAAGGCAGAGGAACCACAGATCAAGTTGCCAACATCCACTGGATTATAGAGAAAGCAAGAGAGTTCCAGAAAAACATCTACTTCTGCTTTATTGACTATGCCAAAGACTTTGACTGTGAGGATCACAACAAACTGTGGAATATTCTTAAAGAGATGGGAATACAGACCACCTTACCTGCCTCCTGAGAAATCTGTATGCAAGTCAAGAAACAACAGTTAGAACTGGACATGGAACAACAGACTGGTTCCAAATCAGGAAAGGAGTATATCAAGGTAGTATACCGTCACCCTGCTTATTTAACTTACATGCAGAGTATATAATGCAAAATGATGGGTTGGATGAAGTACAAACTGAAATCAAGATTGGTAGGAGAAATATCAATAACTTCAGATATTCAGATGACACCACCCTTATGGCAGAAAGCAAAGAGGAACTAAAGAGCCTCTTGATGAAAGTGAAAGAGGAGAGTGAAAAAGCTGGCTTAAAACTCAACATTCAAAACACAAAGATCATGGCATCTGGACCCATCACTTCATGGCAGATAGATGGGGAAACAATGGAAACAGTGACAGACTTTATTTTCTTGGGCTCCACAATCATTGCAGATGGTGACTGCAGCCATGAAATTAAAAGGTGCTTGCTCCTTGGAAGAAAAGCTATGACCAACCGAGACAGCATATTAGAAAGCAGAGACATTACTTTGCCAACAAAGTTCTGTCTAGTCAAAGCTATGGTTTTTCCAGTAGTCATGTATGGATGTGAGAGTTGGACCATAAAGAAAGCTGAATACTGAATAATTAATGCTTTTGAACTGTTTCGTTGGAGAAGACTCTTGAGAGTCCCTTGAACTGCAAGGAGATCAAACCAGTTAATCCTAAAGGAAATCAGTCCTGAATATTCATTGGAAGGACTGATGCTGAAGCTGAAACTCCAATACTTTAGCCTCCTAATGTGAAGAACTGACTCATTCAAAAAGACTTTGATGCTGGGAAGATTGAAGGAAGGAGAAGGGGACAACAGAGGATGCAATGGTTGGATGGCATCACCTACTCGATGGACATGAGTTTGAGTAAACTCTGGGAGATGGTCATGGACAGGGAAGCCTGGTGTGCTGCAGTCCATGGGGTCGTAAAGAGTTGGACACAACTGAGCAACTGAACTGAACTAAACTGAGCTTATTTGGGCAACCTTGCCACTATAACCTCATTTCTTTAATGGGTTGGGTTAATTTGCAACAAAACATTTATAAAAAGTTAATTATGACATATAAGTGAAAGAATAAGTTAATGTGGGTGATATATAACTTATATCCCCAATTAAGCATAATTCAATTTAATTCCTTAGGACATTATTTGCATGTTATTTAAAATTCTCAGTTTATTTCAAGACACTAGGTGACATGGCGTGGGAAAAGCTATTTTGAACTTTCTTCCAAATGTGAATACTTTTAGAGAACAAGATTATATAAGCACATGTACATAGAAAGTCATGATTACATAAGCGTAGATGTAGATGAAGATAGATCAATAGATAAATAGATCAGTAGATAAATCAATAGACAAATCTATAGATAGAGAGATACATGATAGATACAGACATAGTAAAGAAATAAAATCGATATGAGCCAAGGTAGAAAAGACACTGAATTAAACTCATTTGGCCTACATTCTAGCCTTTGATCTGCAAGATACTTCTTATCCAATGATTTTATCTCTTTTTGTCTTCCTCCAACAAAAAACTAAGAAGTTGGATTCGATGATTTCTTGGGGACCTTCTTCTAAAGACATTTTATTAAAATCCTCCCAGTGAAACAGTTTCTACTCCAGTCATCTTACTGCTACTTTATTTTTTCTTGTATCTTTTGCTCAGCTCAGTTCAGTTCAGTCGCTCAGTCATGTCTGACTCTTTACGACCTCATGGACTGCAGCATCCCAGGCTTTCCTGTCCTTCACCATCTCCCAGAGTTTGCTCAAACTCAACTCTGTCAAATCGGAGCTGCCATCTAACCATCTCATCCTCTGTCGCCCCTTCTCCTCCTGCCTTCAATCTTTCCCAGCATCAGGGTATTTTCCAATGAGTTAACTCTTCAAATCAGGTGACCAAAGTATTGGAGCTTCAGCTTCAAGATCAGTCCTTCCAGTGAATATTCATCTCTGATTTCCTTTAGGATTGACTGGTTTGATCTCCTTGCAGTCCAAGGGACTCTCAAGAGTCTTCTCCAACACCACAAATCAAAAGCACTTTTCTTTTTAACCCTAGTACTAGTAATAGAAGATAATTCTCTTAATAGAAGTCATCTGGTCAAGGTACAGTTCATATTGAAGAAGGCAGATAAAAATGAAATTAAGGTTAGAGTTTACCTTAAATAACATATTGGAACAAACAAAAGAAATTCTGCATCCATCAAGAATATTGTTTTGGAACCAGTAAATTCACCTAATCTAATAATTCCACATTAATAGCATTTTCTCTCTGGAGCTGAGCCACATGAGAGCTATTTATGCAAGAACAGATCAAAACTTCTTCATTCTAGATTTTCAGTCTTTTTTGTAAGATAGCATGAGGGAAGTCATTCTAGCAATGACAGATTATTTCAGAATTTCAAATTCAAAGTAGAAAAAAAACGCAATATGCGTTGAAATGCCTAGAAGGTGGGCATTTTCTAATTAATATGGATAAAGTATACTGTCCATGGAATTCTCTAGACCAGAATACTGGAGTGGGTAGCCTTTCCCTTCTCCAAGCGATCTTCCCAACCCCAGAGGTCGAACTCAGGTTTCCCACATTGCAGGCAGATTCTTTAACAACTGAACTATCAGGGAAGCCCATGGACAAACTAAAATGGTAAATTTCTTCTGATTTATACCATGAGAAAGAAACTTGATTTTGTGACATTATTTGTAGAGAGAAAAGTAGTATTTATATTTTAACTCAACTACCATAAGATTTTTTTTAATGTTATACCTAGATACCTTTGGCATTGGTCAAAATTGATGGTGTCGCAACTCTTTAAGCTAAGCTAAATATATTGATTCTCTGAAAACAAACAAGAAGATGGACATTCTATGATAACAAGAGGCTGAGAGAAGTCCAGGACTTTACATGTATCTTGTACCCAAAATGTGATTCAACATTTACTGATAGATATTATTTTCATTAGCATAGTTTTCTACTGGTTTCATTTAAGCCACGTGCCAGAGACATTTCTTCTTTTCTTTTTTCTCAAAAGTTGAAACTGGTTCTGAGCCTCACCCTCCTTTGGAGGGCAAATACAGAGGGTGTGACATGTAACCATATAGTGCGTGCATCCTCAGTCATGCCCGAGTCATTGTGACCCTATGGACTCTCACCAGGCTCCTCTGTCCATGAGATTTCCCAGGCAAGAATACTGGAGTGGGTTGCCTTTTCCTCCTCCAGGGGATCTTCCTGACCCAGAGATAGAACCTGTGTCTCCTTCATTGGCAAGTGGATTTTTTACCACTGAGCCACCTGGGAAACCTATATATTCCCTCCTGTGGGGCAGAAACGCAGAGCCATTGTACAACTAATCATTCGTATTTGGGTGATGTTTCATGGACAAATTCCTACCTCTTTTCTAATAACATTTAAAAGGAAATATCCAGAAAATTCAAATTTCACTTTTGCAATATGCACAATGAACAATTCGGGGACAGATGTTAAAAGCCTTGATGTTATTAATTTATAGGACAATAGGTAACAGTCTCATGTGGTTTCCCACCACATAGGACTACTTCCCTGAGAAAGGAAGGGAGTCCTGCCTGTGAAGGGTCTCTGTGATACTTGTGATGTACAGTTTACCAGCTGCTGTGATGGGTGGATTAAAGGATAAAGGGGCTGGAAGAGGACACCTTTGCTTTTGGTCAGGGTTTTCTCACCTGCAAATCTGTGAACAACAATCTGTAATCACCTCTTTGCAGATGCTACTTTGTTCTTTGGGTTTGTGGTAAGAAGTCTCAAAATAAAGCTTTTCCCTCTAGGATGGAAGCTGAGTGGGGACAGCCACACTACCTGCCCTGGGGCCAGGTGACCTTGGTCTTGGTGAATGTCACCTGCTCTGCCCAGTCCCTCCAACCAGCTATGAGAGTCACTAACAGACTCCATGAGCTTATTTGTAACAGAGAAGAAAAAACAAATTGCTTTACCAGTGTTTTAATTCAATTCCACACATTTTTTAGTCCCTCAATGTCTCAATTGGAAGAATTGGTCTGAAAGTCTTCTTCCAGCAATTCTCCAAACTGCCATTTGGTGCCTGGATAATTATTAACACCAATCTAATAAGAGGAGAACAATCTGTTTGTAGAAATTTTCCTGGCAGTGGTTGTGATGGTTTCAGTCCACTTTGCATCATTAGAAAAAAATGTTTCATCCCTTTATGTTATTATCAAGCTGCTAATTTTTTACAGTTAAAAAAATTCAATTTCATATGGCAAAGACTTTGGGAAATTTTTTTTATTCATTCTCCTAAGTGAAGGCAAATATTTCTGTAATGATAAAAAATTGCCTAATTTTCCATAGCATTTTATGTATCCTTTGGTTCCCTTTTATTTTAGAGCTTTTTCCTTCAATACATTTTGAACCATTCTTCTTAGGTAAGTGGCATCAAAATAAATTTTCCTGGCTTGAGTGTTGATAAATGCATCTTGCCTGTTTTCTGAAATTTTGTTTTATGAATAACATTCAAAAAATTATACACTAGCAATAAATCATAAGAGAGTGAAATAAGTCACTTTAAAATAAGAGATTGTGGTTCACCCTTTCAGTTAAACACAACATCCCTAACATTGTTTTCTCCATTTTGTGCTTTTATATGGCCCGATCATCTCAGCTGTGCAGAGTGTGTATTTCATAAAGTGACTGTTTCTACCATTGATAATTGCGAGCACTGCCCTCCTTCTCCTCCCCCCCTCCACCTCATATTGTTATGGCATCACACTCACCCACCACATAATTATAGTTATCAAACACCTGTTATGTTTCATTCAGAATCCAAAGGCATTAAATACTACCTTTTGCTGATGACTCCCAAGTTTATGCTTCCAGCTCTGATGTAATCCAAAGCCGCAGCATCGAATTCAATCGCATACCTGATATCTATAGTTAACTAGCTAACGGACATTTCAAACTCAACACATCGCAAGCACAGTTCTTACATATAAGCCCTTAAACAGAATTTACAACCTCAGCTGCGGTGAACACCTTTTACCTGATTGCCAAACCTAAAAACCAAGGGGTACCGTGAACTCCTCCCTATTACTCATTCCCCACGGGAACCCAGACAAATCCCCAGTTTACTACGTTTTTTTCCTGCCTAGATTGCTAACAAGTTTCTATTTTTGACCTCTTCATTTCGTTCAGCTCTCAGGAGCCAAAATGATCTTTATAGAACACAAGTCACATCGTTACTCCCAAACCCCGACATGAAACACTTCAATACCTTCCCATGTTAGTCCAGTTCAGTCACTCAGTCATGTCCGACTCTTTGTGACCCCATGGACTGCAGCATACCAGACTTCCCTGTCCATGACCAACTCCCGGGTTTGCTCAAACTCATGTCCATGGAGTTGGTGATGCCATCCAACCTTTGCATCCTCTGTTGTCCCCTTCTCTTCCTTCCTTCAATCTTGCCCAGCATCAGGGTCTTTTTCAATGAGTCAGTTCTTCACATTAGGAGGCTAAAGTGTTGGAGTTTCAGCTTCAGCATCAGTCCTTCCAATGAATATTCAGGACTGATTTCCTTTAGGATAGATTGGTTGGATCTCCTTGCAGTCCAAGGGACTCTCAAGAGTCTTCTCCAATGAAACAGTTCAAAAGTATCAATTATTCAGTGCTCAACTTTCTTTACAGTCCAACTCTCACATCCATACATGACTACTGGATAAACCACAGCTTTGACTAGATGGAACTTTGTTGGCAAAGTAATGTCTCTGCTTTCTAATATGCTATCTAGGTTGGTCATAGCTTTTCTTCCAAGGAACAAGCGTCTTTTAATTTCATGACTGCAGTCACCATCTGCAATGATTGTGGAGCCCAAGAAAATAAAATCTGTCACTGTTTCCATTGTTTCCCCACCTATTTGCCATGAAGTGATGGGTCCGGATGCCATGATCTTTGTGTTTTGAATGTTGAGTTTTAAGCCAGCTTTTTCACTCTCCTCTTTCACTTTCATCAAGAGGCTCTTTAGTTCCTCTTTGCTTTCTGCCATAAGGGTGGTGTCATCTGAATATCTGAAGTTATTGATATTTCTCCTACCAATCTTGATTTTAGCTTGTACTTCATCCAACCCGTCATTTTGCATTATATACTCTGCATGTAAGTTAAATAAGCAGGGTGACGGTATACTACCTTGATATACTCCTTTCCCGATTTGGAACCAGTCTGTTGTTCCATGTCCAGTTCTAACTGTTGTTTCTTGACCTGCATACAGATTTCTCAGGAGGCAGGTAAGGTGGTCTGTATTCCCATCTCTTTAAGAATGTTCCACAGTTTGTTATGATCCACACAGTCAAAGGCTTTGGCATTTGACAAAACAGAAGATGCTTTTCTGGAACTCTCTTGCTTTTTCTAGGATCCAACAGATGTTAGCAATTTTATCTCTGGTGCCTCTGCCTTTTCCAAATCCAGCTTGAACATCTGGAAGTTCATGGTTTATGTACTGTTGAAGCCTGTCTTTAAGAATTTTGGGCATTACTTTGCTAACGTGTGAGATGAGTGCAATTGTATGATAGTTTGAAAGTTCTTTGGCATTGCCTTTCTTTGGGATTGAAATGAAAACTGACATTTTCCAGTCCTGTAGCAACTCCTGAGTTTTCCAAATTTGCTGGCATAGTGAGTGCAGCACTTTCACAGCATCATCTGTTAGGACTTGAAATAGCTCGGCTGGAATTCCATCACCTCCACTGGCTTTCTTCATAGTGATGCCTTCCTAAGGCCCACTTGACTCCACATTCCAGGATGTCTGGCTCATGGAGAGTGACCACACCATCATGGTTATCTGGGTCATGAAGATCTTTTTTTGTATAATTCTTCTGTGTATTCTTGCCACCTCTTCTTAATATCTTCTGCTTCTGCTAGGTTCATACAATTTCTGTTCTTTATTGTGCCCATCTTTGCATGAAATGTTCCCTTGGTACCTCTGATTTTCTTGAAGAGATCTCTAGTCTTTTCCCTTCTATTGTTTTTCTTTATTTGTTTGCAGTGATCACTGAGGAAGACTTTCTTAACTCTCCTTGCTACTCTTTGGAACTCTGCATTCAGATGGGTATATCTTTCCTTTTCTCCTTTGCCTTTCACTTCTCTTCTTTTCTCAGGCATTTGCATGGCCTCCTCAGACAACCATTTTACCTTTTCGCATTTCTTTTTCTTGGGGACAGTCTTGATCACCACCTCCTCTACAATGTCATGAGTCTTCGTCCGTAGTTTTTCAGGCACTCTGTCTATCAGATCTTATTCCTTGAATCTATTTGTCACTTCCTTTGTATAATCATAAGGGATTTTATTTAGGTCTTACCTGAATGGCCTAGTGGTTTTCCCTACTTTCTTCAATTTAAGTCTAAATTTTGCAATAAGAAGTTTGTGATCTGAGTCACAGTCAGCTCCCAGTCTTTCTTTCTTTCTTTCTTTTCTTTTCTTTTTTTTTTTTTTTTTTTTTTTTTTTTTTTGTTGACTGTGTAGAGCTTCTCCATCTTAGGCTGCAAATAATATGATCAATCTGATTTCAGAATTGACCATCTAGTTTTGTCCATGTGTAGAGTCATATCTTGTGTTGTTAGAAGAGGGTGTTTTCTATGACCAGTGCTTTCTCTTGGTAAAACTCTGTTAGCCTTTGCACTGCTTCATTTTATACTCCAATTCCAAACTTGCCTGTTACTCTAGGTATCTCTTGACTTTCTACTTTTGCATTTCAGTCCCATATGATGAAAAGGACATCTCTCTTTTTTTGGTGTTAGTTCTAGAAGGTCTTGTAGGTCATCATAGAACCTTCAGCTTCAGCTTCTTCACCTTAGTGGTTGGGGCATAGACTTGGATCATTTTGATATTGAATGGTTTGCCTTGAAAACAAGCAGAGATCATTCTGTCATTTTTGAAACTGCACCCAAGTACTGCATTTTTGACTCTTGTTGACTGTGAGTGCTGCTCCATTCTTTCTAAGGGATTCTTGCTCACAGTAGTAGATATAATGGTCATCTGAATTAAATTCACCCATTCTGCTCCATTTCAGTTCACTGATTTCTAAAATGTCGATGTTCACTCTTGCCATCTCCTGTTTGATCACTTCCAATTTACCTTGATTCATGGACCCCACATACCAGGTTCTTATGCAATATTGTTCAGCATTGGATTTTACTCCCATCACCAGTCACATCCACATCTGGGCATTGTTTTCACTTTGGCTCCGTCTCTTCATTTTTCTCCAGTAGCCACTTTTCTGCCACTTTTCTCCAGTAGCAGATTGGGCACCTACTGACCTGGGGAGTTCATCTTTCAGTGTCATATCTTTTTGTGTTTTCATGCTGTTCCTGGGCTTCTCCCATGGCAATTGGGAAAAAAAAAAACTAAGTTATTAATGCTTGTTTTTCACGGGTTAACTGCATTATATCTTGTGCAAGGAGATTAAACCAGCCAGTCTTAAAGGAAATCAACTGTGAATTTTCATTGCAAGGACTGATGCTGAAGCTGAATCTCCAATACTTTGGTCACCTGATATGAAGAGCCGATTCATTAGAAAAGAACCTGATGCTGGGAAGGATTGAGAGCAGGAGTTGGGGTGACAGAGAATAAGATGGTTGGATGGCATCACTGACTCAATGGACATTCACTTGAGCAAACCCTCAGAGATAGTGAAGGACAGGGAAGCCTGGCGTGCTGCAGTTCGTGGGGTCACAAAGACCCAGACTTGACTTAGCAGTTGAACAACATCTTGTGTCTACTAGACACAGGACAGGGAAATGTAGAAGGCAACGCACAGCCTCTACTTCTAAGAGCACCGCCAGGAGACTGCAGCTCCAGGTGGGAGCCCGGGGTGCTGCTGACACCACTGCCCTGGGTTGCTGTGTCTTTTAATTTCAAGACTGCAGTCAACATTCACAGCGATTTTGGAGCCGAAGAAAGTAAAATCTGTCACTGTTTCCACTTATTCCCCATCTATTTGCCATGAAGTGATGGTACCAGATGCCATGATCTTAGTTTTTTGAATGTTGAGTTTCAAACCAGCTTTTTCACTCTATTTTTTCACCCTCATCAAGAGGTTCTTAGATCTATCTATATGTTAAAGTGACTATTTTGACTACGGCTGAGAATGCAGGGCCTGTAAACACAATTTTTCCTGTTTGTATGAGCACGACCTTTGGAATTGAGAAGAGTGGAGAGAAATCCTGGTTTCATTGATGACTTTCTGTGTGATTTTGGAGGTAACATCCCTGCAGTCTACTTCCTTTTCCTGTAAAAATAATAAAAATCCCCGTATCATTATAGATAACATTTTTTGTTTGTCAGATACAATGTTCTGATATTTATTACAATCTTATTCAATTTTTCTTTACTTCTGTCAGAACTTTTATGAGAACAAAATATTTCTAATTAAAAGTAATTGTTCTTGACTATTGGCACTAAGGGGTTTTTCTAGTGGTTCAATCAATAGAAAATTTGCTTGTAATACAGGAGATCCAGGATCAATCCCTGAGTCAGTAAGACTCCCCTGGAAAAGGAAATGGCTTCTCCAGTATTCTTGCCTGGAGAATCCCATTGACAGAGGAGCCTAGCGGGCTACAATCCACGGGGTCACAAGAGTCTGACATGACTTAGGGTCTAAACCACAAGCACTGGCACTAAAATTTATATTCATCTATTTGTTGTAGGGACAATTTTTGAAATTTTGCCTAATTCTACAAAGAATGCACTATTTTCCGTTCCATGAATAGAAAGACATTTTGTGATGGTTGCTTTTTAATTAATGTCAGAATAAATTCTTATTGCATGAATTAGCCGATACATGGCAGGACTTCAGAGAAAACTGACATTCTGTTGTCCCCGTGCAAACACTGTTTGCATAACCCAATAGATAATTAACAGAGATGCCTGTGCTCCAGGTCAGAGTTTTCAATTCAAGCTTAGCTGATTTATATTTTAAATGTTATGTCATCTTCTTTCAATCTAATAATAATCTGCATTTTTTGTACTTGATCTTAATACAAAAGCATCCCATTTTACACAAGAGGATGCTGACATGATGTAGAGATAAGGAAAAAAGCTATTTGATAAAACATGAGGAAAAGTACTTAATATATCTCACACTAGGTGGCTCTTGTTGTTGTTTAATCACTAAGGGTGTCCGACTCTTTGCCTCCCCATGGACTGTAGCCCACCATGTTCCTCTGTCCATGGGATTCTCTAGGCAAGAATACTGGAGTGAATTGCTATTTCCTTCTCTGGGGGATCTTCCCAACCCAAGGATTGAACTCAAGTCTCCTGAGTTGGCGGGTGAATTCTTCACTGCTAAGCCACCAGTTTAGCGGAAATGTGTTTTAAGGGAAAGGGAAAGTCCCCAAGGCGGTGGAGACAAAGAAAGCTGATTGTTCAGTTTAATAAAGTAGTAGAAAAAGAAACAATGGGAACTAAAAATAAATAAATAAAATAGAATGATAGAAAAATCAGAAGAGAGAAGTCGAGTAGCACAGGACCAGGAGAAAAGGTGAGGACGTGAGGATTCCTTGAGCAGGGTGATCTGAGCTCCCTGCCTCCCTTTTTCTTACAGCCACCTGTGACTCACCTGCAAAAACTGCAGGTCCTGAAGCATCTTGTGCTTCTGAATATCATGTGCTATCTCTCCCTGCACTTGTGAGCTCATGTGCTTCAACATGCTCTCAGTCCTGGGCTGCATTCTAATGCCTCTTTATAGACTTTTGCAAATGTTCTACCTCTTTTGCAGAATCTGCCCTCAAGTTCAAATCTACCAACAGCAGCTTGGGTCGGGTTTTGTAAATTAAAATAATTTTCAGGCACCCTGGGACATGTGTATCCTATATTACTCTGGCACTCTTGGCAAGAGCTCAAAAGTCATTGTACACCACATTAATATTCAACAAGCCCTTTAAAAATGTTTCCGAAGGTGGGGATGCAATTTCAGGAGCCCATCCGCCTCCCAGGCATTTATAAATATCGAATTGTTTTAGTGAAGAGGCGCTCTCAGGAGGCTTCACCATAAACTATTCCCCTTAAAACAGTCTTTCAGCACACCACACAGAAATTCCCAAAACTATGGTGTTGGAGCACATGGCACAATAGTGCTTCTCAGCATTGAGACCAAATTTGGGCTGTTAATTTCAGGTATAAGATATAAGTCATGGAGGAGCCCATCATGTTGATGGTACCACTCAGAAGCGTGTTTCCAGTTCACACATTTCTTGACCTTCTGTCAGTAAGAGTAGGAGCGGGATCTGATGATGCTCACACCACTCACACCAGATCACTGCCAGGGGTGCAGAGACCCAGCTTGAGGACTGTCTAGGTCTGCCTCAGACAGTATGAAGGCTTGTAACAAGGAACTTCCCCAGGGGTCCAGTGGTTAAGACTCTGCACTTCCAATGCAGAAGGCACGGGTTCCATCCCTGGTTGGGGAACTGAGATCCCATGTGCCCCGCAGCACAGCCAAAATAATTTTTTAAAGCCTCCTGGCTGGGTCTTCCCTGGTGGCTCAGTGGTAAAGAATCCTCCTGCCAGTGCAGCAGACATGGGTTCCATCCCTGATCCAGGAAGATCCCACATGCCGTGGAACAACCAAGCCCGTGTGCCACAAGTACTGAGTCTGTGCCCTAGAGCCCAGGAACCTCTACCTGAGCCCACTTGCTGCAACTACTGGAGCCCGAGTACCCCAGAGCCCATGCTTCAGGAGCAATAAGAGAAGCCACCACAATGAGAAACCCTCACACCTCAGTGAAGAATAGCTCCTGCTCACCACAACTAGAGAAAAGCCAGTGTAGCAACAAAGACCCAGCATAGCCAAAAATAAATAAATACAAATTTTTTTTTTAAACCTCCTGGCAGAACCCCACCCCAGCTCCATCTTTGTTTCACTCAAGAGGCCCCTCTGAAACCAGAGGGCAGCATCAAAGGATGAAACCTGGCAGAATGAAACCAGAAGGCAACACCTTATTTTCTAAAACTGAACAGAATAAAAAATAACAACCTTTAGGAGCAGTTTGAATGATCCAGGAGCCCTCCCACAAGGCAAGGGGCACACTTCATACCAGACAGAATCTTTGAAAAGAGAATGATTTAAAAAGAAAGACATAAACATGTATCCACTCTCCCACAAAGCCCCCTCCCATCCGGGCTGGCACATAACATTGTGTGCACGTGTATGTGTGACTGAGTCCCTTTCTGTTCACCTGAATCTACCACAACATTGTCAGTCGGCTATACCCCAATGCAAAATAAAAAAGTTTGAAGTAAATACAAATACATCAAATATTAATATATTAGTATTTTTTAAAATAAGAGATGAAGGAGGTTGAAGCTTTTTGAGTAGCTCACACTCCTGCTTCTCAACTTGCGGGAGGTGTGTTTGCACTCAGGGGAGAGGGTGGTTTATAAACCCTCCAAAAGCCTGGAATACTATCCAGTTTGCAAACAAGTGAGCTAGCAGGGGTTGGTTCTTTTGGAGGTTCACCCAAAAGGACAGAGAAAACCATCTGAAAGCGATGTCCCTCTCAGAACTTCCACCTGGGGGAAAAATGTCAGGATTTCTCTTATTTTGTTTTGGATCTTTTTTAGAGGTTATAGGAAGGGGTAGGATAGTGTTGGCTCAGACTTTTTTGAGAAAGATATTGATGATAAAAGGTAATTATCACAGTTATTGTATTAGTCAGCTAGAGATGCTATAACAAAATACCACTGTTCTGGGCAGCCAGATCAACACAAATGCATTTTCTCACAGTTCTGGGGGTTGGAACCTAAGTTCAAATGTGGGCAGGTTTGGTTCCACTGAGACCCCTCTCCTTGGCTTGCAGATGGTAAAGAATCTGATTGCAACACAGGAGATCTGAGTTTGATCCTTGGGTTGGGAAGATGACCTGGAGGAGGGCATGGCAACCCATTCTTGCTTGGAGACTCCAATGGATAGAGGAACCTGGAGGGCTACAGTCCATGGGGTCACAAGGAGTGAGACAGGACTGAAGCGGCTAACGTACTTTGTTTGCACTGAGGCCCCTCTGGGCTTGCAGACAGCCTGCTGTTCCCTGTGTCCTCGAAAGGTCTTTTCTCTGTGCAGGAGCATCCTGTCTCTTCTTCTTACAAGGTTGGATTAGGGCTTACTTTGGTTTAATTACCTCTTGACTTACTCATCTACATGACTTACTTTAATTTAATCCCCTCTGTAAAACTTTGCATCTTTTTTTTGCTGTTCTGTGTTTTCTTTTAATATATGCTTTTCCATTATGGTTTATCACAGGATATTGAATATAATTCCCTGTGCTCTGCATTTGGACCTTGTTGTTTATCCTTCCTACATATAAACATTTACATCTGCCAACCCCACCCTCCCACTCCATCCCCCACCCCACCTCTCCTTTGTGGCAAACACGAGTCTGTTCTCTACATCTGTGAGTAAACACGCTTTTGTTTCCAACATTCTAAACAGAATGGTCTGCCTTAACCAGTGACAATGAGCACTTCCTGACAGCTTTTCCTACACCAGCATCAAAGGATCCCCTCTTTTGAACATCTGAAATCTCACAAGAGCTTCCTGAAGCATTGGAGAGTCCCAATTATTTAAAAAAAAAAAAATGTTTTGATTCCCTACCTTGGAAGTGCCCAAGTGCATTTCTACCTGATGGCATAAACAGAGCAGAAGTCGTGGGCACTGCAGTGTCTGGCCAGTCCCACGGGATGAAGGACCTCGCAGCCCTTCTAAGGCCCTGGGGACCGGCCATCAGGCCTCCTGCTCGCCCAGCCATGGGGACCCTCCACACTCGGAGGGATGGGCCACCAGTCATCATCCACAACCCAAGGAAATTTTAAAGTGCCGAGAAGACATTTCTCATTTTATTTTTGTTATGCCATATTTCAGATAGATAAACTGATAGTTTTGAGGATAGTTTATAAACACTCAAGTACCCTGAATTCAGCCTGAGAAATCAGACAGTACAGACACATTCTGCTCCTAGATGTTTGAACACTCATTTCATTTGCTCCCTGGCCTTTATTTTAATTACATGACAAGAAGCCTGAAAAAACCGCCTGGGCAAAAATTAGAATCCGAAGTTCAGGTCACATCCTTGGCTGAGATGACCTTCCTCCCTTGCTTGTGTCTCAGACCAGCTGAAGTCTTTGTGTCATAATTGTTATCGGCTTCTCTGTGTTTTTATTTTTACTTGTTCAAAAGCAAGCAATAAAAAACTTGCCCCCCCCCCCAATCCCTTTAAAAGCAATCTGTCCCAAACCTTGATCTCTGACATTCACAGGTGAATGTACATTAAAGGAAGCTTTTAGGGTATTGTTAATTACCTTTAAAAATGTCCTAGGCTTCTTTTGTCATTCATTAGGTATTTCGACAATGAATGACTACAACATCTGGTTCTTTTTATGAATTCACATAACATTAGAAGAGGAATGTGGAAAGCAGTCGTTTCATTTTGCTCATTTTTAGTCTTTCTGAATCAAAAGGTACCCGGGACCCAGCCACTGTCATTGTGGAAAGAGAGTTATTTCAGGATCCAGCACTCCCAACATTCTGACTGGAAGTTTGAGCTTGCAGCACAGGTTCTGATTATAATCTGTTTTGAAGCTGAAATAATCACCCAAGTGTCTGTTAAAACCTCTTGCGAAATCATCCTCATCAGAAACAATTGCAGAAGTTTGAGCAAAGCAAATTTACACTCCAATTTATGAACATGGGTTGGTTTATCTTGGAAAATATTCCACTGATTCTGAAAACACTTTCTCTGTGTGTTTTGCTTCAGTATGTTGGAAGTTGTCTTTAGAACTAAGAAATTGTTTCATTCTCTCATTTAGTGGAATATATACATCATGTCTATTTTCTAAAGAATTGTGGATGAATCATAATATTTTCTTTTATACTTTGGAATGGACCCAGAATTATGACTTATCCACTAGGTTTCTCACAAAATATAATACTCGGTGGGAGAAGAAGACTCAGAGGTAAACCTAGCACATTTTCTCCTTAGTTTCCAAGAAAAAGAGAGATCATAAGGTTGAATCAGATTCACAACCAGATGTTCACGCAGAACAAAAGTGTAAAATGAAATGTGTGCGTCATTCTATTAGTTTCCCAGAGTGGGAGTAACAAAACAGCACAGCCTGGACGACTTAAAAACACAAACCCTTTTCTCACAGTTTTGGAGGCTGGCGGTCTGAGCTGAGGGTGTAGGCTGGGTTGGTTTCTCTGGAAGCCTGTCGCGGCTGGCAGACGGCCGTGGGGCTTCTTCTCCCATGGCCTCACTCGGTCTCCCCTCGGGGAGCTGCTGTCTGAGTTTCTGTGTCCTCATCTCCTCTTCTTACAAGCACACCAGTCAGGTTGATGAGAACCCACCCAGTGACCTCACTTCCCCTTTATCGCCTCTGTAAAGACCCTGTCTGCACCCACAGTCCTGCTCTCAGGGACTGCAGTTAGGGCTTCATCACGTATAATCTGGGAACACTAGTCAGGCCCCGACAGCTGCCCAGCCTGTCTGCAAAGCTGGCTGCTCACGGGCGGGCGGAGGACAGGGCTCAAGGGTCGCTTTCTCGAGGAAGCCCTTGTGTTTTAATTGAAGGGGGTGATTTTTATCCTCACTTTCCATTCTGGTTCAGTGTTATCTAGCACAGCAGAACCAAAGAATCTGCTAAATATTGACAGAAAGAGTACCAAATTATTGGTTATTAAGCTGAAAAGAAAACATTCACCTTCATTCCCTAAGGCTGCCTGGCATGCACCCAGTGTGTCTCTGAAGCAACCAAGGCCTCTGCTAAGGACGGACCTGCCTCTGTGAGCCGGGAGCCTCCCCATGACCCTGGAGTATCCCCACAACCCTGAGAAGGAAAGCAGGGACTGGAGCCCTGCATCCGGGCTGTGCCCCTCAGCCACCTCCAGGCACAGGCCATGTCCCTTTGGGGAGGGGATCAGGGGCAGCGTCTGCCTTCACCCTGAGGCCATTTTCTCCAGAAGGCCTCAAATCAGAGTGGAATGATCCCATATAAAACATATAATTCTCCCATTTTTATTTCCATGAATGGGGAAAATGGAATTTTATGCATACTGTATTTCAGAAATTCCTGTTGTATCCTGGGTACCCAATCTCCATGGTCTGGGGATTTATTGCCTTGGAACCTGCCTGGCCTAAGGCTTTCTTGATGATTCTTCAGGAAGAGAAGCAATGAGAGATGTGTGTTGTCTTGAATCGATTGACTGGACTTCTAAGGTGCTGAAGAAAGCATGGGGGCTAGAGGCACCACTACCAGGGGTCATGGCGGAGACTTCCTGGCTGAGGTCGAGAGGAATAAAAACCCAGCAGGGGTATTTTTAGTTTCTCCTTTCTCCCTGGAGATCTGTTCGTGTGCAGGATTCACAGTGGTCACAGGTGGAGCATTTTTACTGTGCTGGGAGCATGTTCAGCTGGCCTTTCGCCTGCATTATGTATGATGTCTGGAGGTCTACACTCGACCACCCAGCTGGGCAGGACGGGGGCTGCAGGCACAGCAGGAAGGGGCTTGTCGCAGAACCACACGGTCCTGGAGCAAAGAAGGTGCCTGAGTACCTGTGCCAGAACTACTGGCATCTACCTGGGCCCACCTGGATGGCAGGGCACCCACCTCATGAGAGCTGGGGCAAGATTGGTGGAAGAAGCATCAGAGTTCCGAAACCTCCATCCAGGGTCTCCTCACCCTGGTTGCCACTGCGTTTGCCCCCTTGTGAACTCCAGAGTCTTGATGCTTCTAGAGTGACCTCGCCATCTTCTATCACAGTGCAGTGATGCTGGCTGTGATGTTATCCACAACTCGACCCAAAGCCACACGGGGGTGGGAGCACCATCCAGTCACCCTGAGTCTTAGGACAGTGGCTCCGAAGAGCGCTGGATGCAGGCTTTCTGGAAGAAGGCTCTTTCCCTCCGGATGGAAGTGTCTAAAGAGCTCAGCTTTGCTCCTTTGTACGTCCATCCTGCGGGCAAGGATTCTTTGCCACTCAGAAATGGTGAATTGCATCTCAGATGAAAGCATTTGATTAGAACAGGACTTGTTGGCCAAAGCACCTCCTGCCAGTCACGGCGAGCGGTGCCAGGGTGTGAGCGAGCCAGGTCCCGGCGGCTTGGGGATTTCAATAACCATCTCTACTCACATGCTTAAAGCAGAAGCAAAATCCTTCAAAAGATCTTAAACTGTTGAAGTGAGGATGAAATACATAGCTGATCTAAGAGCTGGCATCTGAGAGACAGAGCTCCCCTGCTCTTTGATCAGTACGGAGATGGGCTGAGTCTCACAACCGAGACGAACCACATGGGTTACACAACAGGACACTTCCTTCTGTGCATGAGGGGCTACATGGGGAGTGCCAGTGATGCAATGGATGAGCCCATGGCTGGCCAGTGGTTAAGGTGGGTCGGAATATCCATCCCCTGGCTCTGGCTGGGGCTGGGTTGTGGGAGCTGTGGGTACCACTGCAGGGGTACAGAGACCACCCTAACCCTACTGCCAACACAGCCATTAATGATTTCTGCCCACAAGGTGCTGAGACCCAGGTCGCAGGAAGGAGGGTCTGGGGTCCTGCTCAAGGCTGGGCAGTGACAGAAGACCAGCAGCAGGGGGCTACTAGGGAGACCCTGGCCCAGGAGGTGGCCCAGGTTTGGGGGGAGAGGGAGCAGTGGTGTGTATTTTAGGGGACATATTGGGTGGACCAGTTTCAGAGCATTTCACAAAAGTAGTTTGCTGGATACACTGCTTTCTAAACAAATTAGCAATTGTTGATCCTAATCATGCTTTATTATGCTTATTTTCCCATGTCTGCTGGCAGATCTTGCCTCTGGCCATAAGAAAAAAACGGTGCAGCTAGTTTCTGTCCAGAAGAGGAAGATGTGTCCTATCTCTTCCCTCTCAGGGGAGGAAACCAAGAGGCCTGGATGCACAAAACAGATGCAGTCACACCTGGAATATTATGCAGCTGTGAAAAGGTTATGTGATTTAGCATCATTCCAAGAGCTCAAAATCCAGGTGGCTCAGTGGTAGAGAAACCACCTGCCAAGGCAAGAGACTCAGGAGATGTTGGTTTTACCCCTGGGTCAGGAAGATCCCCTGGAGAAGGAAATGGCCACCTACTCCAGTATTCCTGCCTGGAAAATCCCATGGAGAGAGAAGCCTGGCGGGCTACAGTCCATGGGGTCACCAAGAGTAGAACATGACTGAGCATGCATACATGAATCATCCAAGGCAGCAGACAGCGTCGAAGCAACTGGCTACACATTTAGAAAACAGACAGGGCAGCCTCAGCCCCACAGACCCCCATGGACAAGTACAAAGACACCACCCAGAATCAGCCCTGGAGGACCGGGAGCACACACTCAGTAGCCTAGATCCATCCGCATTTCTCACATTGGTGCCAACAAAAGTGTATTTATGTGATTTTTTTAAAAGATAGATTTAAAAGCATGGTTCCCATACCAATTACTTTTGTCTTGCAAACAAAACAGACACCTCTAGCAAAATTCCTTGAGGAGATGAGCAAAAGGTAGGGTGAGAAAGTCTGGGAAAGATGTGGCTTTTTAAAGCTCAAGAAGAGCAAGTCCAAGAGTCTGCAGCTGGGCTGGGGTGGAGGTGCTGAAGCACTTGCCCAGGGAGCCCCCAGCTACAACCAGAACAAAGCCACCGGCCCCAGACACCATCTTCAGAGATGCCTCGGAGAGGTGTATCTAATAAGGTCCTACAGGGCCAGCCCTACGAGTCAAGGTCTGGGATAGAAGAACTCAGTGCCCAGTCTATGGTTTCATCAAAACCATAGACTGTTTCTCTTCTAGATTTTCTAGAGTAAGAAAATCCTTCCTTTTCATTACTTAGACTTGTGTTGTTGTTCAGTCGCTAAGTCACATCCAACTCTTTGTGGCCCCATGGATTTTGCAGTATGCCAGGCTTCCCTGTCCTTCACCATCTACCAGAAAATTTGCTCAAACTTAGGCTTTAGCAGATCACATAAGACAACCTCTCTATTATAAGCAGACCTCGCAAACTCGAGGAGCAGCCAAAATGATATTAACATTTCATCTCACTCTTCTTTCCTTTAATTTCTTTTCTTTTTTTACTTATCAAAATAATTTGAGGTTTTACTGGTCTAATTTTTTTATTAACTTGAGCTCCTCTTATTTTGAAGGGATAACCAACAAGATTCTACTGGATAGCACAGAGAACTTGGCTCAATGTCAGGTGTCAGCCTGGATGGGAGGGGAGTTTGGGGGAGAATGGATACATCTATATGTATGGCTGAGTCCCTTTGCAGTCTACCTAAAACTACCACAACTTTGTTAATTGGCTATACTCCAATGTAAAATAAAGTTTTTAAAAAGGAGAATTAATTTAAAAAAATAATTTGGGTTCCTAAATAGAGCGATCCAGCAATTAAATAATTGATTATTTCTAAGGTTAATTAAGGATTGCTGAGGGGACCATAATTTTATTACACACATACTATCAGGAAACTACAGAAAAATCACCAGCTTACTTGAAGCTCTGGGAATACTGTTAATATAGATCCTAACAAATGTTGAATGTGCCCCCTTTAAAATGAGAAAATAACCTTCAGCTCCTTTAAAATGTAGAGTTTGGCATTTTACTAAATTTCATAGGGAGAAAATGTAATGAGTCAATAAACCCAATTTGGAGGCTGGTTATTGTCACATAAATTAATTTGCCTGCTAAATGATCAGATTCACATCCACCTTTTTCCCCACCATCTGCCTCACAACAAAGTTGGCATTGGACTCCTTTGAGGACGGCCTGTAAAAATGTCATTACTTAAAGGCTTATTATCCACCGAGTGATGTTGAACTCCAATTTCCCTCTGCTTGTCGGCTGATCAGGTAAAGAACAGAGTTTGGAAATTTCTTTTCCAAAAACGATACCCACCCGCAGTTCGCCTTGAGGCATCTCTCCCTCCAAGGCGCCCATCCAAAGGAGCGGTGCCGCCGTGTGACCTTCGCCTCCTGCTTGGCAGCCCACCGCGGTTAGTGGGGACATGGCAGTCCTCGTGTCCATGGCTGGATTGCGACTAGGCTCTCCAAACACTTGTGATCTGTGAAATCTCCCCCGACTGTCACACTGAGCGATCCCATCCCAGCTCGCGCAATCAGGCACCTGGCAGGCTCCGCCAAGCAGAATGCTGGCCTGGGGGGTGTGAGCGCCAAGTCTCTGCTGTGGCCAAGTTCTAAATATGACCCCAGTGGACTCTGGGGGCCGAGACACGCCTCAGCAGGATCTTCGCACCATCCTCATCTGATGAGAGATGAGGAGATACTGTCGGTAGAAAAAGCACGGTAGCTAAAAAAGAACTCTTTGATATTTAAGGTTTTAAAGCTAAGCTGTAACACTCTGCCGTAGGTA
Organism: Muntiacus reevesi; assembly: GCF_963930625.1. Lineage (NCBI taxonomy): Eukaryota > Metazoa > Chordata > Mammalia > Artiodactyla > Cervidae > Muntiacus > Muntiacus reevesi. The sequence goes on from NC_089260.1 coordinate 57,363,823, forward strand.
ATTCTTTGTGCATTTCTATTTTTTGCCTTTTTGTCCGTGCTTTTCCCTAACGGTGGAGATGGCATCACAGTCACCAGCACATCCCGGGTGGTGTAATTCCCACTGTTTAAGCTTCACTGTAATGACACGATGTAGATTTCTTGTTAGAAAACTCCATATATATTTTTTTAAAGATATGACATGTAAATAACGCAGTGACTCAAATGATAATTGATAATCAGATGACTCGAAGAAAGGATATTGGGAATATTTTGATCTCAGATTTTCACAAATACTAATCTACTAAAAATTTTGAAAATTTGCTGTGTATTAATACGCAAAAACAAAAGCAATGTAGTGAGAGATGGTCCATTCCCACAGGGCTCCGTGTCTAGCCTCTAACAGGAAATTCAGACTGACTGATTGAAACAATAATCTACTCCAGTACTGGATGGAAAAAAAAAATCTGCTGTGAGGTTCTGTAGAGGAACAGAGCAGGGGTGTCATGCAAGCCCCCCAGTGACAGGCTGAGATCCCCAAGCAGAGAGACCCCCATGAGGTCAGCAGGAAGGTCCCCAGGGGACTGCTAGCTCTAGTGTAGGGTCAAGACAGGGCAGAAAATCGGTTCTCAAGTCTTTCTGTGAAGGATTTTAGAGTCTGCCCAGTCGAGAGCCATTGAAGAATTTTAGGCAGAACGGTAACATGCTCGGGATGAGTTTTAGAAGCTCGTTCAGCCGCTAGCATTGCAGAAAATGCCCTGGGGTGGGTGGATCTGAGCATGGAAACCAGCCTGGAGGCTGTGGAGATTCGCCAGGTGGGAGACGGTGAGTCAGGCAGGGTGGTGGCAGCAGGAAGAGAAGGGTGGTACGCTAGGATGACAAGTGGGATGAGCCACAGCCGGGACAGCAACGGGGGGGCCTGGGTTCCCACCTCAACACAGGCTGTGAGCCTCCAAAGACAAGGGAGACTCAGATGGTACCACTTGCCTGAAGAATGAACAGTGAACGCATGGACTATAGCCTGCCAGGCTCCTCTGTCTGTGGATTTCTCTAGGCAAGAATACTAGAGTGGGTTGTCACTCCCCTTTCCATGGGGATGGACCCTCATGGAAGGGATGAAGAAGGGATGGACCCTCCTTCCTGACCCAGGGATAGAACTCAGGTCTGCCATTTTATTCATATACACTCTCCAATTTTTAATTTAAAAATAAAAAATATTTCATTTGTTGCTGCTAGTTCAACAACGTGATCAAACTTTTCCAAAACCTGGTGCCAAGTCATTGCTGACTTCATTTAAAATCTGATTCTATTTTAAGTATGTTGAAAATTAGGCAAATTTATTTCCTCTAGAAAAGAACTCTCAGTGTCAAAACACCTTTTAGTCATGTTGACTCATTTATAATTTTGGAACAAAGTTAATTATGACTATTTCAGGATAACATAAAAATAAAGTTCAAATTTGTTACTAGGCCACGTGTTTGCTTCTCTGTAAGTTGCACTTCTGATTGTGTCTTCTGAATTCCTATAAAATGTACTGATCATCCATTTTTCATATTCTAACTATTATTATTCCACTGTTTTGACTTAATTTTCATTCTCTGTCATTTTTTCTATATAGTCAAACATTGTATGTCTAACTTGTCTTTATATATTATACTATTTTTCAATAACAATAAAGTAAGTGTTTGCTAAAAAGATACTGGCATAGAGTCAATACCGACTGGTGGATAGCTGCATTTCAGTTTGCTTCCTAAAAATTATGATGAGTTTAGGACTTGCATTCTTTCAACAGAGATGAAAAAGGGAAAGCCAATCAAATGTCAGGGATATATTTAATGCTGAACAAACACACACATCACACATGTGCATGCATACACATGCTCACACACATGCAACACACATACACATGCACAGATGCTCCCCCACACATGCATACATGCATGCATACACAAGCTCACACACTCACAACATGCACACACGTACTTACATACACATGTACAATGCTCCCACACACTCACAACATGCACACATAAGCACACACACATGTACAAACAGAGGGATGTGGGTCATCAGTTTCCCAGACTCACACTAGACAGTGTGAAACCGGTAGTATTTGTCTTAGAGCCAGAGACACAAGAAGACCTGCGCGTTCATTATTCAGGTCTGCACCAGCAATGATGAACTGGTGCTATTTAAACTGAATCCTGTTAACTCACTTTGATAATAGGATTAAGTAGTTGAATACTGTTTGCTCACCTCAGAGGCAAGGACAATTTGCCATCCACAGCTGTTACAGTCTGAAAAACACAGTGTTTCCAGAACCCACAGCCCTGACCATGTATTTCTTAAAGACTGTAGAGATATCTATTCTACTGCTTAAAATAAAAGGGACACATTTCAGTACATAAATAATATAAACAGAATATCTAATGAAAAGCAACTATTTGATTTTAAGAGACTCTGCAGCTCGTTCTGAAAAACCCAGGAAGTGAGACATGTTGACTTCCCAGTGCAGGAATTGAGTCATCATCTTCTTACTAGCATTTGTGATAAACTCTTTTAAGGGAAAATTTTCTTAGCACTTCCTCACAAATATAATGTGGATTACTGTGTAACCATCCCACCGGAGCTTTAAAAGAGCCAAAATAAACAAGGGAAAAGCCCAGACTCTCTAAGTCTGAGGTGAGAAAACTTTTCAGGTAATTAATCAGTGACCCAAGGGCGGGTGAAAGACTGCGCCCTCTTTGCTCCACAGTGGTCATTCTGCAAAATCCCACAGCTATTCTTGTATCTGTCACAGCAAGCCCTGGGGGGACGGGAATACCTCTCCCCTGCCTTGTAGGAACTGGCATACAGTTAATCCTCAAATATTTGCAGAATGATTGATGAAAAGTTTCCAACACTAATTTAAGTGTGAGAACTCAAAGACAAGAAAAGCCTGGGACGATTGAAGGAGCCATGAATGATTTCTACGCATCTCACCATCTCTTTGTGTTGAATCCTACTTGATAATTATGAAAGTGAAGTGAAAGTCAAAGTCACTCAGTCATGTCTGACCCTATAAACTATACAGTGCATGGAATTCTCCAGGCCAGAATACTAGAGTGGGTAGCCTATGCTTCCTCCAGCAGATCTTCCCAACTCAGGAAATGAACCGGGGTCTCCGGCATTGCAGGCAGATTCTTTACCACCTGAGCTATCGTTATGGGTGAGGCCAAATATGTGTGCATGGGTGCTCAGTCATGTCCAACTCTGCAACCCTACGGACTGTAGCCCGCCAGGCTCCTCTGTCCAGGGGATTCTCCAGGCAAGAATACTGGAGTGGGTTGCCATTTTTCACTTTAGGGGATCTTCCCAGGATTGAACCTGCATCTCTTGTGTATCCTGCAGGAACATGATTCACCAGCATGATCACAGAGGATTCGTCACCGCACCAGGGATACCTATTGTTCACAAGATCAAAGATCCATGGACCCCAAACAGACACCAGCCTGTGGTCCCATAAGTCGGGGAGCTTGGATATGACGACCCCAGGTGTGATTCTGGCAACGCCTGTCTCCAACACCTGGAGCAGGTTCCCAAGTAGGGCCCCCACCCTGAGGTCAAAGCCCAGAACAGGAAAGAGGAGGGATTGGGAGACACACAGACCGGCGGGTGCCGGGGACGTCTGCAACTGGACAGTTGGCATTTCTGAGTCAGAAAATAACACCTGCACCACCTGCCAGGTGGACCCCCTAAACACGCTAGTAGACTGCCAAGATTTGAGCTTCTGGGGCTTCCCTGGTGGTCCAGCATTAAGACTCTGCTTCCACTGGAGGGCTTGCAGTTTCGATCCCTTGTTGGGGAATTAAGATCCCACATGCCATGTAGCACAACCGAAAAAAAAAAAAGATTTGAGTTTTTTCCCTTTCTGAGTGATTTACCACTTTTAGCACATGTGACCGCCTTTTTGTTCATTTCCACCATGCCATGACAGTCCTGGCGCGACCACATTGGGCCAAGAAAACACCCCCACCCAGGGTGGAGGAGGAGCTGATGAGGGAAGCATGACATCTACTCAGGAGGAAGGAGGAAGAAGGTGGTCTTCTCCCCCTCCTCACTTTCTTTGATTATGACTGTGGCCCACCAAGTTCTCGGGGCAGCACCCTTTCCACCCATCTGCCTGTAGGCCTCACAAGGGTCCTACTCTACTAAGTCACTTCTTTTCTCTCACTTTGCCTCTCGCTGGATTCTTCCAGCACTGAAACGCAGAGAACTGGAGCTCCTTGGAGTGAGTCCCGAGACCCATTTCTGCGGTTCATTTTCTCTGTCCTCACTGGGGCGGAGAAAGTGATCTCCTTTGACGTTTAGGAGGTCTGTCACCACTGTCTTTCAATTCCAGTATCAGAGCACTCTGATCTTGTGTGCTCGCTGCCAGCGCCTGTTTTAATCTCGCAGGATATTTAGATTCTTCGCTTTATTGCTCATTGTCTTGAGGAATCAGGTTAGTGGGAGGAGAGGCATTTAAACCAGAAGCTAATGTTCTTCAACTTTGAAAAAAACAAAAAACGCTGCATTTTGAAAGAGTCTTTTTCTCACTCCCACTCTTTCTCTTTTAATGAAATTCTTTAGAAGACATTGCAACTCAAGCACTATTTTCCTTTCTTATTTTTTCTCTCCCATTTTTTGGTTTTTACTGTTATATTTTCATTTCTTCTGGTAGGTTTTCTCTACTCTGTCTTCCAAATCTCCAACTGAGTTTTTTAGTTTCATTTCTCACATATTCTGTTGTACAAAGCTCTTGTTCCCTCTTTGTGCCTTGTGGTATTTTTTTCTTGAATAAAATATCATCTCTTATTTCTCCAAAGGTATTAAGTATAGTTTTGCTGTTTTAGGTTAATGTCTTTATTATCATTTTCATACTAAGTTTCTTTACTATTTTCTTATTTTGTTCCTTTTTACTTTTTTAATCATTCAGTGTATGAGTTTACTTCTGGCGATTTGCTGTTTAGTCCAGCTCTGCGACCCCATGGACTGTAGCCCACCAGGCTCCTCTGTCCATGGGATTCTCCAGGCAAGAATATTGGAGTGGGTTGCCGTTTCCTTCTCCAGGGGATCCTCCCAACCCAGGGACTGAGCCCACAGCTCCTGTGACTCCTGCACTGCAGGCATATTCTTCACCTGCTGAGCCACCCGGGAAACCCTACTGGTGATTGTTGGCTGTTAATTCATAATTAAGAATGAAACACTCAGACTTCTCTGGTGGTCCAGTGGTTAGGACTGTGAGCTTACACTGTAGGGGGCGTGGGTTCAACCCCTGGTCGGGGAACTAAGATCTTACATACCCTTCGATGTGGCCAAAAAAATAAAAAATAAAGTAGGTGATGCCCATATTAAAGCAACTAAAAAGAAAAACAAACCAAGAGACACTAACAGATCTCTCAGAACCCCTTGTCAATGGACAGGACTTAAAGTAGAATCAGCCGGGAGCTGGGGCCTCTGGTTCTTCCCTGGTCTTGACATTTCCCCGAAGCTGTTGGGTTTCTCTAGAGAAAGGTCCCCATGTCCCAGCTGGAGGGGATGCCAGGCACCAGGAGGAGCTGAAGTGGTACCCTGCCGTTCACCTGTGGAATTTCTCTCCATTCTCCTGATTTCTTCACCCTTTGCCAAGCTCGGTGAGTGTGGGTCCAGCGTGGCTCATGTCCAGCAGGGTGTTTTTCCTCTTGAAGAACAGAACAATGCAAAATACTCTGTGAAAGAAAAAAAGGAAAAATAATTAATTACCCGAGTCCTGACAATGATTTAAAAGAGACTATGTAACAAACATCTCCATATAAATCTTGTTAGACTGTAATATTTCACTTGAATTGAAGACCAGATTCATAAGCCCCTTCTCTTCACCCAGAAATAAGGACACAGCTCATTTGTGACATGAGTGCCACGCAGCCATGACCATGTGGATTTGCAATCCAACTTCGTCCATACCAGAAGGCCAGAAAGACCAAAGTCTACGAGCTTTGCCCAAAGTCAGTGCTCAGATACACAGATGCACACTTTAGGAAATAGTTGGTTATTTCTTTGAAACATGCACTGTGAACACTAAAATATCCCCAAGGCAGATTTTTCTGTAGGAACAGTTTGTTTTTTAGGAAATGTTTGCTAAAAGAAAAAGATAAATAATAGTCTTTAAAAAAATAAAAAATAAATAAAAGTCTTAGTCCTTTGTGGTTTGAAAAACAGTTTCGTTTATATTTAAAAAAAAAAAAAAACCTTGCTGTTACAGCAAGTCTATGAAAAAGGGGTATCTCACTGCTTGGTTTTGCTATTTTGCTCAAGAAAATACTTCATCAATTTTATTTTTTTGAGTTTTTTGTTTATTTTTATTTGTTCTAACAAAAAAGATTATGTTAAACACTTTCTTCATCTTGCAGAAACCTCCAAGTCACTTGACAGTACTTTCATTCATTTTTTTTTTCATGGCTGCATATTTTCCTTCGGTGTGAGTATTTCATACTCAATCCAGCCATGTCCTTGTAATAAGGCATTCATTCTGTTTCCAGTCGTTTCCTGCAAACAGTCTTATAGGAAATACCTTTAATATATCTCCTTAATTCATGGTGATTTTCTTTCTGAAGTCTAGATTCCCAAGAGTGACACTGTTGGGTTAGAAAATGGAAATAGTTTTAATTTTATGAGATATTTAACCATCATCACTTTACAGATGCAAACATCAAGGCTCAGTGGTGTTGAGGGGGAGGTGGCAGATCACCCCCAGTGACAGAGGACCCATCTGTAGTTAGAGATCCATCATGAGATGGTGGGTGGAGGATGGTCACTTGACATCAATTAAAATGATGCTGAGATTAAAATATTTTCCCTTTAATGCAAATTTCCTTAAATGTGTTAGCTAGGATTCTCTGATTATGAGCAACAGGGACCCACTCTGCATAACAAGGAAAAAAGGGACTTCCTACCAAGCGCTAAGTTTGTTCCCAAGGATGGAAGAGAAGCTGCAGACCTGGGCTTCAGACAACTCTGAAGACCTGGGCCAGGGATGATTAGATACCTGGACAGCTGGGAGCAGTGTCTCGGATGCAGAGAGAGCATCTCATTGACTCAGCAAGTCACCACTGATAGCAGAGGGTGGGGAAACGCTGATGTACGGTCCTAGCAAGACCAAGGCAGAGTGGGGATTAGGGTGGGGGTCATGACCTGAGAAGAAACAGACCCTGGGCAGGAACAGCAACACATGTTCTCTCCTCCTGGTTCACAGATCTGCCCATCTGTGACGATGCTGGATGCAAGGTAATCCAAGCGAACCCTTGCAAACACCCAACGCACCTTGTTCTTAACACATGGGGGAAAAACAGGGTTTAATAACCGTGGAGCTGGGTGAGATCCCAAAGAACTTGGAACTTCCAAGCCAATATGAATAACTGTTTTATAATTGTTGCGGTTTTCTTCAGGAGAATACAGCTATCAGAGATGAATAGAACATCAGGAGCTCTGTAATTAATGGTCTGAATTAGGTTTGATTTTGTATTTAACCAAATCTCCAACGACTGAGGACCTCCAAGTTATAAATTCTGAATTTCAAGGATGGAAGCCAGTTGTTGCACCCTGGAAATTATCCTGTATAAGTTAATCAAGGAAACAGAATTTGCTTTTTCGGTTTGCCTCCCTAATCAGAAGTCAAATCCAGAATATGTTGTTATGAAAATGGCAAGACGAGGCTTGGCCGCCGCTTTAGCAGTACTTCACAGCCCGCTAGAGTTTAAGACTTGGTACTAATAGAATGTATCATAAATATTTTCACTGTAATCTCTGTCGATGCCTCTATTTAATCTCTGCTTACATATTGTTTCATGCATTCTATAAATATTTGAGAGTTTATGATACGCCAGCGCCTGTGCTGGGCCTGCTGGGACAAGCATTCTTAAAGAGGTTGTGGTCTGGCTGTGAGGGTGGAGAGCGACGCACCTGCTGCTGGCCTCTTAGAACTATAGCAGCCCCTGGGGAGATGCGATCAGAGGCATGGAAGGAGGGATGCGAGGAGTCTGCAAGCTGCGGTGCTGGTATCAACCCTCTCCCCACGGCCTGTCCTTCACTGGTCACACCAGGATCTTGAGAGGGGCCAGGCACCCAAGCAGGGCACAGTCTTCACACACACATGATGAGGGTCCGAGAAGAGCCAGCGACTCACTTCCCCTTGGAGAGGTGGCAAGCACTGACCGCTGGGAGGAAAAGTCACATTGTGCCAAGCAGAGAAAGGAAGAAAAGACATTTTACATTGGGCTAAAAAGTTAGCCCAGATGTGAGATGATGTCGACCAGCCAGGGACTGTCTTCAAGGTCATGAGGGCATCAGGATTAACATCGTGTCCCCCGCGTGCTTCCTTGCTTTCCAAGCAGCATCATAATCAGAGCTGTGCTTTATGATAACAATATTCCCGGCCATGTGGAAGGGGAGAGGTGAGTGAGAACAGGGACAGAGTGAGCAGACACTGCAAGGCCAGGACCCAACATGGACAGAGGGACGCCGAGAAGTCTGTCTGTCTCGGGAGCCTGAAGAAGCAGGTGGTGGTAAAGCCATCCATTCCTGGACCATTGGGGACATGGGACCAGGAAAACAAGTGTGCTACTTCTAATCTTCTGTATCAACACTCATCATCTCGAAGTACTGAGGACCAGGGACTGGATGTAGCCATTTGGCAGGAACCAGACTGGTGTTTCCACGTTGCCAAAGTGCAACATATAGATACATAAGCCCCGAGGTCTGCGAGTCTACATATAACTATATATCTACATAGTATAAACATGTATGTTACAGTTGACTCTTTTAATAAAGAATACATTTTCCATACTGACAGTAAAAAGTATCCATTAACAAGTACAACATCCTGGAGCTTCCTGGTGGCTCAGTAGTAAAAAATCCGCCTGCCAATGCAGGAGACACAGGTTTGATCCAGGAAGATCCTACATGCCACAAAGCAACAAAACCTATTTGCCACAACTACTAAGCCTGCTCTCTCGAGCCTGTGCTCTGCATCAAGAGAAGTCACCGCAATGAGAAGCGTGTGCACCGCAGTTATAGAAAAGCCTTGTACCAATGAAAACGCAGCACAGTCATAAATAAACAAATAACTTTTTTAAAGTGTAAAATCCTTCATAGTAAGGACACAGTTACTATCACAACAGAGATAACCAGTGCGCGGCACTCACAGAGAGGCTGGTGTCCTTCTGTGGAACTCCCACCATTCACAGGACATTCACCAGTATCGGACAAGCCATTCTGAGGCTATGACCCCAGGAGCAAAAGCACAAATCACTGTCCACTTAGAACATCTGCCGTTCAAGCACAAGTGACCAAACATCTCCCTCTGCTGGCCAGGATAGGTAATGCGGCTCCTGCACAAGGCCCCGGCCCTAGCTTTGCCCTAGAAGCAAGACCTCATTTCCTAGGATAGGCAGTCAGAGTCGCCCCTGCTTTCCGACAGCCTCATGCCTTAGCAGAAACCCCTGTTTGAACCTTCCTCCCAAATTATTTAACACAAGGTAAGTCCCACAATGCTTTCTTCCAGCACCCCTACTGAGACGTCCACTGTTCCCCAAGGCACACTCCCCTCCTGGCTGCCAGCAGCAGTCACCCAGCCTCCTCAGCCGGTGTGTCCCTGTTGTGTTCTGAGAGGTTTCAGTGCTTCCCAAACATCATGAGACTTTTGCCTTTTGTTATGAAAAACAAAAACTCGCAAAACAGCTTCTAATCACTTGTTCATCTAATTCAATAATTTCTTTTCAGTTTGAATTAAGTACTGTTGAAGATGAAGGCCACGGCAGGCATTACATATAAAATTGACGGTCATCTGTCCAGAACTGCTTAGCAAGAAGAAGGGGATTATTCCCCAGCAAGAAGTTAGGTAATCCGAACACTGCATTTTTCATAAGCCCACAGTGTGAGGGTTCTCAAGAGACCATACCGGTTCCCAGAACTGCAAGAGCAAAGGGCCCCCAAACCTCCGGAGGGAGGAGGGGTGGCCTGGTCATTATGATGGGCAAACTTCTGTTCAGAAATAATCTCAGTGTTTGTCTAGAAAACCTAACATTGAAGATTATCATTTATTTTGCCAGAATTAATACTTGCTCTTTTCTTTTTTGTTTTCCATGTGAACTTGCCTTTTCTAACAACCAACAAGAGACACTGTCTAAAAAGATGCAGACATGTGTCTTCATGTTCTGGGTATCTGACTGGTACATGTTCCGCTCTCTGGGATGATTCTACATTATTGTCGGGGCCTCACAAGATATTGGGCTGAGGCTTATTGTCACATTTATAAATATATTTTTCAAAGTTTTCTTATTGATAATCTCAATTTTGTGTGGTTTATGGACAGATCTGACTTTTTTTTTTTTTTTTGCCTATTTTAGGATCAGAGGGACAGCACTACCCTTTCATTACTTCCAGCTCATGTTTATTTTGGTGCCATTGTCTTCGCGCCATGATGTCTTTGCAGGGGTCTTTTCCGTCTCTTGTGCATCTTGTGGTGTTGGGTTAGTTAATACCAGACACCAAAATCTGCACTGAACAAGGCCCGGCCCCACGGTCACACTTGGGGATGCTGAAAGCAATGGAGAGACCCTGGGGCTTGTGGGAACCACCCTCGTCCTCTAGAAGACCTCACCTGGGCCCCCAAAGTGACCAGACCCTTGGACCCTATGAGGATCGTATCCATGGGGACAACCAGGGACAGCTGCATCCCAACCAAGCCTGGCGGCCAGGCTGGGGACAGTCTGAAGAGGGGACCACACCCCACAGAGGAATCAGGAAATCCACTTACTTCCCGTGAAGCAGGTGGGTCGGGCCTGGGACGGCCCAAGTGTAGGGTTGATGCTCAGAGAGGGCAGATGTGGACACAAAGATAGAATCAAAGTGATCTCAGGTCATTCCTGGAACTGTTAGCAGAAATAATGAGTTTCTGTGCTAAGTTGCTGCAGCCATGTCCGACTCTTTGCTATGCTATGGACTGTAGCCTGCCAGGCTCCTTTGTCCATGGGATTCTACAGGCGAGGGTACTGGAATGGGTTGCCATGCCCTCCTCCAGGGGATCTTCCGGACCAGGGATCGAACTCATATCCCTTACATCTCTTGCATTGGTAGGCAAGTTCTTTACCGCTGTGCCACCTGGTAAGCCCATGAGTTTCTAAATGAGGCCAAGTTAAGTTATTTATGAAGGAGACGAAAATGTAACTCAGCCCACCCTTTGACCTGGGCCCTGAGCAATGCCCCCTGGCCCTCCTGGCATCCCCTTCCTTCCTTCCGGGTACAAGTGATTCAGAATCCTTTCCCCAGCTGCCTGCATCTGCAGGCAATTTTCATTTTAAAAACAACAAAATAAGAAAATTATAAAACATGTTTCAGAGAAATACCAGTGCCATGGTATTTAGGAAAAAAAGAGACATCTAAAAAATTGAAGTGTTTTAATATATACCAGGAATAATGCTTCTGCTCTTGTCATTTTAATGATCAGATAACCAGTATAAAGTAGCTTAAGGTTTTTCTTTAATATATACAAATATATGCTATTTTAATTTTTTAGAAAATGTACATTTGAGCATAATTTTTAATGTAATTATTTTACAAGTCTGCCGCCATCATACAGCCATTGGGTGTTCAATTTTTTTCAACTTAGAGACTCCCCTTATTCTCAGAAGTGCCCCAGGCTGGATGGTCTACCTTTTTGGTCATCAAGCCCAAAGGAAGCTGCTACCCATCTCCTGGGCTGTTTGGGTCTTTGATGCTGACATAAGTCCCAGGGCTGTTGGACTGGTACTCACACATCCTTCTAGCCACATCCATCCTCCCGTGGCTTTCCATGATGCTCGTCTCTACTCATCTCCATTTGCGTCATCTTCGGACAACTCCACAGCCAGCTCCCGTGTTTCTGCACCTTCTCACCAGGTTAAAGTAGCCTGAAACTAAGAACTGAATCATTAGCATTTAAAATTTCCCACCGAGGGACTTCCCTGGCAGTCCAGTGGCTAAGACTCTGAGTATCCAGTGCAGGGGTCAAGGGTTCAGTCCCTAGTGTGGGAACTAAGACCTCACGTGCATTGTGGCATGGCCATAAAGAAAGTAAAGTGTCCCATCCCATTTGCCCTTTCCAAATAGCTCTCCTTTCAGAGACTTTAAAATATCATATGGGACTAAAGAAAGGGTCCTTGTCTTTGAAGTGACTAAATGATTTCAGTTCAACATTTTTATTACCTAGCAACTGTACCTTTCAAGTCCAAGAGCACTAATTAAATCAAAGCCCTAGTGGTATAATTTTTAATCATTGCCTAAATCACCAGTATATGTTTAAATGTCAAACAAAATACAGTTTAATTTATATTGTGTTATAATTATGTTAATTATACTAATTTACTATATCAATTTATTGACATTATCAAATACCTATGATGGCTTAAAAGTGAGTATATAAATGAAAAAGATAAGAATGTACCTAGGAAGGTTGAAATCAAATTTTTTTTTTTTTTTGGTCATTTTGGCCTAGGTTTACATTTTCTAACATGTGGTCTTTTCAGATGACTGATTTAGACTCGTTTACTTAAAATATAAAATAAAGGCTAATCAGCAAAAATCTATCCTGCCTAGGACTCTAAAGAACACGGAAATCAGGTGAATTCCGAGAAAAGGATTGAGCGAGCTTTCTGCCTCTCAGCGGGTTTTCTTCTCTGAGCCCCGAAGCCTCACCACCACCCCTGCAGTAGCCGGCCCTGCAGGCGAGCAGCGCCTGACCCGGAGGTCACAGAGCGCCCCCAGCAGCTCCAGACAGGACTTGCAACCCTAGCTGTGATGCTCGGAACCACTGCACCTTCCCGTGTTCCTCAGTCGTGTCCACCTCTTTGTGGACTGTAGCCTGCCACGCTCCTAAGATTCTCCAGGCAAGAATACTAGAGTAGGTTGCCATTTTCTTCTCCAGGGGATCTTCCTGATCCAGGGATTGAACTTAACTCTTACGTCTCTTGCATTGACAGGCAAGTTCTTTACCACTAGCGCCACCTGGCTGTGTTCTTTCATAAACTCAGTTACTGGAAGCTTGTTACGGATGAAGCTGACTGCTGAGATGAAAACTCATCCTAGTTTATAAATGTAAAAAAAAAAAAAAGAAGAAGAAATCAGTGATCTAGATAATAGATGGTTTAAACTTTAAAGGAAAAAGAACTGTCTTATCCTGCTTTGATCCTAATATTTAGTCTTTTTTTTGCTACTTCATTTAAGTACCATAAATTATGCCAATGGAGTTGTTGAAAGGGAGCTGAGTTAATGAACTGACATGAATTGATATAAATATATTATATGTTATTCATATTTTATGAGCTACAGAAGAAAAGTGCATCTTAGATTTGAATCCTAGCTGTGCTCCTAACAAACTGAATGATCTGAGGCAATGTCTTAAATATTCATGGAATCCTGTATCCGTAAATAGTTAGGATTATGCTGAGTTACATATAAAGGAAACTCCAAATGACAGTGACTTAAACAAGATAAACATCTGTTTCTATCACACATAAACTTCACAGTCATTTGAGATTTTCTGCTTTTTCACCCTCAAGTTCTGAGTCCCATGGTTCTATCTTTAAGATCACCTCAAAGTCCAATATAGTGTCCAGGGCGCCAACCATCACTTTCATAGTTCAGGAGACAGGAAGAAGTGTCTACCTTTCTGAGTTTTCTGGTTTTAAATGCTAGTGAATGTTGTTACATAAATTCTCTCCATTAAAATAACTGGTGTGGTTTCCTGTTTTTGAGGGCCCCCTGACCGATCCAGTGCAAAATAACTGGAACTGTGGGGTTTGGGCACAAAGCCTGGTCACCATTTCCCAGCCATATAACTCTGGGTAAGTTCAGCCATCCAATCTCAGTTTCTTCATCTGTTAAAATGAGATGATACTGCCTAAAGCTGTTATGGTTAAGTGATACAGTTCAAGTAGAACAGGCCTATCATAAAAAACACATCTCAGGTCTAAATAAGTAATATAACATTTTTCTATTTTAGAAAACTCCCCTGGAAGGGTCTTTCTAGGAAGAGAATGAGGTGGAAATGAATAGAAAGTAATGATTTTTCACCACAAACCCCTCTGCACTTTTTGAGTTTTCTACCACAGGTGTATCACTTTCATTTTATTTTGTCATACTGAGTGAAATAAGTCAGACAGAGAAGAAACATCATATGACATCCCTTACATGCAGAATCTAGGAAGAAATGATACAAATAAACTTATTTAATAAACAGAAATAGACTCACAGATGTAAGAAAGTAAACTTATGGTTGCCAGCCGGTGGCAGGGGAAGGGATAGTTAGGGAGTTTGGGATGGACATGTACACACTGCTGTATTTAAAATGCATAACTTACAAGGACCTACTAATCTCATATGGAACTCTGATCAGTGTTAGGTGGCAGTCTGGATGGGAGGGGAGTTTGGGGGAAAATGGATACATGTATATATACAAGGCTGAGTTCCTTTGATGTCCACTTGAAACTATGACAACATTGTTAATTGGCTATATTCCAATACTAAATAAAAAGTTTAAAGTTTGCAAAAATAAAGTGGCACAGAGCTTTTCTGGGCAGTGGATGATGAGTCATTTTTGCTTTCTTATCTTTTCCACTGAAAGTAAATAAAAGCTCAGGACTTTCCTGGAGGCCCAGTGGTTAAGACTTCTTGCTTCTACTGCAGGGGGCATGAGTTCGATCCCTGGTCAGGCAACTATGATCCCACAAGCCGAAAAGTACTGACAAAAGAATAAAAAGAAACAAAGATGAGTCAATTCTTGCCTCGTGGGGAGGGGAATGTGGTAAACTCCCCATGGTGCTTGCAGAGCTGAGTGGGGCTGGTGAGGTGCCCTGGGTCCCCTCCTGCAACAGCTCATCCAGCCGCTGGTCCTCGGAAGCCACACAAATTCAGCGCCGGGTAGACGGTGTCCAGCGTCTGAAGAGACGACAGTGCCTGGCCAGAGTAATTGTGGCTTTTAGTCACACAAGGAACATTGCAGGTTTGTGCTAGATGAGGCATGCTCCCAATTTATTATACATTACTCTATGAAGCATTATTTATTTTTCCACATTTGTGTGAAAGATAATGCCCTTAGTAGGCTAGAATCAGGCGATGGCTGGGGAGTTCACCAAAAAGAATTGATTCCAAACCATGCTTACTGATTATGACCCTTACTGGAGCAGGGACAGAGAAAGAACTGGTTATGTATTAGCAAAAATCAAATTGTGATTTAAAGGCATTAATTTTGTTAACTAAATGTATGCATGTGATTAAAATGCAATATTGCTGTGATTATAATGCAATCAGCAAATTATTAAACTGCAATCAGAACGTAAACAAGTCCTATGCGTCTGCCAGGAGTTTCTTCAGCTCATTATTTCAACTCGATCTGTAAACTAGTTGTTAATAAATAGACTCTTTTATATTTCTCAGCTGTCACATTTCTTTTTTCTTCCTTTAAATCTGTTAATTGAAAGAAAATATCAGAGAGGCATTTTTAAGTAACATAGTTTATCTTTCCAAATACAATTTTTGTGCATGTGTGCTTAGTCTTGTCTGACTCTTCGTGACTCCATGGACTAGCCCACAAGGCTCCTCTGTCCATGGGATTTCCCAGGCAAGAATACTGGAGTGGGTGGCCACTTTCTTCTCCATGGGATCTTCCTGATCCAGGGATCGAACCCATGTCTCCTGCTTAGCAGGCAGATTCTTTGCCACCGAGTCACCTAAAGGTGTACAAATCAGGGTTTAGCAGTATTATTGTACAGAATTTGACCTGCTAAAAGGAAAAAATATATGTTTAAGCATCTTTCTCACTTGTTTATGACACAAAGATGAAGCTGCATGCTAATGAATGATCAGCTTAATACTGTTTTCATGACTGATAAATTAGTTTACAAATTAATTTTTAAAAGATTGCGGTATATAAAGGTGCTCCACACCAGCTTGGATATGATTACACTTCTAAAATATTTTAATGCAGGTGATTATTAGATGTTAAAATTATTAAAAATATCTCCAAAATGTAGCCATCAAAACATACATCTTTAAAAAGCATACATGTTAACCACATCTCTAGCTATCTTTGTTTTGACCACTGTTGGAAAATACCTTGCTGGTTTTCTGATCCTGAATCAGAAGAGAAAGAAAGAAACACTTTAAATATCTCTCTCATCTTCTTTCAGCACATGCCCCTGAAAGGAAACTTAAAATATTTTCACCAGCTACGTCCTTATTTTTATTTAAGTTAACACTGTCAGGCATATTTAATATGAACCATCTTCTCCAGACTCTTTGGAGTTCTCTAATCTCAGCTTCCAGCTTTGTTCTTCCCTGGAAACTTCTCCTGGAACCTGTGACTGTAGCTATGGTGTCGTAATATGGGCGGGTTGAGCCGCCTTGAATGGTTGAATCACAAAGAGCTCTTTCTTTTCAGCAGAAGAGACCTCAGAATTGTTTTCTTAGACGAGGGTGGGTCCCATTGGCAACTGTGGCATTCAAGGCTTCATTTCCAGCCCGTCTGAATATGAGCATCGTCAGTCTTCAGCCCTAAAGAGCTGGGAGGCATCTTCAAGCTAACCAGTATGTTACAGGAACTGCACTGTCTCATTTCTGTGGCCTCTCCTTTAAAATAACAACCTACCAAGTTAACACCAAAAAAAAAAAAAAAGATAAAAACGCAGTCTTTTCTGGGACCCTCCAGGTGGTTCTAAGCCACCTGCCAATGCAGGAGATATAAGAGATGTGGGTTTGATTCCTGGGTCAGGAAGATTCCCTAGAGGAGGGCATGGCAACCCACTCCAGTATTCGTGCCTGGAAAATTCCACGGACAGAGGATCCTGGCAGGCTTATACAAGCAATTTTTTGTCTCACTGAGTAAATAAAATGAAAGGTTTCATCCATAAAACCAAAGTTTGTCCAAGTCACAGGGCTTATAAGTGAAGAAGTCAGGATCTTCTTTTTTTGTCCTGCTGTGCTTTCTTTCTTTCTTTCTTTCTTTCTTTGGAGCATGAAAGTGAAAGTGTTTCTTGCTCAGTCGTGTCCCAACTTTTTGCGACCCCATGGACTATACCTCTGTCCATGGGATTCTCCAGGCGAGAATACTGGAGTGGGTTGCCATTCCCTTCTCCAGGGGATCTTCCCCACCCGGGGATTAAATTCCTGGTATCCTGCATTGCAGACAGATTCTTTACCATCGGAGTCACATGGGCCTCTTATTGGGGCATAGGTGATTTAAAATGCTGCATTTGTTCCACAATTTAACTGTGGTGATGGCTATCTTTAGCCAAAATTCAAAGAAACAGATAAAAGAGTCCAGCGTGACCTGAACTCCACGTGGATTTGCTCAGAGGTGACCAGGTGCCTGAAGGGAAGGGAGGCAGGGAGGAGCGAGGGGGGCTCAGGAGGCAGGGGAGGAGAGCCTCACAGAGGAGGGAGGCAGTCCGTCCCTGAGGCCAGGCTGTGTGGCTTTGCTAACGGGTGTTTTTCTTATCAAAGTCTGGCTCCTCCCGCGGAGCCCAGACCCGGGGCTCTGGGACAGACAGGAGGTGCTCTGGCCAGCTCTGGCTTTCCAGCAAGCACTCACTTAGAGCCGGAGGTGTCACCTGGGTGTTGGCCTCGGACTGGGCTTGCCCAGGTTTCTCCGTGGGGGCCAGAGGGGGCTCAGAGGACCTGACCTGAGTCTGGTCACAGAGGGAAACTGTCACCTCCCAGGCTCCGTGTGTGGGCTTGATGGCCCAGGCTCCTCCTGACAGACGAGCCTGGTGGTGACAGTGAAGGAGGCTCAGCCTGGGTGGCCACGCAGCCGCATTCCTGAGCGGGTTTCTCCTTCTGAATAAACATTACTTTGAGGACAGATTTTCTTTTCCAGAGGAACAGCAGTGTACATAGTACCTTCCCACTGAAAATTATCCGTAAATGTTATAGATATCCTTCCTCACAGTGCCTGAAAGGGCTGTAGAAAGCACCCCGCCTTTTATCAGAGAAAGGAGAAGCCAAGAGCTCGTGGGCTGCTGGGGGCGAGCGGCAGATTAATGGGAAGGGTGTCCGTGGCTCCAGATCCTGTCTGTGTGATGCATGTGTATCCCTGTCCTCTTCTTCCTGCTTCATCTCCCTCCATGAGGTGGAAAGGGCAGAACGATGGGAATGAACAGGCCCCTCCACCCGAACGAAACTGTGCTGACCACAGAGCACTTGCAGGGCTGTTACCCTCCAGCACTTCGGGGAGGGCCCGGCCGTCCTGCACCTCCCCTGGGGCAGTGGCAGGCTTTCTGGCTCATCAAGTGACAAGACGGTAGCAACCACCCTGTGCTGGGCAGCCAGGGACAGCCGTCCTCTACTCTCCCCTCCCAGTCTCCTCCCAGGCTCTCCTAGCTCTTCTCTGTTGTCTCCTTCGGCTCGAGCTGCTGTAACAAGATCACCACAGACTGGGAGACCCACAGGAGAGATGTTTAAGAAGGCTGGGAACCGAAGGTCAAGGCGCTGTCCCCGAGGCTTGCAGACCTCTGCCTCCCCGCTGTGTGCTCACATGGCGAAGGAGACTGAGGTCACTTTCCTGGCGTCTCTTCTTTTAAGGGCACGAATCCCACTCACAAGGGCCCCACCCTCCTGAGCTAGTTCCCTCTGAAGGCCTCAAGTCACACTGGGGGTTGGAGCGTTAACATATGGACTTGGGGAGCACAGGCTTTCAGTCCACAGCAGAACGCCGGCAACATGTGCACACTAGTTAAAAACTAAGATGAAATAGTATACCCCCAACGCCTCATCGACACGCAGTGACAAGGAAAGTGCATACACAAGTTTGCTTCGGATGCTGTCAAATCAGAATGCTTTTCAACGGTGCATGAGGTGTGAAGAGTATCAGCCATCTCTGGCTGAATATATTTTTGTGTGCATCTTAAACTTGATTCCTGACCAACTAACAATAATTAACCCTCTTACCTTCTAGCTTCTGTATTTTGATTCTTTAAAATGTCAACTTGAATACTGTATAGCTCTGTGGTACAGAAAATAAGCTCCTTTAAATATATCCTTACATATTTAAGTCAACACAAAGTGGGTAATATCTGATTCTGAATCACGAGGTTTCTGTCTAAATTCAGTGGTGGAGAAAGCTGATGTTGCTGTTCAGTCGCTCAGTCGTGTCCGTCTCTTTGTGACCCCATGGACTGTAGCACAGCAGGCTTTCCTGTCCTTCACTATTTCCCGGAGTTTGCTCAGATTCATGTTCACTGAGTCAATGATGGCATTCAAAGAGAGCTAGCTTCATAAAAATGATTTAGGACGAGATGGAAATGTTTTGGTTCTGTGTTTCAAGAAAGAAAAGTAATGAGTGTCTGGGATCATTAAACTCTTTAATAAAAAGTTCTTCCACTGGAAACAGTATTATTGTCGTTTTAACTAGTGAAAACATCTTTAAAGCCAATAAAACGCTACATAGGTTTGGAAAAAATGACTCATTTGGAGAGTATGAACGTGATTCAGATATTTTGAGCTTCACTCACTACCTAATATGGCCCAGTTCATGGAGAGCGGGTGTGTTTGCTTAAGTAGAAAAGCCGTGGGGACCCTCACTCCCAGCGTTTTAGGAATCTCCCACTTTACCGTGTGGCTCCTGGGTGGGGTAGATTTCGTTCAGTGGTACGTTTACTGCTTCACAAAGATCTGTTGGGTAAGTGAGACAAGGCCTCACAGACAGTCACGTGGAAGACTCCACGGCCCGTCCTGGAGCGAGTGATGAGAGCCAGGACATAGTCCAGAGTGAGTTCAAAACCAGCTTAGGTTTGCCCAGGACCTGAATCAAGGGAGTTGATCCCAGGAAATGTGGGCAGCACTCATGGAGGGATGAGGCCAGTCATGGGTGTGTTGTAAGGGAGCATCTCCCCCAGGGTCCTGGAGGTGAGTCCTGTGGGCCCCCAGTGCAGAGCTGGAGAGGGGCAGGCCAGGGGCACTGGCTGGATAGGGTCACAGGGCTGGGCTCCCTGGACTCAGGAGGTTCACAAACACTCTAACTGAAAACAAGACCTTCCTGAAATTTCTCACATGCCCTTGGCCTCTCCAGAAATAAACTTGTTTTCACTTCTGGTCTCCAGCTCTTCTTCCTATGCCTTCCCACGCTGGTTTGGAAGATGACAAATGACCGGAAACAATTTTAAATCAATTGTTTTTGCCTCGAATTTCACTTCACCAATAGTTGCTATTCAGAATACTTGATGCCTTCTGCTTGGACGATGGGAGGGGCTTCTCATAAGGGAGGGGGACTCTCACACTGAAAGCCTCCGGGATTTTGCAGGGTGGGGAGCCATGTCACGTGATATAAGTTTGCTTCAGTTTGTTGACTTGTTTTAGGACTGCTCCTTGGGCTGTACTTTGAAACCCACTCCAAAAATATTGTGTACTGGAATTTTATGGGCTTCCCAGGTGGCGCTAGTGGTAAAGAACCCGCCTGCCAATTCAGGAAACGGAAAAGATGCAGGTTTGATCCCTGGGTAGGGAAGATCCCCTGGAGAAGGGCACAGCAACCCACCCCAGTATTCTTGCCTGGAAAATCCCATGGACAGAGGAGCCTGGCGAGCTACAGTCGATAGAGTCGCAGGGTCAGACACGACTGAAGTGACTTAGGACGCACTGGAATTTTATGAGAGGTAAGAGTTCTCCTTCACTTAATTTTTTAGTGTCATTTGTCCCCTCCCCCACAAAATTGACAGTCTTTTGACTCACCGGCTTTAATAATATGGCGTCTATCCTGGTTTATAAATTAACACTCAAGCTGCCTTACTCTGCCAAGTACCATCCCTGAAATTCACAGTCTTGCCACAGGGGGGCAGTGTCTCCCGTTTTGAGTGATTTAATCCCATCCTTTCTAGAGATCCAAACTTCAACAGAAAATTATGTACAAATTCTGTGTGTCTCTCCAGTGTCTAAGTCTGTGAAAGCAGCTAAACACAGTATATGTGAAGGCACAGGAAGGCATCATAGGGGCACCTGCCCATGAGGATCAGTGTTCATCTGTTGGCAGCCGTGGCCAGCCCCTGAGAACAGTCAGAGAGAGAGCAGGTTTCCCAAAGTGGGTATTCTCTGGTCTCTTCTCAGCAATCATCACTTCATCGTTCTCAGCACCAGATCATTACATTCTCGGCATGGGCTTTCTGTCTTATAGTCAAACCCCTGCAAGGACCAGCACCCCCTGTGGTCCTTCAGCCAGGCCCGCACCCCCAAGCCCCGCCGGGTCTGGTTCAGTCACCCCCTCCAGGATGTCACTGAGCTACAGTAAACACTGACCTGTGTCCATCTCAGACTCTCTAACTATGCCTTCTCCCCCATCCCTTCCTTCAGCAGCCGTAAATTCCTTCTCTAAGTCCGTGGGTCTGTTTCTGTTTTGTAAGTTCATCTCAATCATTTCTTTTTAAATTCCACGTATAAGGTATACACAATGCTATGTTTAAAATGGATAGCCAACAAGGGCCTACTGTACAGTACAGTTGAATTCTGCTCAATCTTTGTGGCAGCCTGGATGGAAGTGGGATTTTGGGGGAGAACGGATACATGTATGTGTATGACTGAGCCCCTAAAACTATCACAACATTGTTGACTGGCTATACTCCAATACAAAATAAAAAATTTCAAACAAAACAAAACAAAACAAAACAAAAACAGAGAGAGAGCCCAGGATTATAAACAACCAAACAAAAAAAAAAGCCTCTCATGTGTCTGTTGATGTCGAGGACATCAGAGAGGGGAGCAGAAGGAGCAGAACAGGAAGGACCATGTGGTCATGATGACATAATTGTCCCATTTCAGTGGGATGGAGGCCAGCCACCCCAGGCTGTCTCCTCACTGCAGACCACGTACTACGTGCTACCTGGGAGCTTCCGCATTACCCTGCTGGGCAGGTCGCAGCTCCTGTGTCCTGCCCCCAGGGGTCATCGCATGGACGAGGTGTACATGCAAATTGTGAACTGCTTAGCACTCCACCAACTCCAGCCAACATGCCAGACTTGCAGATGCTGTGATAGACCCCAGGAAGCCAATAAACTTCACTTAAGTCATGCTTCAGTTCAGTGATGAACAGACTTGAACCTAGAGCCACTAGGTCCAAAACCATGCCTTTGACGTCCCTGCAAAGTTGTGTCTGCTCTGTATGAGAAACGCTCAGAGTTGGGTTTCCTCCACTGAAATATTACTCTGTCTTCTTACATTTACAGTCGCATCTGCTGTGCTCCTATTCTTGAATTTTCTCTGAGTGTTTCCTAATTCCCCAAGTCACATATGCTTTGAACATCTGATGGAAGCTCTGTATTATTTCTACCCCGAGAACCGATGCCAAGACAATCTTGCATATAATTTCAAGAAGGTTACACACCCCCAGATGTCTTCCATGGAACCTACAGGAAGAAAGTCCATGCTAACTCCTCTTTCACTAGACACCTTACTTTTTAAATCTCTTTTCAGGGTTCAATAGGTGCCTGTTATAAAATTGTGCTTCCCCTGCTCCCAATTCAAATATCGAAGCCCTAATGTCCAGTGTGGCTGTTTTTGTAGACCGAGCCTCAAAGGGAGTAATTAAGGTTAAATGAGGGGTGGGGGTGTTGACCTGAAAGATTAGTGTCACTGTAAGAAGACACATGAGAGCTTTCTGCCCAACACACACACATCCCCCACCACCACCTCATACGCCTGCACCAGGTAAGGCCGTGTGAGAGCACAGCAAGAAGGAACCTTCTGCAGAACAGGAAGGGAGCCCTCCCCGGAAACCAGACTGGCCAGAACTTTGGCCTGGACTTCTCCCACCAGACTTGAGCAGATGCATTTCTGTTGTTTTAGGCACCCCGTCTGTGGCAGTCCGTCTTCACTTTCTGCAGTTAGTGTGGTATCGTCTGTATATCTGGAGGTGGTTGACATTTCTCCTGGCAATCCTGATTCAGATATGCAGATGATACCAGTCTAATGGCAGAAAGCAGAGAACTAAAGAGCCTCTTGATGAGGATGAAAGAGGAGAGTGAAAAAGCTGACTTGAAACTCGACATTCAGAAAACCCAAGATCATGGCACCCAGTCCCATCATTTCACGGCAAACAGGGAAAAAAGCAGAAGCAGTGACAGATTTTATTTTCTTGGGCTCCAAAATCATTGTGGACTGTGACTGTAGCCATGAAATTAAAAGACGTTTGTTCCTTGGAAGGAAAGTTATGCCAAACCTAGACAGCATATTAAAAAACAGAGTCATCCCTTGGCCAACAAAAGTCCATACAGTCAAAACTATGATTTTTCCAGTAGTCATGTATGCATGTGAGAGTTGGGCCATAAAGAAGGCTGAGTGCCAAAGAACTGATGCTTTCGAATTATGGTGCTGGAGAAGACTCTTGAGAGTCCTTTGGACAGCAAGGAGATCAAATCAGTCAGTCCTAAAGAAATCAACCCTGGATATTCATTGGAAGGACTGATGCTGAAGCTGAAGCTTCAATACTTTGGCCATTGATGCGAAGAGCTGACTCATTGGAAAAGACCCTGATGCTGGGAAATATTGAAGGCAAAAGGAGAAGGGGGTGACAGAAGAAGAGATGGCTAGTTAACATCACTGACTCAATGGATGTGAATTTGAGCAAACTCCAGGAGACAGAGGAACCTGGTGTGTTGCAGTCCATAGAGTCTCAGAGTTGGACAGGACTTAGTGAATGAACAACAAAAATGAATTAGCCTACTTGGAATTGGCTTACCTTAATGTAAACGAATCATTTGTGGATTTCTAGATTCCCTGAAATAGACAGAAAGGTTGCACTTTGAGGGGTGGACGCACATGTCTATGCAGACTCTGTATGGATGGGAAGCTTCCTTCTAAACTGTGATCTTACCTCCCTCTCTAAAGGTCTCCACTGCTTTTAATACCAGACGTGTTCAGCTATCATGTCACAGTGCCTTGGCAGAGAGGTGAATTTATATTTGGAAAAAGCTCATGTGACAATCCTGTGATATGGAAATAGCCTCTATGTCATCACAAGAGTCTGTTGGTCCGAAAGCCCATTTAGCAGCTGTATTGGGGGGTGGGGGTACTATTTTAGTATCTCTCTATCCACTGAAATTGACAATCTGTGTGCCTTCAATGTCTCTGTTAACTTTGTTTATGAGTACTGAAAAGTCCCTAAAATTTCAAATAATAAAGGAAGCAACTGATGCAGTGGAAATAATAGCTGTGTATTCACTAATAATTTGATAATGGACTTTTTTTATTTTTATACATTGGTGCAGTGTTTCCAATAAAGCAATGTTTAATCAACTTTGTAACCAAATCTCTGTGTGTCAAGAAGTCCAATCCAGAGCAGACAGCTTTGCCATCTTCCATCTATAGTTCAGTAAACTCTGAGCATGAAGAGTTCTGGGGGTTGTGAGGTGCCTACCCTTCCCTTCCTTCACCTGCTCCCCAAATGCGATCCTCTGAGTTCACTGGATCCTCGTCTAGATCCTCCCTGCACTGACCCCCATTCCTTAGCAGGCTTTATTTTTTCCATCGTGTTATCCCCATGTCAGGTCGCATGAACATTTTGCTTACACACACGTCCTTTTCCTTCTCTCTATTCAACTTCAGAGATGTGTTTGCCTCCTGCAGCCTGAGAACAGAGCCTGCACGTCGAGAGCTCTCAGGACGTGTCTGCTGAGCAGATAAACACACGTTCACTGTTGGCTATGAATGCATGTTGTAACCTCTCCAGGCTGCCTAGTTACAAGTGAACAGGAAAGTCGATGGATTCTAAGCCTTCTCCAGACCTAGGGTTTGGCTTGTCTTCGGTCTCCAGGCAGACACTCCTGATTCCCCTCTAGGGGGTCTCACTGGCCTGGTTCACTATTCTGAAGCCCAGAGATATAACATGGTCAGTGGAAAGTCTTGGTTCTAAGACAATATTGGATGCAAGTTCATTTACCCAAACTCAGACAGCCCGAGAAAGAGAAAGAGGTGTGAGTGGTAGCAGCTAACACTTGATGAGAAGCATGATGGATTCTGTTTAAATGTTCATGTTGTTTTAACCCCCTCTCCTGCTTGCATGTAATTTTCATTACTGGTAGCAAGTGACACTTGCTGGTAAAGGCCCATCTGCTTTCTTCTGCCTTCCGGAGCAGCTGCTAGAGGAAATTACAAACCCAGCCACCTGGTTTCACTTTAGATTCATGACCACAGACCTGAACCCAGCCTCAGTGCAGCCTAGGACTCCCGCTCTGGATCTTCCACAGGTTAACGCTCCCCCAGGCAACTGCTTCAGACAGTTTCCTCTTTTCTAATGTATACATACTTGTTTCCCTGAGACTCCAGATGCCGAAAACTAGGCAACCTCCCCCTTATTTCTGCTACTGAGTCCATACACCTGCTGGGGTCTCTTCATCCTTCCTGTCCTTCCTGTCAGAGAAGTGACAGGAGAAAAAGTGTGTTTCCTTGTTATGACCTGAATTAGTCCACCTCCACAATTCATATGTTGCAGCCCTGAGCCCAGAAGGTGACAATGTGACTCCTATAGGCTGACTCTTTGTGTCCCCCCCCCAAGCTCCCCCAGATCACGTCAAAACCTAACACCCAATGTGATGGGGTTTGGAGGTGGGGCCTTTGGGAGGTGATCAAGTCATGTCGGGGGTAGGGTTGGGGGGGAATATTCCCCCTCCAGGCCCTTGAGTTCTGGAGCCTGGACGAATAATAAAGTTGACAAATGACAGCTAAGCAGGAGAAAAAGAAACCGTGTGCATGCAGGTTCCATAGAAATGAGACCTCACAGGTGGCCACAGCAGGCAGCTTTATACTTTCTGGAAAAGAAACAAAACCCTGGTGAGGAATTGACAGGACAAAGAAACTTGGGTTTGGTGCCCAAGTGGTGAAGAATGTAAACAGATTTTGGGCTTGGGGTAGTTGATTAAAGAAGTCACAAGGCTTGTTCTCCCAGGCTTCTTGGCTGGATTCCCCATCCCTAGTGATAAAGGTTTCCTTCCACTTCCGCTTGCACAGGGGCCCGTTTCACAGGGGAGATTTATTTTCTGCTTCAGGGAAGCAGAAGGGAGTGTCAGAGTGTCCCTCTTGTGTTGGCTGTTTCTTGACTAATTTTAATTCTCAAGTAACCAATATGCCATTGTACACATTTGAGGGCAAACTGCCCAGGTCCCCAGACAGTCATGAGAGCAGAGTCCACAGGAATGAAATGAATGTTTTTGAGAAGAAACCCCAGGGAGCCCCCTTACTCCATGAACAAAGGAAGAGGTCTCATTAGACATCAGATCTGCCCGAGTCTTGATCAGCTTGTACTTGCCAGCCTCCAGAAGAGTGAGGAACAGATGTTGCTGAAGGCATTGAGTTTCTGGATGTTTTTTCAGGTGTGTAGATTTTATCCCCACAGAGACAACACCTGTATTTGATTACAGCCCCAACAGCGTCTAGACCAGTCATACTCTGTAGACTCTAGCTGTTTCATATTTCAAATTCGGGGTCAAAAATTCTGGTGAAGCTGTGATTATTTCTCATTTCTGCTACATGAAATGGATTAAGTTTTCCATTAGGGCGTTTTCCTCCCCAGGTAAGCAAGAAGAAAATCA
Source organism: Muntiacus reevesi (assembly GCF_963930625.1). Taxonomy (NCBI): domain Eukaryota; kingdom Metazoa; phylum Chordata; class Mammalia; order Artiodactyla; family Cervidae; genus Muntiacus; species Muntiacus reevesi. The sequence goes on from NC_089260.1 coordinate 57,390,398, forward strand.
CAGATTTTTTGGGACTTCTCTGGTGGTCCAGTGGCTATAGGCCTTCCTGCCCCCAGTGCAGGGGACCCGGGTTCCATCCCTGATCAGAGAACTAGATCCCACATGCCACAGTCAAATAAAAAATAAAAAGTAAATAAATATTTTAAAAAAGAAAGTCACAGGTTTTTCATCTCTCCAAGCCAAATTTAATTTTTTTTTTTTTTTTTTTTGAGTTCTCTTCTCCTCAGGGTTAATGGAGTCCTTGGCTTCCTACATCTTCCAGAACACTAAATGCTGCTGACATGTTCACTGTCTGAGTCTGGAAGTCTGGGAGCTCCAATAATTCTGAACTAATTTGATGATGAGATGTTTAGTAAAGCCAACCTCCAGGAACACCATGCACTTGTTCCCCTAGGGACCTCCGCTGTCTCAGCTTCCTGTCTGGGAACCCCTCAGATCAGGTTCCTCAAGGCCCCCTACTAGGCAACCCCTCCACCCACCTGCAGGTCTAGGTAGACTCTGCTAGACAGCCCTCCAGGGCCTGTTTTAAAAATAGGGATATCCTCTGGATGTGCCTCCTCCGGTAGCTTAGCTGGTAAAGAATTCACCTGCAATGTGGGAGACCGGGTTCAGTCCCTGGGTTGGGAAGATCCCCTGGAGAAGGGAACAGCTACCTACTCCAATATTCTTGCTGGAGAATGCCATGGACAGAGGAGCCTGGTGGGCTACAGTCCATAGGGTTGCAAAGAATCAGACATAACTGATACGACTGAGCACAGAGCACAATCACCCACTTCAGTATTCTTGGGCTTCCCTGGTGGCTCAGCTGGTAAAGAATCCGCCTGCCAAGTGGGAGACTGGGCTCCATCCCTGGGTTGGGAAGATCTCCTGGAGAAGGAAATAGCTACCCACTTCAGTATTTTGGCCTGGAGAATTCCATGATGTTACAAAGAATCGGACACGACTGAGTGACTTCCACTTTCACTTTCTGGATGTGCCAAGTGCTTCTTTAAATGCATTTGAGGGAAGACAAAGTTCTGGGAGGAAAATATCTACATTTCATTTCTTTCACTGGATGTTTAGTAAGCTTTTCAAATCAGGAAGCAAATGTTTTTCCTGACATAAACATTTCTTGAAATTTCCTATTAAAAACCTCCTCCTTTGGGACTTCCCTGGCGGTCCAGTGGTCAAGATTCTATGATTCCAATACAGGGAGTGCAGATTCAATCACTGGCCATCTCTGCAGCTGGGATCTGCTGCCCCCGACCCCCACCTGCTACCGGTCGTCCCTTGTCTTTTCTCTCTGGCACCTCCTGCCTCTTGAATCACTCTCATCTCTTCCCCGCTTCTGATTGCTCTCCATGCATGTAGACACCAGCCCGGATCCTGTGTGCAGCCGCCTGCCCAGATTTCGAGTCTACACACACTACCGCTTCATTCATCTTTCTGCATCAAATCTACCCTTGCTCTAGGCTTGGCCACACCCAACGCCCATCTTGGTGTCTCCGCTACTCTTTGCGGTGGGAACTGGACCTTGTCTTGCACACCCTCTCGGTAACATGAGCACAGCCAGGCTGTCCTCTCCCAGTAACTCTTCCCAGAGCTCCCAGGACCCCACCCTCTCCTGCTTTCCCTCCCACCTCTGTGGATCCTCCTTAATCCCCTCCGTTGGCATCTTCAGGATTAATCCTTTCTCCTTCTCTTAAAAAAGCCTTGAGAACTCCTTCTGCAAGAATAATTGGTGCCCTGGACTGTAAGAGATTAGCTGCCCACCACCACCACCTCTGCAACATCACAATTTGTATGAAAAACAAGGCAACTTTGGTGTCTGGGCCCCCAAATAATTATGTGAATACCTAATGTCATGACAATGTGATTCCTCGTGGGGAATAGGTAGACAAATTCCGGACAAATCGATGGACGTTGTTCTTTGTATGACGCCCTCTCTCATGAAGTGAAAGGCAAAGCCTAGCTTTGCAATAACAGCAAATCTCAGACTTAAAAGAAACACCTGTCTTACCCAGATCATCCAGAGCTGGAGCCAGAAGCAAGGATTAAGTTGCTAAGCTTGTTTAAAGAGGTGCAGGCCCAGAAGGGTGAGGTAAGACTCAGGAGAGAGGCAGGCTGTGTGTGGGTGACAGCGTGTCACACCCACCAGTCCACGCAGGACTCTGGAGCGGCCACAAGGGGGTGGGGTGGGCAGGATGAGGGTGGTATTTGCCCAGCTCCCCCACCCAGTCCCATTCCTCCCTGTTCAAGGCTCACTCGCAGGCCCTAGGGAGTGAGGGCCCTGGGACTGGCCCCACCCAGACATCTAGCACATGGAATGGCTCCCATGTCACCTAGAGCTCTATCCGAGTCTGCAAGTGGAGGGACCCAGCCTGGGAGGGACCCCAGCTGACCGGGAGGAAGGGGCAGTCAGGGTGCCTGAATAGAACACCCTGGACCTTCTACACTGCCTCCTCACAAGGCGCTCATCCAGGCCAAAGTTTGGCACTTCCAGAATTAGCTCCTCCTTTCATCAGACGTCTTGCCTTGAGCTGAAACCTGACTCCTGAGGGCCAAGGTGGCCTTGCTGCCGCCCGTGCTGTTCCTTCCGAGTCCAGGCACTGCTCACGTGTCCCTCCCACAGCCCTGTGGGGTCAGAGGGCAGCCCCCAGGGCACAGAGAAGGAGCAGGATGCTGACGGACACCTGCCAGCAGGGCTGAGCGTCCACGGCCGTCGTGAGGTGAGCTGGACGTGAATCTGAGCTCGGACTGAGCTGGGCGCTGGACAGTCACCTGTCCTGCCCACCGGCCCTTAATCCCCAAGTGGAGACACAAAGGCCCTGTTTCCACAACTGTCCTGGGAAGCCTCCTGGGTCACACAAGGTTCCCTGAGGTCACCTCGGCTCACATCCTGCCATTTCCATCCTGCCATTTCCACCCCTCAGTGCAAGTGAGGGATGAACAAAGTCCTCTTGGTTTCGAGCTTAATGTGGTCTTTCTCCAAGTAACATACACATACACACAGACACACACAGACACATGCACCCACATAACACACAAACACACACACGTATATATTACATAAACACATGCACCTACATAACACACAAACACACACATATATACAAATACAAACACATACACACTTATACACACACACACACACACACACACACGCATACACAAACTCCAGCCCTAAAATCTTCCCCCCAGCATCTGGTATGGAACCCGATAAAGGGAATTCACAGCTGCACTTCACAGCTTACTTTTCAGCATTTAGAAGTGTTTTTTGTTTTCTAGCAGAGTTATCAAGCGTTACCCTATTGAATTCATTTACAACGTTTCTATTCTGTTTCCAGAAAACTCTAATTGCTCAAGGACTGTGTGAAAACTGATGCAAAAAACTGACTCATTTGAAAAGACCCTGATGCTAGGAAATATTGAAGGCAGGGAGAGAAGCGGACGACAGAGGATGAGATGGTTGGATGGCATCACTGACTTAAGGGACATGAGTTTGAGTCTCCGGGAATTGGTGATGGACAGGAAGGCCAGGCATGCTGCAGTGCATGGGGTCACAAAGAGTCGGACGCTGAACTGAACTGTGTGAAAACTAACTGCCAAACCATGGAAAGAGAAAATTAATGTTAGGATACTATTTCTGTTCTGCAGTTTTTATTTGAAAAGTTGTGCATTCTGCATGTCACAGTGTTCACTGATGAAGTCTCTGACAGGTGCAGGTATTAAGTCACTCAAGGTGGAAGCCCGGGGAAGCCTCTGTTGACAAGAGCAGCATGAGCTCGGTTTCTGGGCAGAAGGTGTTGGGGATTTGTCGAAGGAGACCTGCCCATATGGAGGCATGCACTGTCACAATGCTCTTAGGGATGGCAGACTCAGAAAGTCCCCGCTGAGCACACAGCACGCTCCCTGGGGCTGGACTGTGCACTCAGACCCAAAGGGTAGGAGGCAGGGGGTACCCTGTCCAGGCTGCTGGCCTACCCAGGCAGGAATGAACTTCTGGTGTCTCCTGGCTGAGGCTCCAGCGCACAGTGTCTGAAGGGCTTCGGCTTCCATGCTGGACCTTTGGCCCAAGTGCAGGGTGTCCCAGCACAGCTCAGGTCCCCTCTTCCCCCTGCCACCTGCCACTCAGTGTCCCACTCAAAGATGTGTTTATTGGTAAGAATGACATTCCCAGTCTCATTTAGGGCAAAAGGGGTAATTGTGTCTGACTCTGTGACCCTGTGGACTTTAGCCCGCCAGGCTCCTTTGTCCGGGGATTCTCCAGGCAAGAATACTGGAGTGGCTTGCTATTCCCTCCTCCAGGGGATCTTCCCAATCCAGGGATCAAACCCAGGTCTCCCACATTGCAGGCAAATTCTTTACCGTCTGAGCCACCAGGCCAACAAATAGGAAAGCGGCCCACAAAATGAGGACCAAAGTTAATGTCTCAACAAACACATTCTGCAGGGTTTTAATGACTGATCCTCCTGCCCTGTGAAAGGTAGAATGCTTGATTCTGAGACCCTGGTGTTATATTGGGGGAGGAGGAGTGGGCAGGAGGGAGAAGAGGCGCGGAGAAGATGGAAGGTAACCAGAACTGGATCTCAGAACACACATCACAATGAAAAGAGGGGGTCTGAAACCCAGACCTGCTTGAAGTCCCATTCACCCCGTTTAACCTTATCTCTATCAATTTCCTGTTTCATTAAACAATCACCTCCTCTTATCTAGTCTGTGTTTACCCCACCCTGGTTAAAAAGCGAACCAAAGGAAGATCTTTATTAACGTATGTGAGCCTTAGCCAAAACTCATGTAGAGGTAGGGCTGGTGTATCGTCTGATCCACGATGCTGGTGTCTCAGGAAGTCAATGCTTTACTTGAGGTCTGCATGGAAAGGAGAGGTTGGGGAGGTGTCCTCTGACCCACCAAGAGGCAAAACCTGGTAACTATCTCTTCTGTCTCAGCTGGAACCTCCCTCTGGAGGCGGGCAAACCCAAGGCCATCAGTGTCCCAAAGCGCTGACAGTGTAAACATTTAGCTTTAGAGTTCTTTAAAGGGGATTTGGCTTTTTCAATGAGCTAATTGAAATGGGAAAGTGAAAACAGGAAGAATATAATTTACATTATCCATACAGTATACAAAAATGCTGTCCCCCTGTGGAAATACTTTAAAGTCTCATCTCTGACTGATACATCCTACAGTCGACGCACACTAAGGAAAGAAACTAATACACTAGTACGTAAACAAGTAACCTTGGACACAGAGTCTAGACGTAAACAAGCAACCTTGGACACAGAGTCTGCGGGAAAGCTTTGAAGTTGTCCCTTTGCCAGTCCACTCAACTAGAACATGAAACGAAATGTTAGGCTGCTACTTGGGTTGTTTCAGCAGCATTGAGGGGCCAGGAGCCATGTGGAGTGTGGTTTTTCCCTCCAGTACAACATTCATCGGGAGGAGGGACCAAAGATCCAGGGTGATGTGTAGGCAGGTGCTAACAACTGCGGGACCTTTGGAGCATTTTAGCCCTTTAACCAAACAAATCTGGGCAAAAGTCTCTCTTGCCTTCTAAAGAAGCCCTTTAAGAACCATCAGAGTGTTTCAACATCCACTTTGCTCTAAATGGGTGCTCAGTCGGTCAGTTGTGTCTGATTCTGGTGACCCCATGGACTGTAGCCCACCAGGCTCCTCGGTCCATGGGATTCTCCAGGCAAGAATACTGGAGTGGGTTGCCACTTCCTTTTCTAGAGGATCTTCCCCACTCAGAGATCGAACCCAGGTCTCCTGCACTGACAGATGGATTCTTTACCACTGAGCCTCCTAGGAAGCCCTTTAGCTCTAAATAGCAAGAAAAATCGATGGAAAGCTTGTCAGAGACCTTAGTGGAAGAGAGCTAGCAACAGGGGGGCCCGGAGCTGTGTGTGGTAAGGATGTATGACCCCAGTGTTGCTACCAGGCAGCACGACAGGAATATCAGTGGTGATGCACTCACCATAATCATCGCTAAGACTGGTCAACACACTCCTAATGCAGTGACCTCCATGGACTCCCATCTGAACATGCTGTGTCTGAAGCTGCACCATAACGTGAAGCTTCTAGTGCTTTCAGACAGGCCTGCTGGGCACTGAAACGTGATTTATGCAAGGAGAAATCACCATCCAAATATGGGTGTTGTAATGCTGGATACCAAGTGCTTATTAATTTAAATGGTCTTTGGAAATTGTTGGCAATAAAATGTTATTAACTTGTACAATATTAACATTGAAAGCAATTAATTTGCTAATAAAATTAGTATCCTGAGTGACCGTACATGAAAGAATGTAAAAATTTTGGTTTCAAAATATATTAATGGTGCTACATAATATTTTAAGATTGTAAAAAATAAAACATGAGGTTGGAGAGAGAAGGAGAAAGTATACGGTTAATGATTCTGAATGTAACTCAGTCTACAAGCCACTGCACGTCGTGAGGATATTCTCTATGATGAACTGGATTTTCTGCCCTAGTGAGTTCTAGAAATAGCATCCTCAGTATCAAGAACAAGAACCAGGCGTGCTGGTTGCATAACTTCACTGAGGAGGTGAGACTGAAAGGAGAGTTTGGAGATGGAAAAATAAGGCCCCGAGAGTGTGAATGACTGGTTCAAGTTCATGCAAGGGTCTTGAAAACAAGTCTCAGACAGGTGCTGGGAACCTTTGATGGTGCCAGCCTGGCTGCGATGAATTAAATTGTTCCACTTGGAGACACAGCTGGGGAACCCCGCTCTCAGTGAAGAGCCAAAGCAAACAAGTGACACAGGATGAAGCAGCGGCCGATTTCTGGGACACCAGCTGAGTATTTGTGATCTGACTCCCATTAGAACATTTTCACTGGAATTTTTAAAACTTTTACTTCAACCATGGCCCACACCCAATATTTGCAAATCATATATCTGATGAGGGATTAATATCTAGAAGATATAAAGAACTAAAACTCAACAACAACAGCAACAACAGAAACCCATCAACTTAATTTTTAAAGGGCAAAATTCTTGAGTAGATATTTCTCCCAAGAAGACACACAGGTGGCCAATAAGCACAGGAAAAGATGCTCAACAACACTACTTATTAAGTACATGAAAATCAAAGCCACAAGGAGAAATCACTTTTCATTAGGATGGCTCTCATGAAAAAATAAAAACAGGAAGCTGCAAGTGTGGGCCAAGATGTGGAGAGATTGGAACAGTTGTGCATCAGTGGTGGGACTACAAAAAGATGCAGAAAAGTAGAAACCTGTATGCCAATTCCTCAGACAAAATTTTTTATTAATTAACTTATTTTGGTTGTGCTGAATCTTTGTTGGTGCAAGAGGGCTTTCTCTGGCTGCGGTGAGAGGAGGGCTACTCTCTCATTGTGGTGCATGGGCTTCTCTTGGTGCGAAGCACAGGCTCCAGGGCTTTCAGGCTTCAGTAGCTGTGGCGCACAGGCATTAGTGGCCCCATGGCACGTGGGATCTCTCCTGGCCAGGGGTCGAACCCGTATCCCCTGCATCGGCAGGCAGATTCCCATCCACTGTACCACCAGGGAAGCCCCCATTAGACAAAATTAAACATAGAATTACATGTGATCCAGAAATTCCACTTCTGAGAAAGTACCCTGAAAGAATTGAAAGCAGGAACTCAGACATTAGTTAGTACACCCAAGTTCACAAGAGCGTTAATCACAGTGGCCAAGAGATGGAAGGCAACCTAACGATCATTAGGGATAAATGGGCACACGAAAGGCAGTATGTACTTACAGTGCGAAATCAGCCTTAGAGGAAGGGGGTTCTGAGACAGGCAAAGACATAGCTGAACCTTGAGAGTGTTATGCTGAGTGAAGCGTCTGTCCCAAAAAGACAAATATTGTCTCACTTGTGTGAGATACAAAGAGTAGTCAAATTCATAGAGACAGAAAGTAAATGACCAGGGACTGGGGAGGTGGAGTTAGCATTTCACGGGGACAGAGGTTCAGTTTGGGAAGATGAGAACGTTCTGGAAATAATGACGGGAATAGTTGCCCAGCAGTGTAAAATATACTTAGTGCTAGTGAACTATACATTTAAACATGGAATGGTAAATTTTATATTCTATGTATTTTACCACAATTAAAAAAAATCATACAGGATAAAAAAAACTAATACAATTCTCTTTTGAATATTATAATAACAAATAGTGACCAGGAAAGAATGAAAATGAGGTCTCATGCAATATGAAAGGGGCTTCCCAGGTGACTCAGTGGGTAAAGAATCTGCCTGTAATGCAGGAGACACCGTTTGATCCCTGGGTCACCAGGATCCCTTGAAGGAGGGCATGGCTACCCACTTCAGTATTCTTGCCTGGAGTATCCTAAGGACAGAGGAGCCTGGTGGGCTACAGCCCATGGGGTCACAAAAAGTCTGACACGACTGAAGAGACTGAACACACACACACACACACACACACACACACACACACACGCAATATGGAAGATAACAATGAGTTCTAAAAAGTTTTGACACTCACAATTATTTGAACAGAAGACTGACTGTCCATTTCCCGGAAAAGAATTCCTTTCTTTAACTTTTAAAATACTTTAGCCATTTCAAAACATGGCTTTCTGCCACATTATTACAGATGCTGTGGGAGAAAGATTTCTTAGGCCCTATTCAGGGACCTGTTTGCTATGTCCAGACACTTTTTCTGTTAAAAAAGTCTTTCTTCTATTTAAACCAAATGTCTCCCATTGCAATTTAGTCTCATTTCTTCTTTTTTCAATCTCCAGTGAATTTGTTGTATTTAATTTATTAGAGAGGATTCCATTTCCACATTTATAAACAATGTGGCAATTAAGCCATCTTTCGGGAAGCAATCTACATCTTAGGTTTTCAAAAACTTTCATTTCCTTCACAGGCAGAAACAGTGCTGGGGAGGGCCGAGCTGAATCCCTGAGACTGAAGCCTCCTTTAGGAGCTCCAGTCCATGGCAGCCACAGTGGTTTGGGTCAGTCCCTGTGATGTTAGTAAGAGATCAAGGACCATATGCTCCCAGCCAGCACTCCATCCTGGTTAAGGAGCTGTGTTTACTGGTTATATTTAATTAAGTAATAGGTTTAGCTTTCTGTGACCAATCCATTCTGTAATCAGATAACTTGCTTTCTTGATGTACTATTTTTTTTTTTTTTGGATGTACTATTTTTAAAAATTTTTTTATTAATTTTAATTGGAGGCTAATTACTTTACAATATTGTGGTGGTTTTTGCCATGTATTCACATGAATCAGCCATGGGTGTACATGTGTTCCCCATCCTGACCCTCCCCCCCACCTCCCTCCCCATCCCATCCCTCAGGGTCATCCCAGTGCACCGGCCCTGAACACCCTGTCTCATGCATTGAACCTGGACTGGCGATCTATTTCACATATGATAATATATATGTTTCAATGCTATTCTCTCAAATCATTCCACCCTCGCCTTCTCCCACAGAGTCCAAAAGACTGTTCTTTACATGTGTCTCTTTTTTTTGGGGGGGGGGGAAATATTTTATAATTTATATATAAAATCTCAGTAAGAAACAATGTAAAATGACAGAAATATCCACCTTACATTAAGAGTCCAAAAAAAAAAAATTCACACACACTGAATGTAAATCTTAATTATAAAACAAGAATATGAGCAAAACATTTTAAAATAATCTCAATTATTTGGCAACTCATCACATCATTGCTAGAGACAAATTTGATCTTAAGAAAAGTTTAATTTTATGAAAAACTTAAGTTGGACAGTTTGCTCATATGGGAGTTAAAACATGTTTAAAAAAGAATCTGGCAATAAAGCCAGGTTCTATCTTGAAATAATTGTGTATAAAACAACATATAGTCCTGAAGCTCGACAGACAGGAGTGACCTAATCTTCAATGCATTTCTCTTCGCTGAAAAAGAAGAATGTGGGGCAGCATAGAGAGACATGGATACCGACAGAGTGCTGTGTCTCTTTCGCTGTCTTGCATATAGGGTGATGTACTATTTAATTAATGAATAAAAGATAAAGAAGAGGAGAGTTTTCGGCCACAAAAAATAAAATAAATTAATGCCATTTGTAGCAACATGGATGTATCTAGAAACCATCATACTAAATTAAGTCAGACAGGGAAACACAAACATCATGATGATATCACTTATATGTGGAACCTAAAATATGACACAAATGAACCTATCTATGAAACAGAAACAGATTCATAGACATAGAGAAAAGACCTGTGGTTGCCAAGGGGGAGGGGGTGTGGGGGAGGGAGGCTCTGGGCATTCAGGGTGAGCAGACAGAAGTTTCTATATACAGAGTGGATAAACAACAAGGTCCTACTCTATAGCACAGGGAGCCATATTCAATATCTTATGGCAAACCATAAGGAAAAAGAACATGAAAAAATATATATGTATGTATGTAATTGACTCACTTGGCTATATAGAAGAAATTAACAGCATTGTAAGTCAACTATATCTGAATAAAATAAATTAAAAAATAAAGAATGTTAGATAATGGGGGAAAAATGGATTTCATGGTTCCTTCACCTAGCTCCTTCTACCACGTCTCACACACATACACACACACACAAACACACACACACACACACACACACACACACACGAGGTTTGAAATTTAAAAATATGTGTTTTTATAAGTTTTCCTTTTGGAATTCTCAATCACAAAGTATATCCAATAGAAGCTATTAATATCATTGCAAATAAAATAAACTACACCAATAAATCTGTATTTCTAGGATAGTTTCTCTCTGGTTAAATATTTGCATAATCCAGAAACTGGAATAAACATTCAGTACAGAATTGGAGGTCAAGCTTTTTCTGTTCTTATCTATTTCCTCATTCCCCCAAGTAATGACATGCTGCTAAAATTTACGAAAAGAAAAAGCAGAGTGCAATCAGTACATTTTATAGGTAACTTCATATTTTGATCCATGAATGAGAATATAAAATGTTTCACAGATATATTCCCAGCAAGGAGGCTGTTCAAATTTGTGGGTTATCAGCATTCATTTCTCTTAGTTTAAATCACTCTTTTTCCCTTCTTTTTAATACTTAATAAAAAGTGACTTAAGAAGGCAGAACTAATTAGGTAACATGTGTGACCACCGAACTTAGTGGCCAGAACTCCTGAATAAAATCACCCACAGCCTGGAGGCGCTCACAGAGTCTGGGCCTTCATGCTGTTTCATTTAAAAGCACCTCTGTCACCCCCACTACCACTGCCTCTGTGCATCTTCTCTCTCTCCTCAGATTATTTTATTTTTTATCTAATTCATATACATTTTAATATGAATGATCTATGATGCTCTTTCTTTTTCTCTTTATTGCCACTCCACATGTGGGATCTTAGTTCCCTGACCAGGGATCCAACCAGCTCGCCTTGCATTGGAAGCTCAGAGTCTTAACCACTCAGCTGCAGGGAAGTCTCTCGGACTGTGTTAAACAAGAGGGGGTCACAATTTCTCTCTACCACACAGTGTGACGCTGTGGTTGCTCTGAGCCCCTGCCTTTCACACACACTCCTTACCATCTGTTATTTTCCCGAATTAATCCTTCTAACAAGGGAAGGATGGTCTCAGCTTACTAGAACAAAAGAAACTGTAAAGGCCTGTTATGATTTAGTGGAAGACAGAAAGATGATTTTCTTTTCTTTTTTACTAAAAGGCATTTCTTTACTTTAGGAAAAAATACTTCAAGGAAAGAAATATTGACTTTTTCATTAGTTCATTCCTTCTTGTTTTCAACAAAGACACAAGGAGGGTGCTGGGCTTTAACACATGGTGACTTTGAGCATTTCGAAAAGGCCAGAGCTTTCACAATCCATTACCAGAACCCAAAGTCCCTGTGTGTAACCACCTACTGGCCCATGGGCTTATCTGAAAAGGCACGACTTAGAAGGAACGTCGAAATTTAAAAGACCATTGTCCTTGGTATAGACAATGACTTCCTAGAATTCAACAGTCCCGTTTCCTGTCATTTTCATCTTTGGGAAAGTCATGATTTCTGTGAGATGTGACATTTATTTGTGGTACTTTTTAAAAGTGTTTCATATGAGTTATTTTCTAATAATTACATAAGGACAAAGTTAGAGGTTGAACCTCAGGTAAATTTACCCACAAACACACCCACATTTATCGATTCAAAAAAAGCGCAAAACACTCTTTCATGTACTATTATATAACTTATGGCTAAAAACATGTATCTTAAAAGCATGATCCATCATGAAATTTTTTTTCTTATTTTTGATATAACAATTTAAAACATTGTTGGACTGTCTTTCATGTTGATTGCAAAGCATTGAACAAAATCCCAATGTACAAAATTGTACTCATTGCAAGAGACTGACAACTGGAATGCATGCACCTCAGTTGTTTGAAGCTTCTCAGTCAATTACAAAACGGATGAAGAATTCAGGACTCTAATGTGAAATTAAGGAGTAGGTGAGAAATGCTAAATAAAGGAATCTGCTCCTATTCAAAGAACATTTTGCACATTTTGTAAAAATGTGCTGTGTTTGATAAAAATCTAGCATCACTGTTACTAAGTCCTTTTTTCTCATCTCATCTAAAATGGCAAAGAATGAAAAACTTCAGGTACTTTATTCAATTAAACTGTGATATATTTTAAAAGTTCTGAGTTTGAAATTTAATAAGGGACTAGACCCTATTTCTCAAAACTCTGATTCTCAAACCACCTGCATCAGAGTTATCTGAGTTGTATTTTTCTCTTAATGCCTTCAGCTGATTGGATAAGGCCAACCTACCTTGTGGAGGGTACTCTGCTTTCCTCAAAGCCTACTGACTTAAATGTTCATCCCATCTTAAAAATACCTTCACAGCAACATCTAGACTGGTATGTGGCCAAATATGTAGGAACAATGACCCAGGCACTTGACATTTACGATTAACCATCATACAGTGGGAAAGTAACAGTGAATTGATACATGCTTTGTAAATATATAAATATTTCCATTTTTAATAGAATGTCAGAGTTGGAAAGATGTTTAAAAATGAAGCATCTTGACATCAGAGATGCTCAGATCACAGTTGACAACTATCAGAATCACAAAGAGCTGTGTCCTTCAGTTATCTGCTGCTTCCCTAACGACAGACACAATCCTGGCACTCAAGGATGAATTAGTGAATTCCTAACACATACAGCACCATCACGTGTCAGGCGCTGTTTCTTCACAAGCATCATTAAATCCTTATGACCGTTTTGGGATATGGGTCCTCTGTGACCCCACTGTACAGATGAGGAAGCAAAGGCGCAGAGACACTGAGGATCACACCCAAGCTCAAGCTGCTGCAGGAAGCAGAGCCAACACTCACATCAGCCACTGTGACGCCTGTGCACGTTTGCTGAACTGACTAATCTAGCGGTCCCATGAGCCCCCAGAGTCCCAGAGGAACACAGCTCCCTAAGCAGCTCAGAGCCCCTCCTTTGGGGAAGTGGTCTCAGCAAACACCAGATCTTCCCCCAAATTCTCCCTCTTGCCTCTTCAACCCCACCCAGAATTCCTCAGCATCCTTCATGCTGCCTGGGGTGGGTGACTTGTTAGTGTTGGGAGAACTCACTTCACAGCATCTGGTCAGTCCTTGGGGAAATGTTCGAGCACCCCTTTTAGGATCTGACAGTCCTTGACGTGTGTTTTATAGTTTACTATTTTGAGTTCTCTGCAAAGCCCAGATAATAGTGAAAGTTATATTGATTAATATCATGGGGTCTTAGCAAGGCTTACAAGACCCATGGTTCAGAGTTAAATTGAAAGTTCTGTGAAAAAGACATTATTTCATATTATTCATTTAATTCTGTTTGCAAAATGTGAAATACTTCTTCTCTGTCTACTCATTTCTTCCCAACTTAATTCGAGTCCCAGAGTCAACTCCTATTTATTTATAGAGGTGTTTTCTCAGACCAGAGTGGGCACCTAGGGATCCCTACAGAATGAGATCCTAAAGAGTTGTTGATGAACCTTGATTGCAGAAGTAACTCACATGTGTCAGCTCAAAGAAAAATGCTCAACATAAGAGCTGTGAGATGTTTTATTCAAGGTCTTATTGAGAACTGTGGGCTTCCTTGGTGGCTCAGATGGTAAAGAATCTGCCAGCAGCGCAGGAGACCTAGGTCTGATTCCTGGGTTGGGAAGATCCCCTGGAGAAGGGAATGACAACCCATTCCAGTGTTCTTGCTTGGAGAATCCCATGGATAGAGGAGCCTGGTGGCCTACAGCCGATGAGGTCACAAAGAGTTAGACACAATCCAGCAACTAACACACACACACACACACTCACACACACACATTGAGAAATGTAGCCTGGGAGGCAACCTCTCAGGATCTCTGAGAAAGAAGCTCTCTGCTCCAAAGAGTGGGATTGGGAGGTGAGTTTATTCATTCTTTCAGCTAGGGAATACATGCAGGCAAGTCTACATCGCAGTAAAAGTTTACTGGCAGTCATACAGGTATCTTAAGTTAATGATTTTAGTTCTTTTCTCTGATGGGAAGATGCAGAACTCTGGGTTCATCACCATTCTTTCTGAAACACACATCTTACTTTCTAGTGGCCTGTTTTTCTCACACCATCACCTTAAGCCCCTCTGGCTGAAGTAGAGGGCACAAGGCCTGCAGTGCGTCGGTCCTGGCATAGGCTGGGTGGTGAGCCAGCTCTCCACGCTCTGTTTAAACCAGGCTTGCTTAGAACTGGGATTAAGACCCCAAGACAGTACAAGTGCCATCTCAAGAAGACAGGCAAAGGCCCTCTCAAATAGCTTGCCAGGGGCCCCAGGTGGGCAAGTCCTCGTTCTCAGACAAGAGGAAGGTGAAGTTCAGGGGCTCCATCCTGGGACAAAGAGGAAGGTGGATTCGAGATGTTTGAAGTGAACAGATTGCTCAAACAGCCTCTGACCAAGTCCTGGTACACTTGTTTCCTGTGTTTCTGGAGAAGAGATGCTGTGGGCTACATTCCTTTGGAGGAAATTACAGAAAAGTGTTAAGTAGTTAAACAGTAAAACAAAACAACAGGATCTCTCAATTCTTGCAGCCACAGATGTACTGGCACAAAGAAGGGCATATGGTCGGCCTTGGAACACTGTTTCCACTGAATGATGCTGTGAGCTTGTTAGAAATGCAAACCCACGAGACCCATTGAGATCTTCTAAATCAGAATCCCCAGGGATGGAGCCTGCCAAGCTTCAGCTTGTGCTGCTGGAAAACATAACTTGTTCTGCACCAGGAGGCAGGAGAGTGGATGGTGGTGAACACCAACCACTCTCACTGAGCCAGCCTGCTGCAGGCACTGCCTGGATTCTGGACACAGAAAGACAGAAGGCCAAAAAAGTGCCTGTGTGCACAGAGCTCACCTTCTATAGCGGTTTCCCAGGAGGCGCTAGTGGTAAAATCCCCCCTGCCAAGATCCTCTGGCAAGACACCCCTATCCCAATACTAATGCCTGGAAAATCCCATTGACAGAGGAGCCCAGTGGACTATGGTCAATAAGGTTGAAAAGAGTCGGCCATGACTAAGTGACTTAGCACGCATGCACTCACCTTCTAGAAGGGTGAGTTTCATAAATGCATAAATGGCTCGATTTCCCATGGGGATGAGAGCTACAGTGAAAATAAAACAGGGTCATAGGGTAGAGAGTGACTAGCACAGGCCTAGAGGGAACCCAGCCCTGAGAAGTGGACATTTGGATGAGAAATAAGAGATGGCAAATGAGACAGTAAACTGTAAGCTGCACAAATGTGTTATGTTCTGTGTGTCCACAATAATTATGATTAAGATTCGGGGGGGCAGATACCCATAATTAATAAAAGAAGACTTTCTGGATTATGTAAAACCTGAATCAGGTATTTTGCCTGCCCTGCAAGACATTCTTAGAGGTTAAAGGAATTTATTCATAGAAAATGAAACCTGGAGTGACTGGAGGTCCAAATGCCTGAGAACAGCTTAAGTCACCCCTGGAGGATCAGCAAGTGTGGAATAAAACCAGGAAGCAGGTCCACTGGACCCACAGAACGAGACCAGGAAATCCTGCAACAGACTGACCCAGTTGGCTAAAACTCTCCACAATTCTAAATAAAGAGATATTCAAAGCTCACTTAGAAGAGCCAGTTCAAGCCCATTAATCTATGGTATGCAAAATTTGTGGCAAGGAATTATGCATGCTTGAACTGTAAACTACACAATCCTCATTCTCTAGTCATTCTTCTCATTAAGTCCTTTTTTGAATCTATGTTTATAAAGTCCCAGGTGGAAGAACGCTTCTAATTTCACTATCATTATAATTGTATTACAAATATAAAAAAAATGATAAACTTGAGAGGTCGCAGAGGTTGTAAACTGGGAAGGGAAGAGGTTGAAGGGTCAGTGGAAGGGAGTACGAGGCTGCAACAGGAGACGAGGGCTGACACAGATGGTCCTAAAGACGGAAATGGTGGTAGGAGACATAAATGCAAAAGAGTAAACGCATGGGAGCAGCAGCAGTGAGGTAAGTGAACCATCTCCATGTCTGCTGTCGGAAGAGGATAACAGCATCTGCATGTGATCATCAATGAACAGCGGTTTATGTGTGGTTTTGAAAAAGAAATGAGCGCCCTAAGCATTTTTAAAGGAGTGGTGAGGACAGTGGGTCAGGGATAAGGAAGGATAGGTGAAGGAACTGTTGATATTTTCAGTTCTATAGCAAGATTTGGCTTTTATTCACCATGACACGCGTGACTTTGATAAAATTGAAAAATGCAAATTATAAAAGCCTTTCCAGAGACCATTATAGATGAACCCCTAGGTGAGGGGGATCTGATGATGAACTTTAGGGCGGCTGCCACGCTCCGATGCTCACAACGAATGAAGTGCAGTTCTGGGTTCAGACTGCCGGCTTCTTTGTGTCCTCACATGGCAGGCAGGAGGCTGAGGGAGCTCTGGGCTTCCCTGGTGGTGAAGAATCTGCCTGCAATGTGGGAGACTAGGGTTCAATCCCTAGGTCAGGAAGATCCCTTGGAGAAGGAAATAGCAACCCACTCCAGTATTCTTGCCTGGGAAATTCCATGAATAGAGGAGCCTGGCAGGCTACAGTCCATGGGGTCACAAAGAGTTGAACATGACTGTCTAACACTTTCACTTCTTCATTAGCTAAGTTAGGGGCAATACATATACATTTACGCCGGATGCATTTCTGTTTCATGACTTTTTGTTTGTTTCATGACTTTTATTGTTCTGTTCTCAGACTGAAAGAATCTTGAGTCATATTTTCAATTTTTTTTTTTTTCTTGTCTGCTGCTGCTTCTTTAACCTGTTCAGTGGCAAACAAAACTATAAACCCTCTTATCTTGCCTCTGAGAACTGGGCCTGGGATCCTCATAAGAGCAGCTGTTACTAGAATTGTGGTTTAGCGTGAAGGAAGTGGCTAAGAACTCACCTTCCCATTCGAGAGCACATTTCTCAGCTTCATAACACAGCAGTAAACAGGATTCCTGGGCTTCTGGCTTGAATATCTAGCAGGAGACTTTTCACATTCATATTCTGCTCTTTTCTTCTTGGAAACTTACTGCCCCCCACCCACAACCTTTGCCGGTAGCTTGAGCCGTGAGAGTAATTCTGGTCAGCAAGTTGGATTATTCACCTGCTGGCATGAGACAGCTGAAGAGCTCTCTCTCGCCATGGTAAGGGTCGTGCAGAGCATGTGTTGATATGGTGAGGTCTGGAGTCTGAGCCAGCCCACTGAGGATAGCGGCCTGGAGCTCACCTGATAGACTTGTGTCCGGGGAGCCAGTGCAGTGTTGTGTTGTGAGAACGGCCATCTCCCCTGCGCAGTTTAAGAGTAGTAGAGAGGGTTTTGTATCAGGGAGCCACGCAGTGTCTCCTCCAAATCTGCACACTTGACCATGAAAGGGTTCTCCACTAATAACCATGATGGGAGGACAGTCATCACCTGGGACAGCCACAAAGAGACCAGGATGTACGGTCATCTTCAGCCTGTGGCCTGAGAACGTCTGACCACCAGACAGCTGCCCAGTAACATTCTCCAGTGGTATGCTGGAATGCAGTTCAAGCCGCAGCAAATTGTGCAATTTTAGAGCCTAAGTCAAAACAAATATTCTTTCCTAGTCAAGTGAATTTTGAGTGTGAGCTGATAATCTCTGGAACTACTGAGAAATTTCAATTTGAACTACACTTTCAGATTTCCTGTGTCCATAAAGGGGCTTCCTCGGTGGCTCATTGGTGAAGAATCTGCCTGCAATGCAGGAGCCACAGGAAATGAGGGTTTGATCCCTGGTTAGGGAAGATCCCCTGGAGGAGGGCATGGCAACCCATTCCAGTATTCTTGCCTGGAGAATCCCATGGACAGAGGACCTAGCAGGCTACAGTCCATGGGGTCGCAAAGAGTTGGACACAACTGAAGCAACTTAGCATGCATGCACATGTCCCTAAAGATGAAACATTCTGGGTTCTTGGTGAGGTCAAATCCTCGAGGTGGCTCTCCTGGTTGGGGGCCGTCATCTCACAGTGCTTTCTGCCAAGATGCCCATTGTCCCTGCTGGTGTGGACCCTTCACTCCTTGAGGTTCTACTGAGTCCATTCTACCCTACAGGCATGAGAAAACGTGAAGCTGGAAATGTCAAGCGTAAAAGACCAGCCTCTCTAGCTATACTGTGCATCCATTTCCTCCGAGGTCTTGTCCCCTGCTTGGTAAAAAAGCTTTTGTTTTGTTTTGCTGCTCACTGGACCTGGGTCATCTGTTTCATTCCCATCTGGGGAAGCCTTGGGGTGTAAGTATTATGCAAACAAAATCATCTTTCTGTCCTGCCAACAACTTCATCTCTGCAACAAAGTGAGGAGCCACGTGACTTGGCTACCTGCTTAAACAGATCAAGGGAAAAGGAAAAGATTCAAAATAAAAATACAAACCAGTATCAGAGATGTATTTCATCTTTCAGCCATTTAAGTAGACATTGAAGGAAGCTCAGAAAACAGAAAGCCCTCCTCCTGTAACCTTCTGTAGGGGCTTACTACTGAGATTGAAGTTCTCTGTGATTAGAACTCTCTTAGTTAATTCCTTTGTAAGGATTCTAGCTTTTTTCAACAGTTGTCTTGGTAAAAATACTCCTGGAAGGAAACCAAGTTGATTTTTGTATGTGAAGCATCTTGATGTGAATCCCTTTATAGTAAGTTTTTTCAAACACAGTGCTAGTTCTGGGGCCAATAGGACATATCATGGAGAAGCAGAGGGAATATCAGGTTAAAACATTACACAGTGATGGAAGGTGTGGACAAGACCAGGGAGGCGTCCACTCTGGGTTCTCCCAGTCTCGGGCAGTGTGAGGGACCAGGTGGAGGAGAAGAGCTGAGGTGCTGCTTGTGTTATGTACTGGTTTATGTCTCATCCTGGCAGGGGGCACTGGGGGCCATGTGATCCAAGCACCTGTGCTTTTGGACTGCCTCCGTCACCTAACCGTGACCTCCAGATTGGGCTACACTGAATACTTGTCCAGAGTGTTTGGGGTGGACCAGACTCTGTAAGTATCTTCTTGAAAAAGCATAGAATTTAAATCATGTTCTGATTTATCTAGCATTTTTGCTAAATGGAATAGGTGCTGATGATTATTTAGGCCCAGGCTTTGTTTTAGGATTTTTCACTTAAATTCTCTGTTCTGCCCTAATAATGGATTTGTTGACATAACCCATATTTTCAGCATTATTTTTAGCAAACTATTCCATCTAATGAGATTTTTAAAAACACTCTGTTCAAAGGCCAGTTGGTTCTAGTCAATTCCTCCTAATTACTGTGTTCAAGATTATCAACCTATTTAGAGCAGGAAGAATCTATAAATACTAGTTACCACTTCAGTGCCTAGACTACTCATTGCTGTGGTTCAGTTTTGGTCAGTAAAGATAGGCTTACTGACCAGGGAATTTATCCTTTTCTTTACATACACACACACACACACACACACACACATTTGTTTTATACTGTGACTCACTGAGACAAACTCTCGGATGATAATAAACTCTGAAAGCAACAGAGACACACAGTAGACTTTTGAGACAAACTCTCGGATGATAATAAACTCTGAAAGCAACAGAGACACACAGTAGACTTTTTAGCTCTGATGGGAGGCTCTGGGGTCAATGGCACATAAAGAAAATGAACTTGGCTCTTTGTGACTGCGAGAACCTAATGACACCAAATCCAGCTGCAGCCAGACTTAGTCCCCTTACCCCTTTGTACCCTACGTTCAGATGAGACAATCTCTTCTTCAGAAGCACACCATGAACAACCTGCTAATATTTCAGTGTTACTCTATGTTACCCTTTGTCCTAAAAAAACCATTCTCATTGCCTTTGCAGTGCAAAATTCTCTCAATTTTGGATTTTTTTTTTTTTAATGTTATGGGGCTCTTGACTGATGTTGTTTTTAACTTTTCTTGGCTGTACAGTTTCTGGGATCTTAGTTTCCTGACCAGGGATTGAACCAGTGCCCCCTGCATTGGAAGCATGAAGTGTTAGCCAGGGAGATTCTTTACTGTCTGAGGCACCAGGGAAGCCATAATTGGCTATACTTCAGGATAAAATAAAAAGTTTAACAAAAAAAGGATGAGGGTTAGATTTCTCTTCTCTTAACGTTTAATGAGCTCTAAAAATGGAATAACTTCCTGTTTCTATTTATTAGTGCCTGACTGCCCACAGTAGAAAAGATGGTGAAAACTTGTCTCCTTGGAGAAAGGAGAGGAAAGAGAGTTGAACGTTTTCATGGAAATAGAGTATCTAAAGTGTTATTTTTGTCAACAAAAATATCTTCACTATATTATGTTAGTAACTTAAAATATATAAACCTATGGTATAAAGTTAGCTTATTATGGCAATTTCTTCCCTAAGCTTATTAACCACATAATGATACTTGAGTTCCAGAAAGCAGCCTGTTTTGCAAATTTTGAAACTAAGATAAAATGTAAGTATTTGTCATAAGGAAATGATTCTAACTTCTGTACTTTAATCTATTAGAGAGGGGCCAAAATCCGATAAGTGGAGGAAGTCAGGTTCCAAGGAAAGTGAAAAAGGAGGCAAAGATAACTATACAGTCATTAAATAATTATCAATTGTTTAAGATAAAGCAATTTATGTCATCACTTCGAAATAGTTACTTCATCTATTTAAGTGTTTATGGTAATAAACTATTTTATTCATCAACATCTTAGATCCATGACATAAAAACATATGAGCATAAATACAGCAATATCTTAAGTGATTTTAGAAATGAAATTTGCTTCTTAACTAGGCTCTCAATTGTCCTTTTTTTCTTATTCTTATTTTCACTGAATCTATCAATTTACTTATTAATAAAATGGATACATCACTTTAAAAACCATCTGGCCAATTTAATATTACATAGTATACAATTAGAGAGGTAGGCATATGCAACAAGATAAGTAATCCTAAGACTTCTCAGTTTAGGTGGTCAAGGGGCTAGCTGCATAGCTTTCTTTGAGTATAAAGACTTCCAAACCAACGGAAAAGAGAAAAAGTGTTGATGTAGGAATCAGTAGTCCATTATCAGATAAGTTATTTTCAAGTAAATTCCTGAAAATGTGAGCAAGGAGGCCTAAAACAATCATTTAAATGTCTTTGGTATTTTTATGTATTGTCAGATAGAATGAAAGGCATCTACATATATAAAAGCAATGTAGCACAAACACATGTTGTGGCTTAATATAAGAGATTAAATTTCTAATTAAAATTCATTTCTATTTGGATAGTCTGCACCAACAGGTTTCATTCTTAATATTAAATAGAGCAGAAATTTTGGAAGTGACTTTGGGGAGGTATTCTCTTTTTAATTGCACATACAATTCCTTTATTACTTTGATTTCAATGGTTACTGAATTTGAGAAGCTAAAAGCAACTTTTCTGCTTTTTAAGTATTTTGCTATAAATACTTCTGGTGGAGGCAGGTGGGTGGACAGAGCAAGGTATGTGTTTTTACATTTGTTGTTTGGTCTCAAAAGAATTAAATTCCTTACTGTTCCAGGTTGTTTTTTTTTTTTTTAACACGCTCATAAAGTAACTTTACATAAACTTTGTCATAGCTTTTTTTTTTTTTTTTTTTTTAAAAAAGTAAACAGTAAGAAGTTTCAGAAAATACAGACTAGCTTTGAAATGCTGGGAAACTAATGGAGTCTGAAGATCAGCTTGGCATTCTGCGTGGGTAGTTCGGAGGGAAAAATAAAAAATAAAAAACAGTCAGTAAAGGTTGAGGCCCCCAGAAGCAGCAGTGGTGCACAATTCCGGGTGACTTTCCTGTCTGGAAAGGATTGTGGGAGAAGTCTTTCCTTTCACACCTTCAGTCACGAATAGCATCTTTGAATGTGAACAAGAGCAACAAAACATCAGATCACGGCTCAAATGACTGAGAAAGGCTCATGAAGGAAGAAACCCTTGGGAAGGTCCACGAACAGTAGGTACAATTTCCTTAGCCATGTGATTTACAAACACTGGGAATACCAGGAATAGAGAGCAAGTCTATTTCCACCCAGTTTCATATCTACGAATTATATGTAACTTAGGGGGGGAAAAGTACTGAAAAAGTGTATTTTCAAGCTTTCAGCATTGACCAGAATCGCCCAGATGACTTCTTAGCTTGGGGTGGGGCCCCTTGAATTTGCACTTCTGGGAAGTGCCCTTAAGATTTGATGTCTCTGGGCCCAGACCACAGTTTGAGAACCACTAATTTACACAAAGTCTATTTCACTTTTCTATTAGAGGATAGCCACCTAGACTGTCATAGAGAAATCCCTAATCTTGACTCTGATGTTTCTTGGGATGTGGAGTTAAGCAGTCTTGAGTGATACGGTGGGACATAACACCAAGGAGATGCCTTATGTAGTAAGTGCTGACGGCTGTAAAGATGTCACCAAGTTCAAAGTTCCCCTTTCACCTCTGTCAGCTCTGAAGGTGTGTTACAGTTCCTCAATTTGTAAATTATATAGATACCATTTCTCAGGAATGTAGGGTTAGATGCTTTCTTCACATTTAAATTTAGTTCTGCTCTAGAAAATATTGCCATCTTCCCAACGAACTAGATCAGTATGGAAATGCCACTTGTGTTGCCCTTGTTTTTCAGAGAAAAATAAGTACAGTGAAACTAATTCTCTTTTATTAGAGAGGAAGTATTTATTTTTATTGTTTTTTTTTGTGGGGGGTGGGGAGAAGGCAATGGACTTGTAACTGTACTGAAAATAGTACAAGGAAATAAAATTGCAGAACAAAACAGTTCCATATTTAGTAGGATTTACTTCTGGATTTCCCCCAGATATTGCAGGTCAAATGAAAGATAGAAGGAAATTCTTCCAGGCCTCAGACCAGACTTGGCACTCATTATAAATCATAACCAAGGCCCGTTATGCAACAGAGGTGTTTGCAAATGACTAGGTGATTTAAGGTTAATCTGGGCAACCCACAAAGACCTCCAATCCCCAGGCTGAAGAAAACAGGCAACAACTCTTGTCATGACTTTGGGAAATGTGAACTTCTAGGATGGTTACAGTAGTTTGTATTCTGAATTTGATTTCGTTTAATAAGCATTTGTTGAATGCTTTGCCAAGTACAAATTGGCACTTGCCATCTATCTACTTCTACAAAGATTAAATCATGAGCCCTTGCAGCTGCTGACCTTCAACATCCCCTGAAAGGAGTTCAGGGTGGAGATCAAGAATGAGGAAACTTGTGCTCTGGGAAGAACCCATAGAACTGGTTTTCAGACAGATATTTTCAGAAGATTTTATAAGCCCAATTCCTATATCTCCCCATAGCTAGAAAAGTACTAAAAGCATCAGTGATGACATCTGCTCCTTGTGATTAGCAGCAAGTCTGCCAAAAAGCTTATGTACCCCACCTTCACTAAAATTATATGGAACACGGACCTCCACCCCTACTACTTTGGAGTAGTTCTTCAGAGCTAACTGAAATGCTGTCTCCTGGGCTATAGCTCTCATTTCCTCGAATAAAACTTAACTCACAATGCTCATGTGGTGCTCCCCCCGGTCAATGGCCTCATGTGTGCAAATTAGAAATTTTTTGATATCACAAGGCTCCTGCCTACCTAAGGTTCTGTATTCGCAGTATATTCACTCTGGTTATTTTGTGCTTAAAGTTAAAACTGAAGCAACCTTGTGTGAAGAATTAATTTATGAAGGCAAGGGAGCAAGTGTTGCTTTCTTGTTTCCAGGGCCAGACCTGCTGCAACCAGAAGCCAAGAACTCTAGGAATAAACGGTCTTGTGGGAATCAAGATTAGTAAAATAAATTTCTAAATAAATTTCTAAATTTCTAAATAAATTTCTAAATAATTTCAGATGATGGGATAGTTAAAAATTCTATTAGCCATTCAACAAACGCAGAGCACCAGTCTTGCAGGAGACCCTGCACTGGGCGCTGAAAAGCAGCAGAGAACGAAGTGGGCCTGGGCCCAGACTTTGGGGATCACACAGCAGTAGGAACGCACACTCACCAGAGGGAAATCACGAAAAGTGCTAACTGGAGGCATACTCAGACATGGTCTGAAGATGGAGAACCCTGGGAAGACCTTGCGCTCTCCCCGGATCTGCTGTCTGCTGTTGAACACCTCACCCACAAGAACAGCACTGGGTCCTGTTTGTTAATCCGCACTTACTAGCAGTCTTGTTACAAACGATCTGTGGTCAGCTTTCAAGCAGTTGCGAAAGAAGAGAAAAAAAAAAGAGGTCAATTACTCTGAGAAATTCCTATAGTAGATTGCAGAAAGTAAACACAGAAAGAAACAGAAAAATCAGAGAAAATGCTGTGGCAGGTGTTTCATGATTTCAGCAGTTTTCCTAACTTGACCATTTTTAGGTATCTAGCCCATGGGAGGAGATTTTCGGGTGCTGAAATTCCTGCTTGGTATGGCAGAAAGGGAACCCTGCGAGACTGCTACGTGGGCCCGTCACAGCTGGGACCTGGGGCCGGGCGCCGCAGATGGAGCGATCCTGCAAGAGACCCAGGAGGGTGGCCGCCGGGCCGGCATTCATGCTCCGTCCGCTGCAAATATAGCAAACGGGACAGCAACTGCTCTGCTCGCTTGCGCTCTCGCTCCTCGTTCTCGCAGGTTCTCCGCCAACAGTATCTGACTTAAACGCTTCCGTACACGGTCAGGGCGGCACCCCGGGAACCCCAACTAGCTGCTCACCCGGAGACCTACAGCAGGGAAGGCGCACAGCGGGGGAGGCCCGCGGACATTGTCCGCACGTTCGCAAGGCCCACAGCTGGGACAGAGCCCTTCCGCCGGGCAGCCCTCGGTTCCGCCTCCGCTCCCGGCACCGCCCGCCCTGACTGACGTACAGGCACCCGCACCGCGGAGCAGCTTCAGCTAGCGCTCGGGTCTCGGCTCTGGGACCCGCCAAAGAGCGCTAGGTAGCAGTAGCAACACAGAAGCCGCTCTCGCGGGCTCCCTCTCTCTGACGCCGCGTCCCGGGACCCTTGAGACCTCGCGTGGTTTGGGTCTGGGGGCGGGGCGACCCGAGGGGCGGAGCCGGATGGAGCGTCCCCGGGCCTTGTTGACACCGGCGTCCTCGCGCCCGCCGCCGTCCGCGCATGCCCGGTCGCCGCCGGCTCCGAGGCCGCGGCGCTCGGGCTTCCCCCACCTGCGTCCCGGCCCCGCCCCTCCCCCCGGCGGCGGCGGCGGCGGCGGCGGCTGCTGCTGTGGCGGACGTGTTGTTTTGGCGGCGGCGCTGGCTGCTGAGGAGCCAAACCGAGACCCAGCGCCTCACCAGCACCGACTGGGGCGGGCCCACCGACCGCGTCGCCACAGGTAAGGCCTCCGTCGAGGGCTGAGGGCGGGGGCGGGGCCCAAGGGTCGAGTCCGAGGGGCCGGAAGGGGAGATGGAGGCTGCAGGGGTGAGTCCCGGAGGGTGGTCGCGGGCCCGGAGGCTGAGGGGCGTGAGGGAGATTGGGGGTTGGGTGGGTCAGGGCTGAGGAGTCGAGAAGGGGGATCGGGGGTCTGGGTCGGGGCTCTGGGCCAGGCCGCTGAGGTCGAGGGGGTCTGAGGGCCGGGGGTCCAAGGAATCGGAAGGGTTGTGAGGGCCGGGGTCGGGGGCCGGGGGTCGGGTCCGAGCCACTGAGGTGGTCGAGGGAGCCGGCGGGTGGAGGGAGACTGGAGCTCGGCAAGGGTCGCGGGGGCCGGGGCTCGGGGCCGGGCTGCCGAGGGGCGTCAAGGAGGCCGGGAGTCTAAGCAATCGGGAGGGTCGCGGGAGCTGGGGTCGGAAGCCGGGGGTCGGGGCCCGGCGGCTGTAGAGGTCGAGGGGACCGGGGGGGTGGAGGGAGACTGGGGCCCCGGGGTCTAAGGAGTCGGAAGGGTCGCGGGGCCAGGCGTCGGGGCCGGGCTGCCGAGGGGCGTCGAGGGGGTCCGGGGTCTAAGGAGTGGGGAGTGTCGCGGGGGTGGGGTCGCGCCCGCCGCTGGACACTTCTCCGCCCCCCTGACTTTGTTATTGTCTTGGAGGAGGCGGACCTGCCCGCTGGGGCCGGAGGGGAGGGGGTGTTGGGGCCGAAGCGGCGCTGCGAGTTCCCACTTTCGGTTTTGGGGTTGGGCGGTTACTCCTGTGAAGTGCGGGCTGGTCCCTAGGGGGTTTCCAGCGCCGGCGTCGAAATGGCCCAGGAATGGAGCAGCAAGGAGGGGAGGATTGCACGAGTCCACAATTAGGGTGGGCAATCCCCCACCCCAATACTGTGCTTTCATCTGTCGTCTTTAACATTTAGAGAGCCTGACTGTGTTTTTTATGTTACTTATTAGACTCATTTGGGTATGGAGGAGGTACAGTTTGTGCCAATAGTTTTTTTCCCTCCTAGTTTTTAATTTACCTTTATTACTAAAGTATTACATGCTCTTTGAAGAAAAAAAACTAGCAGCCTAACCGTACAGGTACAGAAGTTTCCTCCCTCCCCTCACCCCCCTCACCCCCACCCATTTCTCCTCCCTCCCTTAATACCCAGGGTGTAACCAGTCTTAAAGTGTGGTGTTTAGCTTTCAAGGATTTTTCTTTGCATATTAAACTTACTGTAAATCGACTGCAAGCAAAGAAAAACAAAAACCATAATGGGATCATACATAGCACATAGTTTTTATTGGTCAACAATATCACAATTATTTCTCCTTTTTTTTTTACACACCTCATTCTTTCAATAAATTACAGAGCTGTATATGTAAATTTAATTGCTGAACATTATTATTTCTATAATCTTAGCTTTTACTTAGCTTTTAATAAAGTCTACAAAGTGATACTTTGAAACATAATAAAACTTCTAGAGTGTCTGAGGCCAGTTGAGGATACTTACAAATTAGAAAATTGAGTAATATGTTTACATAGAACTTAATGGCAGCTTGCAGGAGGCTTGGATGACTTCACAAAGCAGGTTACTGAAATAGTTTATTTTTTGGTTTTTTTAAGTGTACTTTTCAGAGTAAACTTAAATTCCATAGGGCCAGTTGAAAGCAAATTCTGTCCCTCAAAGGAAAACTGGACTGTGTATAAAAGGAGGAGATAGGATAGAAGGCCGGCGGCCCACAGGTTCGTGTTTCAGGCCCTAGTTTAAGAGGTAAGCTCTTAAGTGGAAGGGTGTCCCTAGCTGCTTACCATTCAGTAAGATAGAAAGCTAGGAAGTTGCTGTTAAGTTTTACAGTTCTGTGTGCGGACGCTGGAGGCTTTGGTGATTTAATCACCGCCCTGTGCTTATTGGAAATGTGTAGCATGTTCATCTTGCCTTCCAGGGAGGACAACTTTGGGAATCACATGGAACCACTTGATTCTCGGCATATGTAGCTTGCGATATTAGGCCCAGCTGTGTAGCATTTTATTATTTGGGGAACTGTGTTCAGAAAGAATCAGAAACATCCAAGGCATTTTTAATTATCGTGGCTGATAATAGAAGCACTCTTTCATGTATTTCTCACAACCTAGGTGGCATGCTGTTCATTCAGTGGATTTTTAAAGAGAGGCTCTCAAAGGCAACTGCTCAAAACCCTGTTACCTTTTTACTGGTAGTGGCTAAATTAGACTTGGGCATGCTTCTTGCTCCACACATGCTGCCAAGAGCCTGTGGTTTGCTCTGCCGTGCTGCCCCCCATTAGTGAAAATTACCTTACAAAATCACTGATGTCTGAGTTTCCTCCTCCTTTTTGGCTTGGAAATGTTCCTTAAGAGTAGAGACATGAATATAATTGTGTGCATTGAAAAATAATCTAAAGGATAATTAGTGTGAATCTCTAGTGATATCTTTTTAGATGGGGTTTCTGATGGTGTGTTATTAAAATATTGAATACCTTGGAGTGATGCCATTAACCAGGAAGATGGGGATTGTGTTACTTTAGTCTTTGGTTACTCCACTAGATACCATGCTCATTTGGGCATCATAGTAAATTGTAGCTCTTACAGATACTTTTATTCTGTTCCTTAAAGACTAGTCTCATTTCGTTTAGCATTATGAACCCAGTTGCACTCTATAAACTAATATGATGGAAAGAATACAAAGAGGGCCCTAAAAAGATTGTTTTCCATATTTATTTTGGTCTTCTAAAACTGCATCGTGACCGGCAATTTAATAGCGTCTATGTCATAATGTTATGGTTATTAATGTGTTTTGGTTTTCCAGCACATGTGAAAACTGTGGTTTAAAGAAATATGGCAAATACTGAAGTTAAAGTGTGATCAGTTGTAATATATATGTATTTGAGAAGAAACCCACGTATAGGAAAATATTTGAGATTTTATTCCTGGTAGTTGTTAAAGGATGTAATTAGATGCACATTTAAGTGGCTAATCTGCCATCGCTTGTCTCTTGGATGACTCAGGCTGGATGTAAGTGGGTTTATAGTTGTGGGATATAAACAACAATGCAACACCAGCAAGATGTCTTCAGGATACTCCCAGCCATTGTAGGATGGGGAGTCCAATACTGTGTGTGCATATTCTTAGAAATTAGTAAGAGAGTTCTTAAGACTGATGGGTAGAAATAAAAAGTTTTCCAGTTTAGCCTAAAAAATCGTTTCTGCGAGGGGAATGCATTCATGAGTAGCCAGAAATCAATAAACTTTTACATCCTATGAATGGTAACAGTAGCATCAGCATCACCCAGAGTTTAAAATCTAAATGGGATTTAAAAGCTAAATATAAAACAACTCTGGACTTGCTGAAAGGACCTGTTCCCTGACAACTTTGTTTCTAAGAAGAAGCTAGTTCAGATGCAAGATCTTGAAGCTGGAATTAGAGGGGAGAAAATCTGCGAGTTGGCCCTCAGCGTAGACAGAGTGGAGTCAGCTATGTGGATGGAGGTCAAGGGAAATAAGAATGTGAAAGTTACAGTTCTCTGAGCTTAGAGATACTGAAAAAAAATATGTCTAGGGGTTGAGTTGAAATAATTAACACTATGTGGTAACCTGCAGGCTCTTGTAAACCCGTAATGACCACATTATCATGAGTCAGTTGAGTGTGTAATCTCAAGTGCAGTGAGCATCTGAGAACTGTGGGCCGTGAAGTACCCTGAGGCCCTTGTCTTCCCTGTTCTCCTGGCCAGCATCTCGGACTCCTGGGCCCTGTGACCTTTGTTTTCTCACCTCACTGAGGTACAGGTCACCTGAGAGGGCCTCCTCATCTCCCTTTGGGAGCTGTTTTCTCCCTTTTGGCCACCACAGGCCCCTTGTTCCCGCTGTTCTTTCCTTCTTTGCGAGGCCCGAGTTCTGCATAGCTTCATTTTCTTTCCAAAGCTTCAGACTTGCCTTTAACTTAGTTTTCTTGAAAAACTTTTAAGTGGCTGTCATTTTGTTTCTTGAATCAAATACATTCAGAACTGAAGTGTTTTGTTTGCAAATTTAATTCTTTTTTTCTCCATTTACTTGTTTATATTAATCATCACATTTTCTTAGTCATCTGGACTCAAAGGGCATCTTTGATTCCTCGCTTTCCTTTTTTTAGAAATGATTTGTCATTTTATTGCATATTGTTCCTGATTCTCCTGTCTTGCATATTTGCAGCGGTGAAACAGTTTTAATCCCTTTGCTTCAGCTGTCCTTAACAGGGGACAACCATAATCTCTTAAGTTTGTGCCATCCATCATGCATACTGCTGTCAAATTAACTGTCCTAAATGCAGCCCTGATCATTTTTTTCCCTGCATGGGAACAAAACAGAGCTCCAAATTTACTGTTTCTTCTGACAGTCACTGTGCTGGCATGCTTTGTCTCATTTGGTCCTCATGATAGCTTTTTGTCTTAGGTACTATTGTACCACTTTACAGGGAAAGAATTTGAGACTTCATGAACCTGAAGGAGTTGCTAATAGGTGGAAGATCCGGAGTTTGAATCCGAAGCCTGTCTTCCAGTTCTGTGTTCTTGCAGAGTTCTGCACCTCCACGGAGTGGCTCTTGATCAGCTCTGGGATACGGTCCCTGTTCTTCACCTTTGCCTTTCAAAAGTGCCTTACCTGGCCCCAGCACTCCTTCTCACATTTGTTTCTTGTTTTATTCAGGCTTTTGGTTTCTTAAACATTTTCGTTCAGGATTTATTCCCTTTCCCATGTCTGCTTTTCAAGGAGGTCCCTGTGCAGAAAGGCTAGCTGATGGGCTGTATTTCCCTCAGGTTCCTCTTCCCTGTCTGCTAGCGAGGTCTTTTCTCATTCATATAGCTGTTAAGCTCTTGATGAGAACCTTCTACTCTGAATTTTGAGTACTCTAACAGTTGTAATTGGATTATAAAATGTTAGAAAGCAGAAAATGTGTTGTAGATGCTTAGAAGATGTGTGTGGATGAAAATGATCTCTGGTCACCTGCCCCATTCATGGTAATTTAAATAGTTTCTTATTTTAGTTGGTGGATGACACAGTAGTTTAATGGAATTTTTAATTTTGTGTATGTAACAAAACTGGATTTCCTTGTTGTAGGCTATCAAATGAGTTAAATTTTCAGACTCATTTCTAGGTAATTATGATAAGCAATTTATTTGTAAAACTACTTATAAGTTTTTTTTACATGCACATGTCTAACCTTGATTTTCTCATGGTTAATGGTTACCATGCAGAGGTTAAAATTTTATATTTCTCTATATTGCTTTTTGGAGAAGGAAATGGCAGCCCACTGGCATTCTTGCCTGGAGAAGTCCATGGACAGAGGAGCCTGGTGGGCTACAGTCCATGGAGTCACAAACAGTCGTACACGACTGAGCAACTAAACAACAACATAGTGCCTTTGCATCTTGTATTATAGTTTAAGTATTACATTACTGTAAGTACTATATTAATGTAAGCATTTTATTAAGTAATATGTTTTTGCTTTGTTATATAAAAATATAATCCTTTCTGGTAGAAGTTGAGAATGTAGGCTATCACGGTGATGGCATTGGAGTTTAATAAAAGTGTTTATAAAAGTTTGTAAAAAAAAGTGTTTAATTAAGTGTTATCGATTCTCAGACTAATCAGTTTGTCAGTCTTCCAGCTCTCAACTTTATAAAGGATTAAAATAATCATAAATCTCTGAAGATAAAAGTTTTAAGCAAGTTTATAATAGTTAATTGATTTTAAAAACATATAGTCACATGGGTCAAGGTATAAGTGTTATAAAAAGTTTATAGACTGAAAGTGACTCCTCCTCCACCTCCCATTTTCCCCACTGAGAGGTAGTCACTTATCTCTGGAATGCTATAGAAGAAGCAGTTTGTTTACAAGTATATTTGAATAAATATTTTTCTTTCAAGTTATGGTGAGGTATAATATATTGCAAATAGTTTCACTTGCATTTTTCACTCAGTGTATCTCTGATATTCCATAACAGTAGATAAAGAATTTCTTCATTCTTTAAAATTTTTTTGCAGCCTCAAAGGATCAGCTGTTTATCGCTACATGTATAGATTATATAGTCATTTATTTAACCATATTCCCTACTGATGGACATTTAGATTGTTTCCCATTCTTTACTGTTACACACATCCATTGAGGCAACTGTTTGAAGGAAGAGAAATAAAAACTGGAAGATCTTTCTAGAGAAAAATAAAATTTGAAAGCTAAAATGGCTGTTTCTTGGTAGAGAATCAGATGGATAGCTTTTGAGGCTGCTGATGGGTGAGTGAATGGAGAGAAGGAGGGGACCATGTGAGGATGCTGGGAGCTGTTGACAGCATAATGGGAAGAGGAGGGATGGCAGTGGTGAATGGCAGCAGCTCCTGGGACCAATTGTCTGCTCTGAGCGAGGCCAGCTCTGCCTGTGTTTACAAGTTCTGTGCTCAGAAATGATTCTTGATATCTGGCAAGTCATCTCTGGGACTGTGGCTTATAGTAGTATATCTAACTTAGGAAACCTTTTCAGGGAATGGAATAAGATATCTGGGTGTTGTCTGGAAGGAAGTGTCATGGCCACCATCACAATATATTTTATGAGGTCATTAACTTTTTTACTGTAATATTGTGTGTTCAGAGATAAGATTTAAAGTACTGAAATAAATGAAGTTAAACAAATTCCTCCTTCAGCAAACCTCTTGCCATCCACATCTGTTCCTCATGGGTTGCTTGGGTAATAATGATGGCTTTTTAACAGTGTGGTGTGATTCCTTTCAGAGTTTATGTATAAACAAAAGTAACATTCATGCATCTTAGACATGTCAGTCAGAATCCTACTGAATAGCAAGTAATGGTAAGACTAATGAAGGTCAGAATTGTATGGATTAACAAGTGAGCGATGGTGGGTACCAGCTAAACAGTGAGTGCCCCTTGATTCCTTCAGACCAGGGGTGCTGTGAGTCCAGAGTGGTGGTGTACAGTGCATGTCAGCTGCTGACGTGGTGCAGCTGTTCTACCAGGTTACTCCTAACTGGGCCAGGAAGTGCTGTGCGTCATCCGTGGTAGTGTAGTAAGCATGGCTTACTGAACAGGGTTATTGAACATGATAATAAAAGGTCATTTATTTTTGTTCATCCACGGACCCCTGCCACATATAATAGCTGTAAGAATTCACTGTAAAAAGACTAGAAGATAAGGATAAAAAGCAAATAGATCGTTGGGAATGCAGTCATTGGGATGGTGTCTCCTTTAGTTAATTCTCAGAGATTTCTATATTAATGAGAACACCAGTTAGAAAAGTCCAGCTTTAAAAATCCTGCTGTCAAATAAGACATATATTTATTTGGTGATAGAAGTTTGGAAATTGTGATCACTTGAATTTTCTCTGACCTGCATGCTCTGCCAGGTAACCAGGACTGTGGTAGGGCCTTGACTCAGCTGTCAGGTTGTTTGTACACATATGTGGTCAAGTGCCGAGTTGTGTAGTTGTTGTGAGGGAGCCCCATGTGTCAGTGGGTGTCAGTACGCTCCTCTGTTGCTGCTCCTGGGTTAATAGTTCAGAGATCTTACTCTGATAACAAATCATTGTATTTTTGTAATCTGTCTTTAAAATACTGGATCTTAAGTGCCTTAGGAATATTTAGAAATGCCACAGCTCAGAAAAAAAGAACACCAAAAAAACCCCCACACAAGTGAACCTTTCTTTGTCAGACAGTGTTTAGAAGGAGGGTGTATTTTATCACACTCATTAGTCTCCTGTTTGCATTGTAGTCTCTTGATGACTAGAGTAGATTTTTAAATTCAGAGTCAGTCATCTCAGTACTCAAATATAAGAGCAAGTTTTGGAATACGTGAAGGTAGTTACTACAAATTTACTTTTAAGAAAAAGCCTGGCAGTGGTCTGTAGTGATTTAACATATATTGTAAAGTAATGCATTGTGAAAGAATTACTTTAAATACTTCTAAACCATTTTAATGGTTTAAGGAACTTGACTTTTCCTGCAAATAGAGTGATTTTGAACCTTTATTCTTTTTTGAACCGCAGAAATTAGAAATGGAAAAAGAAAATTTAGGCTTTTCTACAGTAATTGATATAAATATCTATATTGTAACTGTTCCTGAAATTGGTTCTGAAGGAAAGGGAGGGAAGTCAACATGGTCCTAAACTAGCTCAGTTACCTCACTGTTGATGGCAAAAAAGCTTTCTGCAGGCTTTCTTCTTGTTAAGGAATTGTTCAGTTGTCACTTTATTTTAATAACACCTGGTTTTATCGTGCCTCCATGGTACATTTTGTATGTGTGTGGTCCACACTTGACACGGACGCATGCCTGAATGCCCTGTTTTCACAGACACCATTCCCTGTGCTGCCTCAGGAAGTCTCACAGGTGTGTGGCTGATGCTCCCTCGAGCTCTGCGTGCGCACTCAGTCGTGTCTGACTCTTTGCAATCCCTTGGACTGTAGCCCATCAGGCTCCTCTGTCCATGGGATTCTCCGGGCAAAAGTACTGGAGTGGGTTGCCATTTCCTTCTTCAGGGGATATTCCTGACCCAGGGATTGAACCTGGTCTCCTGCATTGCAGGCAGTTTCTTTACCGCTGAGCCACCTGGAAACCCTATCTGGGAGCTGTGCGATAGGAGATGCTAATATTTTGATGCTTTAACATTTCACACTTTCATGTAACTATTTATTTAATCTTTCCAACAGCCTTGTCAAAGAGGATCTTGTCTGGTGAGTATCACTAGTCTCATTTTTATAGATGCAGGAATTGAGACTCAGAGTTACTTCCTTGTCCTGAGTCTTGTTTTCTTTCCTGTGAAATGATCAGCAGTCTTCAAGGACAAAAATATAAGAATAGACCTTGAACTCAAAGCCTTCTCCTAAGCAAGTTAGGTAACCCTTTTCCTTGGAAGTAATACTATTACACAAAGTTTTGAGTTAATGTACATAAAAATGCCAAAACTTAATATACAGTAAGTGCTCAGCTAATGACAGTTGAACAAATGATAAAGATAATAATGTTTTAGGAGTGACATACTACATTTCAAAGATTATGGGACCTCACGCAGTGGCTCAGTGGTAAAGAATCCTCCTGCCAGTACAAGAGACATGGGTTCAATCCCTGGGTTGGGAAGATCCCCTGGAGTAGGAAATGGCAGCCCAGTCTAGTATTCTTGCCTGGGAAATTCCATGGACAGAGGAGTCTGGTGGGCTACAGTCCATGGGGTCCCAAAGAGTCGGACATGACTTAGCAGCTAAACAGTAACAGGAGTCATACGCTATTCAGAGATTATGGGACCTCACATAGCATAGTGTCCATTTAATCAGAATCAGAAGTGAAAGGAGAGAGCGCCTTGGAGGAGTCAGGGAGGCAGGAGAGCAGTTGTTCTGGAGTCACATCAGGTCCACATGGTCATGTGTAAAATAGCAATTTTGAGTCATCTGGTCAACAAAAAACAAGAAATTACTACAGCGAAAGGGAAAGACAGAATTCTAAACTGTGGAGCATGTGTCCTGCATGCGTTAGTCCCTGAGGTGTTCTTAACATACTGTTGTCACTGATGTTTTTGGTAATGATTTGGGACCATAAAGAAATGTTGACTTATACTGGGTATTTTCTAAGATTGTGGAACTGTCACACTGTAGGAAGACTTTCATCAATTTATTTCACTCTTTAAAGAACTATCTTTCAGTTATCTGTAGCATTAGTTCTTTTGGCTCTTTATGGTGTTAGAGAAAATGAATTTTACTAAATTTGAATATGTACATTTTATTTGATTCTTAAAACAGAGTATAGTTGATAGTAAGGTTCATAGTCAGTGTTCAGGTAAAGGCCAGGAGTTTAGACCTTCATAAATATGTTTGATTCTGGGCCTTTTTCTCACTTAGTCCAAAGCTTATTTATCAAGTCCAGTGTCTGCTTGCTTCCTTTTATATCCATTAATCACTCTGTTGTGCAGAATGTTATTAAAATCAAGTCCTGCTCTTAATTGTCTTAATATCCCTTTTGCTCATGCATCTTTCCCTTCATTTTTAGTAACAACACATGGAGCACCACCTGCAGGGCAGTGTGTTTTTAGTGTGTTGTTAAAAGTGTGCTCCCTCTTGAGGCCAGCCTGGGTCATACTGCATTCAAGTTTGGACAGTTTTGAATCTGCTGCAAATATCCTGAAAAGTACCAGCAACGGGGAAAAGGTGCCAACTCTCACATATGGGGTCTTACTCATGCTGCCCTCACTTTCTGTCAGCACTCAGAATCTGTGTAGTGGCTTCCCTTCCCACTGTCCTGAAAGCAGGGTCAGGAATGAAGCAGATTGGTGCCCTAAGTGGTTTTAAGCTTGAAGGCAGTTTCTTCCAATGGTATACTATATTAGGAATGCTAAAATTTTTTTGTGATACTGCTCAAGGTTTAGGGCTGGGCATACATTGTCTTTTATAAGAAAAAAAAATGATACATGGCTTAAGAATAACCAAAGCAAAGTGTTAATGGTTTTATTTGTTGTAGTGTTTACAGTTAGTACATCAAGTTGAATTTCAGGGTCACCTTTAAAGTCCTCGTGCAGTTAGTGTGTGGTATAGTTGTTATTGTTTCAGGGGCCTTTAGATTGTCTTCACGTGACCATGCCTTATACTTAAGTGAATTCCAAGTTCTGTCAAGGAATATGAGCAAATCTCTTGCCACTGATTATACTGTGATCTCTTGTTTCTTTTCCTGTATCTTGGGTGAGTAATAGGAGAGGTGGTAATGGATTCAGTCCCCAGGTGTCCAGATTTAATTCCCCATGGAGCAGCGTTCTACTATAGAGTTTGGGTGGTATGGCAGACAGGTAATGCCTCCTTCCCCAAGATGTTCGTGTGTTAGTTCCTGGGCCCTGTCACAGTGTCATCCTGTATGGCCAAGGGGAATTAAGGTTGCCGATTAGCTGACTTTAAGATGGGGAGAGTATCCTGTATTATTCTGATGGGCCTAGTGTAATCACAGGGTTCCTTAGAAGTGGAAGGAGGAGGCACAGTGAGCACTCAGCCTGACAGGGCTGCTTGGAAGACAGAGGAAAGGACCATAAGCCCAAAGAAAGCAGGCAGACAGCAGAGAAGTTGCTGTGGTGCCTCCTTGATGGAAGCTGCCAGAAATCTGCTCTCTGGGGTGCCAGGCAGAGATGTTCACAGAGAGGTGTTTCACCAGAGGCTGCTTTCCACCAGATGCTCATGGGGGCTGCTGAGGGAACTGGGTGCAGGGACCCCTGCTGAGCTGTGGGAGCCTGCCAGGAGATGACTGGACTATCCAAGGTTGGGAGTCTGCAAGAGGTGTTAGGCAGAAAATTAGGGTGAGGAGCTGAGAGGAACAGGAGAGCATGAGAAGGAAGCATTATTCGTGGGGCCTGTTTGATTTGGGAGGAGAGTGGTCCTGATACGTGTCAACAAACTGACCCATGGCTTAAACTGGGTCAGCAGTTATGTGTAGCCTGCAAACTAAGAATGGCATTGACATTTTCAAATGGTTGAGAAAAAACTAGAAAAAGAGTAATATTTTATGATGTGAAAATTGTATGTAATCAGGTTTCAAGTGTCCATAAATAAACCTTCTGGAACACAGCCACCATGTTTGACTTACAAGCTGGTTGTGGCTGCTTTGCTCTGGAAGCACAGTTCAGAAGCTGTGATGGAAACCGTGGGCTGCAAATCTTAAAATACGTGCGGTCTGACCTTTTATAGGAGCTCAAGGCCTGAAGGTTAAGTGCAGTGGTGGAAGGGTCAGTGATTCGATACAAGACGTGCTTGGAAAATGAGATGAGGACCTGGAGGAGCAGTGGGAGCAGCTCCTCAGAGACTCCGACAGTGCAGTTGTTGGGGCTTTGGAGTTTGAACAGTTGTGAGGGTGCCCAGGATGATGGTTAGGTCTGGCAGCCGAGGACCTGCAGCTCAGATGCCAGAGTCCTTGCTGATGACGGGGCCTGGACCCTCAGGGCCCTCAGTGCAGATGGGGAGGTCGACGGAGTGAAAAGCAGTCATTGTCAATGTTCTAGGCCTTCATAAACGAGAGGGGTGTGTGTGTGTGTACACATTAAATAATGTAAACTCATATCATGTGTTCACATTGATTCCTCCAGTTCCATCCAGCTCATAAGATATACCCTCATGGTGTGTATGTTAAGAACTTTATATGTAGCTCACTATTTACTCTTCATAACTTGCTGATGTGTTTATTTTTCCCATTTTATAGACAGGGAAACTGAAGACCATAGGTTAAACAACTGGCCTGAGATGCATGGTCAGTAAATGACATCAGATGCTTTGTTTCCCTCTGATACAATCTTTCTTTGGAACCAGGAGTCCAAAAGGCAAGAAGAGGAGGAAATGAGAGGTTGAGGAGAGGGAAGGAGAGCTGAATTGAACATCTTTTCAGCTGAGAGAATGGGAAGTTCTCCTGAGTGAGAGGTCGAGAGCCTGTGGGCCAGCTGTTGTGTTTCAGAAAGGTTCACGGCTTGACAGACTGGATTTGAGTTGTGGCTCAGCCCCTGCCAGCTGTGAGCTTGTCTTGTGGTCTCTGAGCTCTGTCCTCCTCAGTAAAATAAAGTTGGTGCCTCTTCATAGGTATGCTGAAGATACAGACTCCAGCGCTCGGTAGGTGCATAGGAAATTGCCCATGTGTATGTTACTATTGCTAAAACAAGGGTAAGGTTTATATTACCATTGATGTAGAGTTAAGTGGATATTCTCAGCAGTGTTTGGCATGGAGTACTGAACCTTAGCTTATCCTATTCTTTTTCTTTCTTTCATAATTCTTTTTTTTATATTCCCTGATACGTATTTGTCGTCATTGAGGAAGGTTTTCCCCTGTGTGGTTGCCTCTGTACTCGAAGCAACCTTGGTCCATGGCTCCAATGACAAGATCCTTGAGGGCCCAAAAAAGAAAGGTCCTTTGTTCATGCCCTCAGATAGTGTGTTCTGCTTTGTGTGGGTCACTCATCTTCTTCCCCCAAAGCTGAGTGCGCTCTGTCCCCACCTCTGCAGAGAGAGGCGCACATAAGAGCTGCCATTGGCTGCTTGCCACTGGGCCAGGAGGGGAGGGAGGAGTCAGTGTTCAGTCTGTTCTCTTCCCCCTTCACGACATCTGTCTGCCATCTGCTTGCTTCCCACCTCCTTTGACTTGTCTTTAACCTTCTGTAAAACATCCCTGAGCTGCCTGAAAGACAACATAATATTAAACTGTGCCGCCAGTGGTTCCTCCCCTCAACCAAATGCATTCCAGTCACAGATCTGATTTTGAAAGAATAGCACGCACCTTTTGGAGCACTTAGCAGTCACGTCAGGTGAGTTGCTGTGCACATGCCCGCTGTTCTTCCACACCAGACGTGTCCCAGAGAGAAAAGGCTACGGGGTGAGACTGTGCTCGAGGAGTAAAGGCTGCCGCTTCCTTAACCTGTTCAGTCCTTTAGTCTGCATTTTGTCCTTTGCTACCTTCATCCTTTCTTCTTGTTCTCAGAGCCCTTATTTTGCTTTTATGTTTAATGTAGGACTTGAATACCCTTAAAACTTGTTTTCTGTGTTACAGAAAATGGCAGGAGGGGAGCAGAAAAAATTGTGATTGAAGTAACAGAAATGCTGAGACAAGCATACTCATTCCTAGATAACTAAAACTCAGTTGTGTTCAAATGCAGGTTTAACCTTGATGCCCAACTAGCAGAGAAGTCAGAGCCCTGGGGAACCTTAGGAGTCAGAGAATTTAGCCTCTTCACTTCACAGGTGAGGAAATGATGTCCTGGAGGGATGCCCAGAGCCATACAGCAAAGTTGTCACTGGGGTCAAGACTGCACCTTGGTCTCTTGACTTGTGTTTGGCACTTTGCATGATTGAGATGGAATTACTTCAGACAGATGGCAAACACATCCCATGACTTAGTGCTGTAATTGGTTTTTAAACTACTGTTTGCTTTACTCATAAAAATGAACTGTATTTCAAGTTAGGGGATTATGGTTGAATTATCAAAATATTCACTACAGATTTAAGTTGCAAACTCCTCATATGTACATTGATAATAATCAATTTACAATCTCTTGCTCTGTAGTCAGGGGATTGGTTACTTGATGCATCTGTCTGGTGGGATATCATGGCCTTGGATTTTGCAAGTATTTTTGATGGCATGAATAAATAATGAAGACATAATCAAGTGAAAGTCTGAAATATATATACAGTATAATATCAACATTGTGTTAAAGAAACAAGAATATTGATGCTTACAAAGTAAATAATAGTGGCTCTTTGAAGGTTAGGATTATCAGTAATCTTTATTTTACTTGGTTTTCAAGTTTTTTGTGAATTCGTATACTACTATTATAATCAAATCAGTGAATATTATAAAATGGAACTTATAATAATTATGCATATTATTTATATGTAATGGATTCATATTTCACTTTTTTTTTCAGAAAAATGTATATTATAAAATGGCATCTTTGAAGCTCTGTGGTGTAAATTATTTATATTATGACCTTTTCCGGTTCCTTGATTTTTCTGCTGTATACTTTTATTTAGTGTATTTTTATTTCTTAGGAAGTTATTGTCCATGTATCTCTGTTGTACTTCATCTGGTCTAAATAAATCAATACCGCTCTCTTTATCTTTACCTTGTCAGTTTTGTTCACATAACGCATGCCCACAGTTGAGAAGGTTAAGTGACACTACAGGCCTTGACGACAGCACAGCGGCTCCCGGCTCCACCTGTCCTTAGCCAGGAGACTGACGTCAGAGGGAAGGGGACGGCATGGAGCCGCCACGGGGAACACTGCCTCCACGGTGCACAGAGACACTTGTGCAGCCTAGACAGCTTTTACTCTCCGTTACAGATGGAGGGTTAGCTCCCATGCCCCTCGAAGTCTTTCCTCTTACTCGCCCAGGGTGGTTAAACGACTATTCAGATGAATATCAGCAATTATGTTT
The DNA here is from genome assembly GCF_963930625.1 of Muntiacus reevesi. NCBI lineage: Eukaryota > Metazoa > Chordata > Mammalia > Artiodactyla > Cervidae > Muntiacus > Muntiacus reevesi. The sequence continues at coordinate 57,431,154 of NC_089260.1, forward strand.
GCACTGGTACTACTATGTAAATACTAAATATTGTCTTCCACAGACCAAATAATGAGTTCGCATTCTAAAAGTCCCTTTGTTTTCCGGTGGGTGTTGATTTTCCCTTAACATCCAGTTTTAGTCCCTTAGTGTGTCCTGTCTGTCTCTGAGCCTTCCCTGGCAGTCTGAGGCCCAGGCTCTGTGTCCTGGGGCCTGCCGGCTTGCCTAGACCCTGGGTTCTCCTGGCCTCAGCAGCACTGCTTTCTTACCCAGGCTTAGCTCTGCGGTGCTGTGCCTTGAGTGGGCATGTGGCCCCCATCTCTTCTACATCCCCAGACACTTTTCTTTCCTTCTTCTGTCTGTGCTTCTCCAGGCAACTCTTCTGATTCTTCCATCCCACCTGTATTTGGGCTGGGTGCCCTGTAACACCCTCGTGTAACTTCTGTGCTCATCTGATTTTGGAATTGTTTATGCCAGTTGTTTTCCACATGTGGCCTGGGGTCTTCGAGGTCTTCTGAGAGCTTTCAAGGGCCTGAGAAGTCTGTCCTGGGTTTTCTACTGTAACCTTTGAAAACACCTTCTGTTCTGCAAAGCAGCTGGGCTTGTGGGAAGCTTAGCTTTGGGTGTAACATTCAAAGCCTGTGCAATCAGCTGTACCAGCAGAAACAACAATCTCAATAAAATTTCTAGGGCAGCTGTCTCTGCTGGGCTCTGGACCTGGCTTTAGTCAATCAGTCCTCCATAGTCATAACCCCCAGTGTTCATGGTCCTGCTTTAACCCTACTTTGACATTCAGGCCCTGGATATCATTTTACTTGGAGACAGATGTCATTTTTATTTATTAAAATAAAAAAAAAATCTGAACCTGGTTATAGCCTTCATTAGTCTGTTTTAATTCGTGGAAGATGTCTTAGTGTTTTTTCATCTGTGTGCACAGTCCCCCAGATCACTTGAAGACACTGTCTCATTGTCTTACAGGAAGGTACTCTGTTCTCAGCTTTTTGTTTAAAGTTTTCATAAGCTGCTGAGGTGTGCCTCTAAAGTGTGGAAGCTTGTCCCTTCCTGTCACTTCAGAACATGCACATATATTGTGACCACCACACCTTCATGTTTATCTCCACGTCATTACTCTGTATGTTGAATGTGAGCTCATTTTGTGTTGGGATTCTCCGGTGACTCAAACGGTAAAGAATCTGCCCGCAATGCAGGAGACCTGGGTTCAATCCCTGGGTCAGGAAGATCCCCGGGAGAAGGAAATGGCAACCTACTTCAGTATTCTTGCCGGGAGAATTCCATGAATGGAGGAGCCTGGCGGGCTGCAGTCCACGGAGACAGTCCACAGAGTTGCAAAGAGTCGGACATGACTGAGCAACTAAGTAACTTTGATTTGTGTTAAAGAAACACACATCATAGCAGGTTGTACCTTATATTCCGGGAAGCCTTTCCCGACTTCCTCCTGCATTACCCTTTGAGCTTTCTGTTCAGATCTGTTTGTCTTTCCTACCAGACTAGATGGAAAGGAGTCAGGGAAGTCGGCTTCCACAGTGTGTGGTTTGTCTGGCTGACAGAGTGGTGTTTTCGCCAGCCTTCTGAGGCCTGCGTCTCAGGCCTGTAGTGGTGGATTTGAAATACAGATGCACTGCACTTTCTAAATGGAGATGTAATTTCCCGTGTTAATACTTGACTAACTGTCACCTGTAAGGGCTTTTCTGGTGGCTCAGACGGTAAAGCGTCTGCCTGCAATGCTGGAGACCCGGGTTCGATCCCTGGCTCGGTAAGATGCCCTGGAGAAGGAAATGGCAACCCACTCCAGTACTCTTGCCTGGAAAATCTCATGGACAGAGGAGCCTGGTAGGCTACCATCCATGGGGTTGCAACGAGTAGGACACGACTGAGCGACTTAACTTACTGTCACCTGTAGTAGATGCAGTAGACGCAGGGGCCTCTGGGAACTCAGGAGCCTTCTGAAATTGTATGCAGAACTTCCAGTTTGTTCATTTTTCAGTAGAGAGGGGGGAGTTTGTCATCAGTCTCAGAGCGGGGGAAGCAGGAGAAGACAAGAGGGGCTCAGGCAGTGGGGCAGCCTGGCGGCGAGGGGCCCTGCTCCTCTTGCTGCTTTTCCTCCAGTTCCTGGCCGGAGTGGGCATCAGGACACTTGTTTTTGGCCATGGCTATTTCATTTCTCACTTTCCCCCTTGGCTGATTTATTACTTCAGAATTTAATTGACACACAAGTTTGCTTACTAACTTATTGAATAAAGCTTAAATTGTGTATTCAGTATCTAAATTCTTATTTTAACAATTTGTACTTATGTTTCCTTTCAAATATGCTGAGTTTGTTAAAGAAGTTTGTTGTGTGTGTGTGTTTGTGTGTGTATAACTTATGTTCTACTGCTTAAACTATTAAAAGTTGTTAACAAAATTTGTGGTCTCATCATGACAGAATTTACCAAACAAAATCTTAATAGGTGTAAATGTATGTATGTATATATATTGATTTATATACACACACATTTTAAATATGTGAATCTGTTTTTAAGTTCCATTTTGTATTCAGTGATTAGGTAATATATTATTCTTTTTGTTAACATTTTGAATTTATGTGGTGTATTTAGGAATTGTTAGTGGATTGTTTAGGAATTTTAAGTGAAGTAACACATGCATATTTATCTAGGCTTTCCACACTGTAGAAGTCCACGTGACTCAGTGATGACGAGCATGGTCTCTGAAGTCTAGACCACCAGGGACCTCGCCCCAGCAGCATCACCTTCCAGAGCAGCGTTGTCCACTGTGGCAGCCACTGGTCACATGGGTCTGTTCAGCTCTTGGAGTGTGGCTGGTGTGACTGGCTGGATTTTTAGGTGTATTGAGTTTAAATCGGCCTATGTCTAGGCAGCCCTGTGTGACCCATGGCTGCTATACTGGGCTTCACAAGATGAGGTGACTTAACTCTTCTGTGTCCCAGGTTTCCTCTCTGGAGAGATGAGATCACACTTAAGCTGCCCTTTGTGGTGGTTTTAAGAATAAATACCATATTTAAGGAACTTAACTCTGTGCCTGGAAGAGACTATGTCCTTGAGAAGTGATCGTTAGTTATAATGACTATTATATATTTAATAAACTAGAATTACTTTACTTTTGAGCATTCATTTAAACCTGTTTATTTTTATTCTTCCCTTTCAGGATTAATTTATTTTTGGAAATCAAGTGCAATATTAAAAGGAAAACAAAACCACACTACATTATTGGAAGCCATTTCTGCTAATTTTATTACGGTTTAAAATTTATGGTTTGATTTGAATACTATCATGGGAGGAGCTGTGAGTGCTGGGGAAGATAATGATGACTTAATTGATAACTTAAAAGAAGCCCAGTATATCCGCACTGAAAGAGTGGAGCAAGCCTTCAGAGCGATTGATCGCGGAGATTACTATTTGGAAGGCTACCGAGACAATGCGTACAAAGACTTAGCCTGGAAGCATGGCAACATACACTTGTCAGCACCTTGCATTTATTCTGAAGTTATGGAAGCATTGAAACTTCAACCAGGATTGTCTTTTCTTAACCTGGGAAGTGGAACCGGATATTTAAGTACAATGGTGGGCTTAATTTTAGGTAATTTTATTTTTGTAAAATTCTTTTTTAAAAAGTAAGCTGGGTTTGTACTGCTGTTTCTGATTTACAGGGTTTATAACTTTGTATACAGCGTATGTTTGAATGTATATTCTCAAAGTAGTTACCTTCCTTCCTTAAGGTCAGAGTAGTCATCTTTTCTTATTTTCAGCCCTGACCCCCATAGTTAACTTTGCCTTCAGTGCTAGACGTGAAAAGTTCTTGGAATTGTTTTTGATCCCCCAAGCACCATCTGTACTGTACAACTGAGCAGTTGGCCGCTGGGAGGCTCAGGAGCACCTCGTAGCCTACTTGGGGTCAAGCATCCTGACAGCGGCTGGGAGAGTTCGGTGGGTCCTGGTGTCCTTTGCTGAAGGGGGTGGTGCTGTGCTTGTTAGGGATCCAGAAGCCTGTGGGGGGCGGGAGATGGGGCACTGCTGGGGCACTGCTGGGGCAAAGCGCAGGACGCAGGGCGGGGAAGAGGGGGAAGAGTGTGGGTCATTACGTGTCTGCCAAGCGTTATTTCTAAAGCAAGGATACAGCAGTAATCAAAAGGGACAGATAGCTCTGCCTTCACGAAACTTCCTCGTGCTCACGGTGAGGGCTTGGCATTGCTGAAAGCACTTGACACGGTCTGGTAACTTGTTTAGTGTTCCCAGTAACCCTGAGAAGTGTGTATTGTCATGGTTCCTGTGTGTTTAAACTGAGTCACGTTCAGTGACTTGCCTGTGGTCCCATAGCTAGGAGCTGAGAGCTGTGAGGTTGAGCCTATGGGTGGACAAAGCATGCCAGGGGAGAGACTGCTGAAAGACACGGGTGACGTCAGGCGGAGGATGGACCATGGCTGTCACTGCGCCCCTTGGTGTTTGCTGGGCACCACCGCGTGACAGGCATCAAGGTGCAACACCAAGTCCCCTGTGACACAGACTTGCCCTGGGGTTTGCAGACTAGACGGGCGGGGGTGGAGAGACAGGAAGTGAGCGGTTCTTATCCCATGTGATGTGTCCTGTGGCTGGGGTGTCTTCCCAGGTTACAAGGACGAGGCTGTGGCTTACAGTTCACTCTGAAGTGCTGGGGAATCATTGGAGGACTTCAGAGAAGTGACTGTGACCCCCCTGTGACTAAGCGGTCCTGATTTTTTTTGATTATCCTAGCGTCAGTATTAGTAATGTCCTTTTCTTTGCCAAAGTGTCCCTGTTTGGACAGTAAATTATGTGCTCACATCATATGGCTTCAGTTGTTTTCAAGTCTGAAATCCCATTGCTCTGTGCTGGCTGTCTCCATACTTTCTCTCCTAGTCGTGGAGCCTGCAGTTGTTTCACCTGAAGCCTGTTTATCCCATTAATGAGTCAGTTCCTGATACGTAGTAACTGGTCAGAAAGGTGACATCATTCATTTTTGCCTAGAGAGAAGTTAAGCAACTTGCATTTACGTTTGGTGATCTCTCTGATTCTGAGATAGCATTTTCATCAGGTTGGGAATCCCAGAAATCCAACTGTTGTATCATAAGAGCCTCTAGAAAAGGGATCCAGGGTTTGAGAGGGTCTCCAAATCCAAGGAGCAGAGGGGAGTGGTAGAGAGAGCTTCTTCCCAAAGTGGGCTTGCTGTCCTTGAGCCAGTGTGCTGCTTTACCAGCTCTGGCCACTAGGGCTGCAGTCCAGCTTCAGATGAGTGTTCTGCTCCTCCAGCTGGTTAGCTGGCTCCTGCTGCAGGCTGGAGTTTTAGCCAAAGGCCTGGCGGGGAGAGAAGGAATCGGCAGTCTTGCTCACTCAATCCATTCCCTAGTCCTGGTCCCTAAGAAATGGGCTTCCTGGGGCTAACTGCCTTTGTGGGCCAGCTGCCAACTTTATTGTGTCTTTTTTTTTAATTGGAGGGAAATTGCTTTACAATGTTCTTTTGGTTTTTGCAGTACAACAGCATGAATCAGCCATAATTGTACGTATATCCCCTCCCTCTTGAGCTTTCCACACCTCATCCCACCCCTCTAGGTTGTCACAGAGCGCCAGGCTGGGCCCAGTGTTACTCAGCAGCTTCCCACTAGCTGTCTGTTTTACACATGGTAGTGTGTGTATGTCAGTGCTACTTTTCTTAATTTGTCCCACCTTCTCCTTCCCCTGCTATGTCCACAAGTCCATTCTCTATGTTTGCATATCATTCCTGTCCTGCAAATAGGTTCATCAGTACCGTTTTTCTAGATTGCTTGTATGTGCGTTAAATTTATTGTGTCTGGAATGTTTCCTCCTCCAACCTGAAGGCAGTGTGGAAACACAGACCCTTGTGTGGCAGTCCACAGGGAGGACATCTGCTCCCAGGCTCCAGGGAGTCAGACGTGTTCAGTCACAGGCATGACTACCCTTACTTTATATTGTTCGGGGATTTGTCTCTGTGTGTTCCTGCAGTCAAGATCAAGATATAATTTCTCTCCTTTTGATGGGGAAAGTGTTTGATGAGAAAGATAAAAACTTTTAAAAAGGAAAGAAAGAACAGAGCCTGTAAAACTGTGATTACAGTTAATAAATCTTGGATTTTGCCAGCTTCTGAGAAGCTAATCATTTTTCCCCTGCTCCCCTTGTTTGGTTTGTGTTTCCTGAGCATTTAATTAAATCAAGGACGGGACACATCCACAGAAATCACTTAGCACTCACTCCAGAGGAGGGTGCTTACATGTGCCCTGTAATTATTCGAGTGTGGTGCCTCAGGCTGGGCCCCAGTGCTTCCCATGACCTTGTGTTACTAAGTTCTGCTAGCACCCTGGTGCTCAGCCCTGCACTTCAGTCACAAGATGAGGGTGACAGGTGCTCCCTGGCAACAGAGGCTCTCATCCAGGGATGTGCTGGTGTAATCTGGGGGTCCAGGCTGAAGCGGGGAGAGTGGGGGTCTGCGGAGGAGGCCTCTTGAGGAATCTGCACCTTGCAGTCTGGAGAGCTCTTGTTCGGTGAGAGGAGTTAGGTTTATTCTCACTTAAGGGGATTTCTCATGATTAAAGTACACTTGAAGCAGTTATTCATAAATGGAATTTATTTTTGCCCCACACAGAGAAGATGGATGATTCCAAGTTCTAAATTATACCTCATTTCAGATAACTTGTTTAGTTTCCAGTTGAAGATACATTCATATTCTAAGAGTCTTCCTATGAAGAACTGTCACAGAGAATGTAGTCCTTCATTGATGAAGGTAATCCATTTTGAGAGCCCTTCCATCACCCCGTGGATTCCCTCCCCTAGCCCCTGGCAGCCGCTTGCCTCTTTTCTGTCTCTCGGTTTTCCTTTTCTGTGCATTTCATGTCAGTGGAATCATGTGGCATGTGATCTTTCTGTATGATTTCTTTACCTGAGTGTTAGATTTTCAGGATTCACCTGTGCTGTAACATGTATCATTGCTCCATTCCTCTTGGTGGCTGAGTAACATTCCGTTGTGTGGGTAGACTGCATTTATTTGTCCTTTGACCACTTGATGCCTGTTTTGAATGAAGCTGATGTGAACATTCATGTATAAGTCTTGGTGGAGATGTCCATTTTCATTTCTCTCAGGTGGATTCCTAGGAGTGAGATTGCTGGACTGTTTATGGTAAGTTTGTGTTTAACTTTTTAAGAACTTGCCAAACTTTTCTGGAGTGGCTGCACCATTTTCTATTCCCACCAACAATGTATGAGGTTCCAGTTTCTCCATATCTTCACTGGTGGTGTTTTGTTTTATTTTAATAGCATCTTAGTGGGCATAACATGGTATCTTGTGGTTTTAACTTGTACCTCTCTGATGACTAATGATGTAGAGCATATGTTCCTGTGACTTTCCTCTATCTTCTTTGGTGAAATGTCTGTTCAGCTCTTTTCTCCATTTTTAAACTACATTATTGGCATCCTTATTATTAATGAGTTGTAAGTGTTCTTTTAAGTACAAGCCCTTTTTCAGAAGTATGATTTTCAAATCTCTCTCCATTTGCTTTTAAGCACCCCTTTAGAAAACTCATGCCTCCCTTGAGGCCTGAGAGTGAGGGAGATCCAGAGGGGCCTCCTTTCCCCTATCCCTTTTTTTCTGGACAGAACACAGTTCTGCAGGTTTCCATGGTTCTCTCTAAGGCAGATTCTCTTCTCTGCATTAAGCCAAACTTCAGTTTTCCCTCTATCTTTTTACCCTACTTTTTTTGTTAAAGGAATTACAAAGACTGTTCTTGGTATGTGCTTTATTTTGGGCTCTGAGTAAATCTGTTTTGAAAAGAACCCTTTCCTTTAAGCTACTAAGATTTTCTGAAATCAGTAAAGCTCCTTACTATTTAAACTGTTTCTTCTTAGTCCTAGTTAGGCTTCTGTGCATCTTTTTTGTGTCCATATACCCTCTTATCAGGGACTTCCCAGGTGGCTCAGTGATAAAGAATCCATCTGCCAGTGCAGGAGCTGCAGGAGACTCGGGTTTGATCCCTGGTTTGGGAACATACCCTGGAGGAGGAAATAGCAACCCATTCTAGTATTCTGCCTGTGGGAAATCCCATGGACGGAGGAGCCTGGTGTGCTATAGTCCATGAGATTGCAGAGAGATGGGCATGACTGAGCATGCACACACATGCACAATACAAGTTTTAGAAATTTTGCAAATTTTTACAGTAATTTGAGTATATTTCCTTAGAGGTTGAAAGGTAGTTCCTTCAGTGCTGTGAAGAGTGTCAGGTGGATCTCGTGGCATCATGAGGCGTCTTGAGTTTTTACCTTCAGGCTTAACTCCCCAATTTGCATTACCTGTCAACTGAGAACAGTTGAGCTGTATTTGTGAATTTGCTTCCTTGCTGAAATGTGTCTGTAACTCTCACATCAGTATTCGTCATTGGTGCACGTGTTTGGGGAGAGGGGACAGAGTGAGTAGTTCTGTGGACATGGTCCCCCTGGGCCGGGTCAGGGGGCAGTCCTGCTCGTGCCTCAGGGCAGTGGCCAGAGGATGCATTCACAGCGTGGTGCAAACAGCTCTGGTGCTGGGCCAGTTTCTTCTGGAGCTCATTTCTTTCATAAAAGAAAACAGACTCTTCTAGGGTGAGTTCTTAGGACTGAACATTGCTGTCTGTCTGAGGTAGGTATATATGTGTAGTATATGCACACTATTCCCCTGAAGCCACTGGGTGGTGCGGCATTTGCTTATTGTTTTTTTGGACTTTATAGAACATAAGGTACCACAAATAATGAGTACTGACTGGATGCTTCAGAAAATGACAACCTTTTGAGTTTGTGTGTCTGTGTGAAATAATTTGTGAATCTCCAGCTTCTAATGAGTCACTACTCTGGAGCGGGCATCCGTGGCCTCGGCTCTCTCCTCAGTCTTTCCTGGGCTGAGATGTGCTGGACTAGCACCCATGCGAGCGGCTCACCTGTGTCGCAGGGCTGCGCCTGCACCGGCCTTCACACCCTGTGTGGGCAGCTCCTGCAGCATCAGCCTGTCCACCGTCCCATGCCTTCTGCCTGCAAAGATTCATCCAATGGATTTCACTCCTCTTTGCGTTTCCTTTATAGACACTTACTTTAGCCTGTTGTGGAACCTTCTTTGCCTTCAGCCTGTGGTGAAGGGTGGCGCCTCTTCTGTCTTCGGGTTCCTTCCACGTGCAGAGGATTCACAGGTTTCCAGCACCAGGTCTGTCTGCGGAGCTCTGGACACTGCATCTTCCAAGCTGACCAACAAACTGGATACTTAATTTTGCTGTGCTTACTGCATATCTCTTCTTCAGTGTGCACGAGATTCTGAAAGTTCAACCTGTCTCCAGCTCGAGTGACCCTTCCTCACCCTAGCCACACCAGAGCAGTTGAGGTTGGCTTCTGCCACCTGTATCCATTTTCGTGACTCAAGGCAGAAACCTGAACACCACTCTTTCTTCTCTTTAATTATATTTGGTGGAATAGGCAATACATTCACAGAGTTAAATAATCCAAAAGAATCAGAAGGGATACTTTTAAAGACTCCTTACCTGCCTCTCCTCCACTTTGTCTGGTTGCCCTTCCCACTTGAAGAACAACGTATGGAGCCCTGGGAACACCTCCACTCCTGCACAGACTCAATTTAATGTTTATAGAGATGATAGTTGACTTGAAATCAAAAGAATTTTCCTAGGTACAGGAAGGAAAATATGTATTGCATCTTAAAAGATTTCTAGCAAACTGCTAAAATTAATAAGAAATTTATTTTGAATGGAATATACTTTTCTGTGTAAGATGTACTTCTGTACAATGCCTCATTCTGTGATGAAGTAGATGTGACACGTGGTTTTTTGCCAATATACTTATAAAGTCATGAAAAATACACATTTTTATGCTTTGTATATATCACTGACTTCAGTCTTACTTGTAAACCTTTCTAAATTTGGGACCATAGCTCCCTTTATGTACTTTTAACTTTCTTCAAAGAGTATTTGCTATGTGTGCCTTTGTGCGAGCTGCTGAACATACAGCTGTGCGGAAGGCATCCCACGTATCGTGTGTGTTATTTCTGAACCAGCAGCAGGAACATTGGGTCAGTTTTGTTGGCTGTTCTTCATTTAGGTCAGGAAATAGTTGTTGAGTATCGATGTGTCTTGGTTACTTGTGACTTGATCACATGCATTGGCCCTGGAGTATCTTTCGCAGGTGAATACACAGTGCAGTGAAAGAACTGATAAAATGGCTTCCAGGGAAAGTGGACTGATATCGAATGCTGTTTACATTACCTTTTAAACCATGTTCTGTTGTGTCATAGTTGAGCATACCTTCTCAGTTTACTGACTGTGCTTTGGTGTAATGTTCCAGTGTAGACATGTGAGTTGCAGTTGTAAATTACTCAGCCACATTAGACTTGGGTATTATCAGCCCACTGGGTGGAGGTATCTAAAGCAGCTGGTTGTGATGTCTGTTCTTGATAGTTTGACATTTTAGGAATGCATTTTACTTTGGGCCTTGGGCCTGTGGTCCATTTCGTTAAGCATGTTTCTTTCTTTTTTTTTTTTTTCTTCTTTTTTTTTTATTTTTATCTTAAGCATGTTTCTAAGATTTGAGTGTTGTTTAGTCACTAAGTCATGTCCAGCTCTTTTGTGATCCCGCGGATTGTAGCCCACCAGGCTCCTCTGTCCATGGTATTTCCCAGGAAAGAATATTGGAGTGGGTTGCCATTTTCTCCCCCAGGGGATCTTCCTGACCCAGAGATTGACCCAGGATCCTGACCCTGCAGTGGCAGGCGGATTCTTTACTGCTGAGCCACTGGGAAACCAGCACTTCTATCCATAAGCTGAGGGAAGCCCACGGGACTGGAACTTCCTCGTTAATTGCAAAACTTGCCTCACAAGGCCTTTCCCAAACCTAGAGAGCAGGTTTCTAGTCTTAGGTGTGCCCTGCTAGCCAAAGAATTTGAAGCTTTAATGTGGCGAGATTGAGTAAACGTTTGGCAGTGCTTTTGTTAATGTGCTTTTTTAGCGTCATATAATCAAATGGAGAAACCATAGGAAAATAGGTGTATCTTAGTAAGTTTCTCATAATTTGGTTATTGGTTTCTTAATCTTTGGCTGATTCATCTTCCTCCCCATTCCTCTATCCCCCTTTGTATTGCTTTGTTTCTTTGCACCACACTGGAAGGGTGTTCTCAGAAAGAGACCTGCTCATGTCTGCTCTCCGCCTGTTACTGCTGTCTCTGAATCCTTATAAAGTTACTCCTGAATCTTCCCAAAGATGCCTGGAATTAGTAAATGAGGTATCATTGCAGTTTATTTAAGGATGTTTTCCTGTATATAGTTGCCCTTGTGTATCCAGGGTTTGAGGATTCATTTGCCAAGCAAAACTTGAATTTATTACATGCTGGCAACTGTATACGTAGCATTTACATTGTATTTACAACTGTATTTACATTGTATTGGGTATTGAGTAGTTGAGACAGGGGAGGATATACAGATGTGCAGGTCATATATGCAAATAATACTTCTCCCATTTATACAAGGGACTTGTGTGTCCACAGTCCATAGATTTTGGTATTTGTAGAGTCTGGTCCTAGAGTCAGCCCCCCATTCTCCCCCGACCCCCATATACCGAAGGATGACTGTATGTTTTAATTCTTGCTGAGAAACTTTGCACTGGTTTTCTAGAAACCAAATAATTGGTTCAGCTACTCCCTCTTGTGGTAAATAGTTTATCCTGATGCTTCTATTTGTGGTTGTTATCTCTCTCTCTCTCTATTTTTTTGTGGTGGTTATCTCTCTATGTCATTTATAGAGCACAGATCTGATAGTCCAAAGAGATTTAAACACACATTTAGGTTGGGCACTGCAGCAATGAGGGGAGTGTAGATAGTGTGGTCAGTAAAGCTGCCCGTCAGGGTCACCTGCGGTGCCTGGGCCTCTTCTTGAGGGACTCCCTCCCCCTGTTCATAGTTTAAATCAGAATAAATTTAATCTACTTTTAAATTTAATTTAAAAATCTCCAGGTTATTCTAACCTGCAGTCAGGGTAGAGAACCACTTATAAACAGGGTGTGGTTTTGGTGCTATGATTAACCAGTTGTGTATTTGCAGAGAGAGCACACTTGAATTTCTGGTGGTTTGTAGCTGTCTTGTATTTTATGGTATGAAAGACTCTGACATCATTTAGGTGCTCTCCCACAGACCCATTTCACACGGTAGGAAGGACCTCATGGGGAACGTGACTGGTCTGACTGTGCAGCTGTAGGGGCCAGAGTTGGAAACAGGCACCGGCCTTGAACCCTCTGTCCCCTGCACCCCACCCCCCGCCCAGTGACTGAGTGCATCTTTAGGGCTCCTCTAGTCACCTACCATGTGCTGTGAAGTGGTCTTGCTATGGCTGTCCCACAGATTAGCTCTCCACACAGGACGGAGGGCACAGGTGTCCTCGGCTCATGCAGCTCTCAGGTTCCCACACCTACCATGGACAGCCTTCCACCTGCACGCCACACTCGGTCACCTTTCTGGTACTTCAGAGAGGAGTGAAGTAAGGGATATATAGCTGAGAGATGGAGATGTTGATAGACACCTGAGACACCTGATACCTAGACATAATAATCGGCGACCTTTATGTATCAGTTCTGATTATTGACTAACTGGAAGGTGATAAATAAGCTAATTCAAGTACCACAAAAGAAAAACATTCTCTAGAGATTATTATTATATTGACATTTTATTGTATTTGTTACTGAATTTTTGCCAGCCTTAAAAATAATTTCTAATATAGGGTATCTAGGTTCTTCTAATAACTATATTTGTCTTAATAAACATTGACTTCTGTGTAAGTTTCTCTTTCAATATTTAGCTATTAAAGATAGTGGTCAACTGTTAGTACTTTGATTTTTTTCAAAAAATTGTATGACAAGGTTTTTAAAGTTAAAAAAATTGTATGACAGAAATTAAACTTTTATTATTTCTAGAGAGATCTCTTCCCATTGGCACATACAGAATAACGTTGGAATCTGTTCAGTGCCGTCAGATTCATGCTGTGTCTGTTAGATGATGTTAGGAAGTCTTAGGCTTTGCTTTTGCATGCCTTTTTCATTTTCTTCAGTTGACAGCTTATACCTTTCTGTTAGAATTATTTTGTATTATCCATTTCTTTGAAAATCGTGTACTTAAAAAATCTCTGACTAACACATCATTTTTTGGTTGAAAAAGTTGTGCATGCCTGTGTTGACACACTTTAGACAACAGGGTGTAATGATGGAAATGTCTCTTCCCACCCAGACCTCTTTGTCCCCTTCCTTGGAAGCAGCTACATATTTTTCAGCTTCCCGTGTTCTATTTTTCTGTTCTGTTCAATACAGGTGTCAAATGAACTGTAATAAAAAGCATCACATACACTTCTATCATATCCTCAATGTGTTCTACTTGTATATCACATTCTAAATAAATGAGACGGTGACATTGCCATATAAGTTCTGCCTTCTATTAGTGCATTCTTTTCAGTATATCAATTACTGTTTAATTCATTAGCGATAATAAAGATATACCTCCATGTTATTTTAAAATTAAACAAGTCCATCCATTAAATCATCAGTGGTGTTTGTATCAGAATTAATGATAGTATGTACATTTATCTGTCAAATCCATTGTATGTTAATGAAGTTGTCTCTATTTTGTGTCAAGCTGATGCGAAAAAGTCTTAAATTTTCTTAGCGAACTTTAAGCCTTATTTCTAAAACTTGCCACTTTGCTTTTAGATATTATATGAGCAGAAAGCAAGAAAAGGAAAATGAGATCAGAGCTGTCTTAAGTGACAGCATATGTAGTCCCTTTTGATCCAGAGCACTCAAGTTGACTCCCTCTGCTAGCAAAGCAGTTTGAAATACTGAATAGCAGCCTAGATTTCTACATTCTTGACACCTTTCTTATAGTGCTTATTCATTCAGTTCTATTAGAAACTTCAACCCCAGAAATACTGACCTTTTAGTGATCTCTCATCCATACAACTAGATTCTTAATGAAAATATAAAAGTCTCCTAATGTTTTACATTCAGTGGATTACTTTAAAAGGGTAAAAGAAAAATTAAGATTTCCTAGATCAATATTTTCCCTACTATGTATATATAATGTTAAATAATTGTAGTGTAATTTGAGGTTTTTAAATGAGGAAAACTATTCATAATCATTATTCATCATTGACTCAATGGACATGAATTTCAGCAAACTGGGAGATGGTGAAGGACAGGGAAGCCTGGTGTTCTATATGGTCCATGGGTCGCAAAGAGTTGGACACGTCTGAGCAACCGAACAACAAATCAAAACTATTCAGGGTTTCTTAGCCTTTTTTGTTTCCTTAAGGAAGTCCAAGTTTTCACACTATTCAAGATTCAATAGTAAATTAAAAAGTGATGTCACTGTATGTACTTCTCTGTTAAATTTTTTTTGCCATTTTCATTTCTTTTAAAAAAAGTCTAATTTTTGTCTATTTGTTAATAATAAGGAGTTATAAGAGATCTTAAATAATATTGAATGGATGCTCTAATTTGCAGATAAAGGCTTATGGTTTGATGAAACAAAAACCGAGAAGTGAAACATTTAAGATTACATTGATCAGAATAACTTTAAAAAGGTATAAAAGCATTGCAAAGGAATTTAATGCTCTCTGTTGTGGTATGATGGGTCAAGTACCTTTTTACGTAATCTTTTTATCTAAATACATTTTTCAAATAGCATCAGTTTTTTTTTTTTAAGCAAATCAATAGAAATATAGTAGGTTTATCTGCTTTCAACTTGAAGATGGTATCCGAACCATCTTAATTAAATTAAACCATTAAATTTTGGTTTAATTTTTGTAATTAGGTAATTCCTCGATTACAAGCTGATATTTTCATACCCCCTTTGTACATTCAAAAATGTTTATTTAAATGTAAATGTGATTTTTTGGTTATTTTAAAGTCCTTTGAGGTCTATAGCACTTCATATATGTTGTGTTTTTAATGGCATTTAGTAGGGGCACATTCAGGTAGTTCCAAAGATATGAACCAGATAACCAAAGAATAACACACCCATGCGCAACCCACCCCCTCCCCCCCGCCCCACTGGGAGACCAATTGTGAAGTAAGATAAAAATATAACTAAAATTTGGGGAAAAAAATGTAGAGTGGGAAACCTGGTTGGCTCAGTGTCAGAAGTCTAGGAGGAGCCAGGTGACTAGGTGAGACAGTATGTCACTGTCAGGGGGTTGCAGGGCAGGCAGGAGGCACAGTCACCTTAGGAAACAGGAATCCAGGTGGTCATGTTCTCAGCCAGGACCAGGGTCGGGGAAGGAGCCATCCTGGGACTGTCTCCTGCTCCTCATTCCTGGGTGGTCACCCATCCTTGGCTGTGTGCAGGAAGAAATACCAAGTGAGAAGTGCACTGGAACAGGAGCATCAACCAGCTTTGCCCAGTGACCACACTCTTCTGGACGCTGGGAGCTCCAGGGACAGAGGGTGTGATCTCAGCCCTGGAAGAATTTAGTACTCACTGGGCAATGGGGTATTCACCTGTGTCAGCCCATGGATTCAGACATTTGAGAGTTAACCAAGTTTTTTAGCAAGTGATAATGCTAAATTACGATGGCGAAATGGAAAACATAATGGCAAATGACTTAAACTTCATACGGAAATGTGATTATTTCTTTGGCAATATTGTCCTGACAGATAAACTACACTCCTGAGAGAACTCTTTATGACTTACTTTTTTTTAAAGCAATGTAAATAGATTTCCATATAGCTTTATAAATCTGTGGCTAGTAGATACATTTTGAGTTCTCTTTAAATGCTCCTGTGATAGATAAATGAACAGAAATTAAGAGCTCTGTAAAGGCATTAATATTGTTTATAAATGCTGCTGCTACAATTGCAGGTCCTTTTGGAATAAATCATGGGATTGAACTTCATTCAGATGTGGTGGAATATGCCAAGGAAAAGCTGGAGAGCTTCATCAAAAATAGTGATAGCTTTGATAAGTAAGTATTCGTATCTATGGTTTTGCTCTGAAAGCACTTGATAAGTAGATATGAGTGACATCTGTGTTCCTCACTACTGTTAGTTTATTGATCCTGGCTTGACTGAGCGCAGCAAAAATGAGCATGGTATAAAATGCAAGAGGAAAGTAAGTTAGAAAGCTGTGTTCTAATTCTTATTCTCTGTAAACATATAGTAGATTACAAGTAAATAACTTTTATGTTTTAATTACATGCTGTTGTCACTATATTAGTAGGGTATTGTTCCATTCATTAAACGTCACACAGGTACCTTTCCTCAAGATAGAAGGTAAAGATGTTCCTGGCCATAGAATCTTTGGCAACTGTGTTTATACCTTTGGGGATAGTAATTTAATAAGAGTGATACCTCATAGCATATGGAGGACTTTTTCTTAAAAACATAAAATTACTTAATAATATAGCTAAATGAAATTAATCATAGAAATATATCACTATATCTTGTGAGGGCTGTGTTTTGAGAAATCTGTTTATACAACCATTGTTCTGAACTACTTTCCCTTAGGAAAAATACTGCACAGGTCTTGGTCCTTGTAGGGAAGTCTGTTTGGTGTGTCATGTCCCTGACATTCAGCCAGCAATGATAGTAATGTGGATAGTACTGTGACACTGAAAAATTTAGATGGCATTTCTCTCTCAGCTAGTCATATTTTCAAAGAGAGAAAGGCTAACAAATGATGAGAATTGAGCTTAGAACTTAGTTCCTTAACATGACAAGAGCTTTGGTTCAGAGTTCCAACCCAGCTTATTGGGTGTGAGCCTTCCTCACTCGGCTCTGATCTGGCCATGGCCATGGCCATAGAGGGGAGAGATCTACGACTGGGCCGGATCTGAGCTGGAGGTTGTTTTCTGAGTGCAGGCATCTCCTGGCATGTCTCCCCCATTCTCCTCCCTCCTCTGCCTCCCACACCCTGGCAGTGACACTTGGTAGGCTGAGGAACAGAAGCCTGTGCTCAGCGAGCCGGGGGAGTGCACATGTTGGGTTTTGGGTTTGTTCTGTAATCAGTTCGATGAGTTTGAGCAGGTCACTGGAATTTTCGGCACCAGTTTTCTGAACACTGTCCTTTTATCGTATTCTGTCTTAATAAATAGTTAACCTTTAATTCACATTTTTGAATCATTTTTCAAGTGCTTACCGTGTTCTGTTTCCATTTCCAAGAATAACATATTGTTTGGCAGAAATAAAATAGATTTTAGTCCAAGTTATTTTGTAAGAAATTGAGATTCAATTGTGGTACCCTTTGTGTCTTCATCATTTCTATCTTATAATTAGTGATATGGTAAGTGCCTAAAATGTGGGCATGGATATTTTCATATTGTTTATTAGAACTGTGGAATTTTGTGGAATTTATTGAATTTCTATTCTAAGTATTTGTTTTGATGTTGAAACTTAATTACATGTAAGACCATTTGAATACAATTAAACTTAGAAAATATGAAAGTAATATTAGTAAAAGCAAATGTTTAAGGTTTATCTTAATATATTAGATAACAATAGATTTCAGGTATTAACACATAAAGGCACAGATAATTCACTTTTGGGTCATTAATCAGGCAGAACAAGCTCAATGAAGAACTTTGAATCGTGGAAGCACCTCTACAGTATCTATGAAGACAAGTCTTGCTGACAAGGGCATGGTCCTGGCAAACAGTAAAATATGTCATTCTTTAAAGTCTTGCTTTTGTTTTAAATTAATTTATTTCAATTGGAGAATAATTGCTTTATAAGATCCTGATGTTTTTTGCCGTACATCATCATGAATTGGCCACAGGTATACATGTGTCCCCCCCAGCCTGAATCCCCCTCTCACTTTCCTCCCCACCTGTCCCTCTGGGTTGTCCCAGAGCACTGGCTTTGTGTCGATGTAATTTAAATTTTGAATAATCTAGAACACAGTTAAGTTTGAGGGCTATTGTATTTAAGTGTCTCAAGTTAAAAAAAATTTTCTAAAATTGCTTTCATGTAATTGTGAGATATCAAATGTCCTTGGCTTGTATTTCTTGAGTGTTGTTAGACTGTGTTATACAGGTTTGTTATTCTTAAAATGGTGAATCATCTCAAATACAGTGATATGACTGATCTAAATGTTTCTTCATAACTTTTAATGGTCTTATTTTAGTTAAAATAATCAGACTTTATAATATGGTTGTTTCTGAAATGTTGCAACTTATTTTTAAAACAGATTCTTCTGTTAACAGACTATTCTTAAAAAAAAAAAAGGTTCTGGAAATGTTACCTATTTTGGTTTTCAGGTAGCTTCTGAAATAGTTGTGTACTTCAGATTATAAAGGTATCTTGCTTACCAAGGTAGCAGGTACTGGCAAATGCTTCGTTTTGCATAAAATCTTGATTTGGTTGGAAGTTAAGTAGTCAAAGCTACTTAAGGTCATTTAATGGACTCCTTTTGGGGTCATTTATCATTTAATTTTGGTGATTAGAAATGATAAAGATGTAGCAGTTTTCTTCCTGTCTTTATGTTTTGATGATTTCTGTGCACTTTTTCTTGGTGTTTGTGGAGAATATTTCTATTTACTTTCAGTTTTTAAATTTGAAAAACTTGCCATGCAAAGTGATTTTTAAAATTCTATTCCTAAGCAATTTTACTATATTTAGTTTTATACAGGTCATCAAAATACTTGTTTTAATTAATAACATATAAAGTAACTCAGGAAACAAAATTGCTATTTATGTATCCCTTAGTACTTAGGACCAGGCTACCTTGATTGTAACAGGAAGACAGTAGAAAGCTAAAACCTAATATTTACCCAGTCTTATTTATCCTCTTGGTTTGGATCTTACCAGTTCCTTTTTCAAAAGTATTATCATATCGCTTATGATTTAAAGTGTATCTTTGAAGTTTTCTTGTATGTATCTATTGGAGATCATAATAAACTCCCAAATATAGTAGGTGAGGATAGAGTCAATAAACTATTCAATATTAGACTGTATCATGTGAGATACAGATGAAAAAAATGCAGGTGTATGTTTTTGTGTATGCTTTATAAAGGAGCCTTGGCTCCTGAGTCTTGAAAGTACTACTACTTCTTTCAGAAAAAAATATCCTTTATACAGTGTTAATACTTGTAAACTTTGTTTCTGTGTCTCAGTTCTGTATCAGCAAATGCGAAGATCTGGTGAGGCTACTCTGAATTTATTGTGCTTGGAGGCAGGAGAGAAGGCAGGTTCTCCTGTGTGGTTTCTGCCTATGCTCTGCCTCCGGTATTCCCAGACTCACTGACCTTCCCTTATGAACTGACACTTGATTTCACAGGTTCTCTAAAACACTGGCAAGCGTTTTCAGCGAAGGAGCAGATAGTAAATACTTCTGACTTCGTGGGCTAAGTGGTCTTTGTGGCAGTGCACAGCCTTCCTCAGACAATCCGAGCAGGGGTAGGCGGGGGGTTCTAGTCACTTCATTACCAGAGCAAGCAGGTTGTATATGGCCTGTTGTTTGCAGTGTGCTAACCTGTTCTGCTCTTCACACACGTTCTCCAGGACGTCTTTACTTTAGCCCATTCTGTTGTAAACAAGTCTTCCAGCCCCAGGTTTAAAGGCCCTTGGGTATCTGGCTTTCATGGGGGAAGGCCAGATCATCTGAATCAGTTTTGTGCATGTACCGTAAGCAAAACAGTCTCTCCAGCTGTGTTTACTTGGAAGAGGAGGTCAGATAAAAGGAGCCTGGATTATACCCTGTAAGTGCTTTGTGAGTTGATAATTGGCATAGCATTTATTCACAACTACATGTATATGTTTGTGTAATATGTGTACATGTGCATGCAGCTGACCTGACTCGTTGGAGGGCATGCTTTGGGGTGAGCTGTCCTGTGAGACAGTAGGTCCTGTGTCCTCTCCCCTCCAAGGACACTGTACCTTGTTTTGGAAATGCTCTCCTGCCAGAAGCCACATGAGTGCAGCGTTGTCTGCTTTGTTGAAGATTTCCATTCTGTTTGCATGGAGGACCATTGTTTCCTGTAGTTTGTTGTATAAATGAGTCACAATGTGAGTACTGAAGACAGTAATGAAATGATGATGAAAATGATAGCAGCTCATGTGTGTCGTCTGCACCATTCTGAGCTGTACCCACAGTTCTAGAGGCAGTGTTGGTGTCCATGTTTCCCAGATGGGAGGACAGGATCAGACAGGCCGAAACTTCAGCCAGGCCTGTCTTGTTGTTTAGTTCTGATTTAGCTATAATGATGTAAAAACTGATTTATTTTAATGTTCTTCCCAGCAGTAAGATTGCCAATGAATTTTACAGCTTAGCCCCAGATAACAGAGGTTGAAGCGGCACCTTTATTTCCATCATTTATTTATTTATTTATTTTTCATCATTTATTTTTTTCTAGGTTAGAATTTAGGAAGTGCTCTTAGTCTGGTTAAATGCATGATAACCTTTTTGTCACAGAGCACACCTGCCCTGTTCATTGAGACTTGCCTCTGGGGTGGATGACTGGGGGTCAGAGATGAGCTGGAGAGGCCATGCCTTCTTCAGGTGTAGTCAAGGTATAAATTCTAAATTAAATTCAGGTTTATTGTAGTCATTTGCATTTTAGAAGATTTAATGGCTGTGTGGCTGGGTGTAGTGTCCTAATTTTATTTTCGATTATAGGCTCCTTTTTCACATAATTCATGTTGGATTGGAGAAAATGAAATGATACTGTGTTCTG
Organism: Muntiacus reevesi; assembly: GCF_963930625.1. Classification (NCBI taxonomy): domain Eukaryota; kingdom Metazoa; phylum Chordata; class Mammalia; order Artiodactyla; family Cervidae; genus Muntiacus; species Muntiacus reevesi. The sequence continues at coordinate 57,451,858 of NC_089260.1, forward strand.
TCACCTTTATTACTGGAACAGTCCCACTTCATCTTGAAGAGACTTGTGGCATACTTAAAGAAGTTTTGTTATCTGTAGATACATAGTCAACATTATTGTGAACTCTTTCTAAGACAGTTGAACATGTGGGTATATCAGTCATGTTCAGATGGTAGTTTTATGAGAGATATAGGTTTTAAATATAGGTTTTAATCATGACGGACATTCAATTGGTGGGACAGAGAAATGCTTAAAAATAGTCCTCTAAGCTCTCAGTTATGTATTTTAACATCAGTTAGAAATGGTATGGGGGGAGGTTTGGTAGCTTCTGACACATTATTGGGCAAAGAAGAAATTATTCCAAGAATAAAATACTGACAGGAATAAAAGTTTGTAGCCCAAGTTATTTTATAAGAAATTACTGTTGAAATATGAGGACTCGCTTTCATATCAGGTACCAGTCACACTTCTTATAAAACGTTTAGAGATTGTTTTTGGTCCTATGGAGTTTCCTAAAGCTCTGTTCAGTGAAAAATCTGTGTATTTACTCTTAATACTTTGCTTTAAATAATATTTAAATTATTCTGAGGTGAGTTTGGTGCAGTTGGAAGGGAAACCTCTTATAAAGGTAAAGTCTTTGTTTTTTAAATTTTGTAAAATTCAGTAGCTTAATTCTTGGTTACAAGAGCTTTTGAATGATTTAACTGTATTTGGCAAAGAAGAGATGATTATTTCCCTGAGTTTTCTTCCCAGTGGAAGGTTGTGAAGTTTGTCTTGTTTCAATGAAGTTGTCATGGCTGTCACAGTTCAAAGTGAACATTTTGACAAAGTGTTTTAAGAAAAAGAAGTATATGTGATTCATTTGGCAGGTTGTTTTGGGTGAGGTATGAGAACACTATGGGAGTCTTTCCTGTGTCCCTGAAATCCTTTATTGCGCTGGAACGATAGTCTAAAATGTTGATGACAGCATCCTGTGGCACGTGATAATCTAGGTGTGCAAATTTTCAGCCCCGATTTCAACAGTGTATTGAAGGGGAATGTTGTTTTTTCTACTCTCAGTCAGCTCCTAGACCTAGAATACCCGTCTAAGAGGGAAGCTGCAGGGCAAGGCTAGGTCACCCTGATCTCCTAGCAGCTTATCAGAGAATTATGTGGGCACGTTGCCAAGGTCCCTGCTGTGAATGGAGCGTCTGTGCATCTGGAGATGAGGATAACCCAGCGTGCACCTGTAAAGGAGACCCCTGCCGAGGTAAGTGATGGAGTTGGTGCCCTTTTGGCCAAGCGCTCATGTCGTAAACCAAGATACCTGTGCTCTCGGTTTTCCCACAAATGTTGTTTGTATGTTTTGTTTTAGTAAGCGTATGTCAGATACTCTCCCCTTTCTACGTAAGTCTAAAAAGCCATTGGGTTTTCAGGTTTAAATCAATAAATGATTATAAGTCTAAAGTGATTGAATTTGTAGTTATTACAGTTCAGAACTACTTTTTTTGTATACAGATAATTTACATGGTTAGGAAGTATAACGTGGTGGAATTCAGGAGTGTAAGACATCTGTACCTGGAAATTTTGTTTTGGAAAATTTCTTCAAAGAATAAAAATGATTGCTACTTTTCATGTTACTAACAGGCAAAAAATGTTAATGAGCTGCCCTAAATTAAGTGTGAAAACTAGGAGAGAACACAAGATCAATACTTTTAGGATTAAAATTAGAACCACAGAAAATATCCTTTTGGTAGGCCTCTTGCCATTTTTAAAAAATTTTTGTTGTTTTATTTTCCTTTCTTGGGTTCCATTTATGTGTAGTTGATGTGAAAAGTGGAATTTAGATTTTCTCTTTCACCGTTTTCAAACCTAGATTTTATGTGCAAATCTACAAATAGTGGAAACCTCTGGTTAGTTCATTAATGCAGACTTCTGGATTATACAGAATTGTGTTTATGGTATAAAATATGTCCTTTGCCTACAGAGGTTTGTGGAGACTTAGAGAAGGTGCAGCTTTCAGAATCTAGTTAAAGCTAAAAGGAGGAAACTTTTATTTTATTTTCCTCTTTATGCTGGAAAAATTAATAGCAGTTGTAATTTACCCTGACCACCTGGTAGCTGTCATTCTTATCTCACATCATTATACATATATGAGCACATTCGTAAACATTTGCCTGAAGAATTTTAATCATCGACTTTTGGAAAAATATTGTTAGCAGTAGAATTTGTATGAATTTATTTACATGAAATGCTGTAATAAAAACAAGCCATAATTTCAATATCAGAATATAAAGTGTCTAAGTAAGATCCTCATCTCTACCTAGTCAGAAATGCTAACACTCATCTCCAAGTCCTTATAGGAAGGATCATCTTTAACCCATGTATGCATTAAAAAATAATGTTGTAAGTATAGGCAGTTTGAGAGTTGTTTTGTTTCCTTTACTATCATGAAGGACTCCCTTAGTATTGGTGGAGAAGGTGAAGCCACAGCTGTGGATGTAATAAACAGTCCCCAGATGAAACACTGTCTCTGCTAGGCCATTTCTTGTAACTATTAAGTCATTGTGTTTTAGTGTTTATATTTTAAAAGGCCACACCTTTCTCCCTGATTATGTCCTTGAAATTTTACTATTTTGTATCTAGAAATAGTCAAGTCCTACTACTCCTTTTGGAATGTTGCCTCAGTTCAGTTAAACTTTCAAATTTGAGTGTGCTGGTAAAGGAAATGAATTTGGTATATTAAATGAAAGGGTATACACACTTTCGAAGACCCCATATACATGTTAGAAGTGTATGTTCCATTTGCATTAGTAGAAATCATTTGTAAATGTAAAGGTCTAACTTTTCTCTGTAATGATTCTTTGTAACACTTCCTAAATGGAAGAAGATAGTATACTTGGCTCAGATCTGCCTTGTAGGGGAAAAGCCTTTGTTTCCTATAATAAATAAGGGTGGCTTATTTAAGATCTTCAGAAAGGCCACTAAAAAGCACCTTTAAGTTGGGGGACAGTTGGTTTATTAAAGGCAAGGTTTTGTTTTGGCTTTTTTACTGTTTTGCTTTTTTCTTGGCACTTTGGGGGGAAAATCATGTGTTTTGTAACATGAAACTACAGCTATTTTATAGTTTCCAATTTAGTAAAGTAAGAACCATCATGTTGATTTAGAGGGTGCCACAGGCACCTATTTTTTTCTGTAACTGTTTTTGGGCAAATCTCTAGTCCTGAGATTCTTGTGATTAGCATATTTATCAAGTCTGAGTTCATGTTCAAAGTTGGTAGGTGGAAAAGATGACAAAACAATTACATTTCTTAGGTTTTTCACTTAATAAATGTTTCTTGAGGACTGTAAAAGGTGATGGAGATATAATTAAAGTTCAGAAGAAGTGTTCTAAGAGATTATCAGGGAAAGCAGGAGAATGTCCCAGAGGAGAGGTTGTGCTCAGGAAAGTATTTGAAGCTCCTGTTCACAGCTGACAAAGCGGCTGCTTAGTGCTTTCAGTTTGTGGCTGTTGAGATACACACACACTAACACACACACACGTACTTAAACGAGATCCTGAGATACTCTACATGCTAAATATCTCATGTGATTTTTATCCTTTCTGTGCATCTCACTTGCCACCAGCCGCATTTCGGGGCTCCTGTCTGCACAAGGCTGGTGGCTAGCGGGGCTGATTGTCCTGTCTCACCTTTCAGATCCCAGGTCGCCGTTTCTTGGGGAGCCTTCCTCAGGCTCTCCAGCCCTGTCAGTTCCCTTGCATCCTCAGCCATACTTATGGAGTGGTGTTCTTTTAGAGCATTTATCATCCTTGTAAGTTCATCTTTAATTGGTGAGATTGTTGTCTCTTTCACTGCATTAGGCATGAGTGCCTCCCACTGTATATCCAGTCTTTACACGCAACTGGGGCTCCCAAATAGTGTTTGGAGTGAATTGTGCTAATTGCTAGTGTCAGGCTACTTGACCAGAGTCACATTTGATTTTAGAATCAGGCACTCAGTTCTTTTTAGTTCATTTTGCTGGGATGAGAGTGTATAAAAATATCAGTAATTTGAGAAGCAGTTTTAACTCTAAATTGTTTACTTGTAATGGTGTTTTTATAGATAATAGTTCTGTAAGCTATCATATTTTTAATTAGTAGGAAGCTTTTAAACTATAAGCATATTTTTAAGTTGATTTAACAGACTGAATGATAAAAGGTTTAATAATTCAAAATAATTTTACTTAAATTCCTTGCTCGTGTTCATCTAGAAAATTTTAAGAATGGGTTAAATTATTGTAAAATTAAGTAATTTAAAATAAATTTTTATAATAATGAGGGTTTTTAGATTGGAAATACTAGTCTTTTTTCAAAGAATGCTTACTGTAACTTTGAGATGATTAAACCATGTGATCCACAATATCTAGTTATTTAAATGCCAAGAGATTGTTTTGGCTGTATTTTAGACAGTCCTAGGTTGTCTAGTAGTCTTGAGTATAAGAGAGAAATTAAACGCTTCCCATTACATACGTAAGTTTATACTTTCGTGAGTGTTATGCAGGTAGAAAGACTGAGATGTTCCTGAAGAGTTGGGTAAGAGTGCTTTGTGTAGTGTGGCTCGTATCTGAACTGTGTCTTGAAGGGATGCTGGGCGTTTAAGAAGCAGAGAGGGAGGGGCCGTGCAGTCACAGGAACGACACGGATGCAGGGGACAACTTGTAGTATTTCCTCTAAGTGACTGGGGGCCTGTAATTCCACCCATGGCTACAGCAGTGTCTCTGCGATGGGGCAGAGCCGGGGAGGGCCCCATGTGGCCTCTCAGAGGTGGGAACCTGTCCTGAGCCTCTGGGCACAGGGTGGTGGTGGGGGTGGCGAACCCCCAGAAAGTGTGGGCACTGGGCAGTCATAGGAGAAGGAGCTGGGGTTAGGACCACCCGCCCCTGTGGGTATCGAGAGGAGAGGGCAGGGCCTGCACTGTTTCCCACCCCACTCCCCACCCCGGAACAGGAAGCTGAGGACTGGGCATCATTCTGGGAAACTCTTCTTTAAATATCAGTGACCACGGGGTGTCTGCATATTTAGTGAATTTAATGGAAACACATTGTGTAAAAAGTCTGTGCTGTGCTTGGTTGCTCAGTCATGTCCAACTGTTTGTGACCCCATGGACTGCAGCCCGCCAGGCTCCTCTGTCCATGGGATTCTCCAGGCAGGGATATTGGAGTGGGTTGCCATGCCCTCCTCCAGGGGATCTTCCCAACCCAGGGATGGAAGCCAGGTCTCCTGCATTGCAGGTGGATTCTTTACCATCTGAGCCACCAGGGAATCCCTGGTAATGTCTGTTAATTACCAAAGGGCAAGATACATTTTACAAAATAAAAATTATTTCAGAGACATTTTTCACTGCATGCTGAGCCTTTTAATGCAAATTATTTCATCCTCAGATGATAACCTGACTTTGCTGTGTGGTCATATTAATTTCAATCAACTTAAAATTGAGAGGGTATTTTCATGAATTAATTTCTTAAAACTACCGTACATGTTTTATTAGTGCTTTGGGGTTTTAACTATGTATGTTAGAGACTGTTTCAGGTTGTCAATCACAAGAGTGTTGTGATGGCTTTTCACTATACTCACCTTCTGAGCTTTAAGTAAGGTTTCAGTGTGGGGGAAAAATAGGTTGATGTTTTGGAAAAATGTATACTGTGTCATTGATAATAAAGCAATATATTTGATCACTGTTAGATTTCATAAATATACATAATTCAAATTCAAATTTTATGATATTTTATCCTTATAATTAATTTTGGTAACTTCACTTTCAAAGAGTTGGATTATGTTAATTTTTTAGGTCTCATCTTTTGTTTAAATGAATTAAAATACTTTTTATTTCTCCATACAGGTTTGAGTTCTGTGAGCCTGCATTTGTGGTTGGTAATTGCCTGCAGATAGCATCGGACAGTCATCAGTATGATCGAATCTACTGTGGAGCTGGGGTCCAGAAGGACCATGAGAACTACATGAAGATTCTGCTGAAAGTCGGGGGCATTCTGGTCATGCCCATAGAGGACCAGGTAGCGGCCACTGTCCTGCTTGATGGTGCGGGAGACACACTCAGTGTAGGATGGGGGCTGTTACGTCAGTGAAAGGTGCACTGACTGTTAAGGAAGAAGTGCTCTCCACACAGGTATCTGTATAGAAAAGCACTGAAATGGACGCATAGCTCTTAACCAGAGCAGGTGTGGAAAAGGCCCCTTACCTAGGGAAAGAAGAGCCAAACTGAGCTCTCCCGTGTGTGGTGTTGGCCGCGTTGCCCTCCACACACACACCCCGACCCACCAGTGTTCTTGTTGTTGAATGTGGTGGCCTCTTCTAGCTGAAGGGGTGTGGTTGAAACTACTTAACTCCATTTCAGAGACCAGTAAATTTTTAGATCTTTTAGTACTACAATGACTCATTTGAAACTATTTTTCACTTTGCCTGCCTTTGATTTGGAATTATTAAGTATAATAAACGTGTGAAATAATCTATTCAGAAAATGGGTGGATCTTTTACTTTGAAAATTTATGAATATACATTTCAAAAACTAGCTTTTATGTTCATGCTAACCTGAGTCTGAGATGTTACAACACTCTGTGGTCTGTATGTGGGAGCTGGACTGTCCCAGATGACTGGACCTAGAGTGGTGGTCTTGGCGTCTCTGAGAGTCCTCCACTTCCACAGCGTGTGAACTGCAGGTTGGAGGACTTCATCACACTGTGTGTATCAGTTATTAAAAAGAGAATATAAAGCATTCATTAACATACGTTTTTGGAAAAACATTAATTTGAATGCTTCCAGGGTTGAGACTCCCAGATTAATCATCTTTTTCCTGTTTTCCTTTAAAGATATATTTTTAAAGATCTAAAATATGGTTTCCCATTGGTATTTTATTGAATATTTCTTATAAACATTATGCTAATGTAAAATATAATGGGTTGACGTTTATAATATAAATTGACGATACTGATTTGTCCTGATCAAGCCAAGTACTGCTGATGGGTGTTTGCTGAGTGGGAAAGCTCTAATCCCTTTGTGACTAATTACATTTATTCATGAAGTTGGGATTAGAATCTGTATTTTATTACCACCCTGGAAGATTGTGAAGTTGACTCATTGGTTCAGTAATCAAAATGTGTTTTTACTAATATAACACTTTAACTACACAACTGTGAGATGTGTGTTTTGGGAGCCAGTGGCAGTCATGTGTTAGAATAATACCCCTTGATGACATCAGACCGTCATATTAATATAACCTGCAGAGCCATTTGTGTGCATGGAATATGTTGCGAAACCAGTACTTGGGATTCTTCCTGTATTAGTTTATGGTAAATGTTTAAATGAAGGTAATTGGGTGCATTCAAATACAGGTGATTATAGAGCAATCTCTGCTATTTTCTGTTAAAACAAACTTGTGAGTGTAAGGTGGTCACACTTCCCTGATTGAGCCATTCTGTTTTTTTTTTTTTTTTTGCCCTCTAAATAGTTAACACAAATTATGCGAACTGGACAGAACACTTGGGAAAGTAAAAACATTCTTGCTGTGTCATTTGCTCCACTTGTGCAGCCAAGTAAGAATGACAACGGCAAGCCAGACTCTGTGGGCCTCCGTAAGTAACCTTGTGGGAGATAAACAGAGCTGACGTGTATGTGTGCTAGAGAGAACCTTCCTTGTAGTTGTGGCCTCAGAGCTTCAGTTCACAGTACAATTCTATAGCAGTCAGGACTCGTATTGTCTGATCCACTGGATCTTCTTATGACTAGGAACCAGGAGGATGAAAGTACAGAAAACACTATTTTTAGGGCTGAGAATTGTCTGAAAGTTTCTGTATTATCAGAAGAACATTTAAATGAAGCTTGTGTGGAAGCTCTTCTAGGACTTGGGAATGTTAGAAGTGGCTGAAGCAGGTCTGAGTCCTTTTCCACTCTGGGACTGTTGGGTTCTTCTGAACTTGGGCTGCTGTGACAGGTCATTGGCAGTGTTGGCAGGAGAGGCAGACAGTGCAGGTGTTGGAAGAGTACCCGGAGTGCGGGGGAGTCGGGAGCAGAGCCATCGAGAAGACGGAGGTGTTTCTTGTCTTCTTTGTAACTTCTGAAGCTCTTTCCTGGGTGATTCTCCAGCCCACCTACTGCAGCAACCCCTCCATGTTTGCCTCCCCTGTCTGCCCCCCTGGTCTTAGCAGGTCATGGTGGGCTGACAGTAGGTCATGGTGAGGTGATGTCACCCCCATTTCTGTCACCAGCCCTGCCCCTGCCCCTCAGTCCCCTGACTACTCAGTTCTCCTGTGCTCCACCTGCTGTGAGTTACCTTCCCAAGAGGGTTTATGCAAATGCCTTGGGCTCTCTGTGCCACGACCCCTTTGCCACCCCGTCTGCTGGCCTTGGTGCTGGAGTGATCTGCACGAAGTCAATGCTCTTCACTGAGTCTGTGTTTGATGAAAGTCAACGTTTTTATGTGTCTCTGTCTTCTGATGCTCACTGAAAAGTGAACAGTATGTAATGTTTCACTTTTTATGTTTTCCGTGTGTTTTTAGCCCCCTGTGCTGTCAGGAACCTGCAGGACTTGGCTCGCATTTACATCAGACGCACACTTAGGAATTTCATAAATGATGAGATGCAGGCCAAGGGGATTCCTCAGAGGGCTCCGCCCAAAAGGAAGAGGAAGCGGGTCAAGCAGAGGATTAACACTTACGTCTTTGTGGGCAACCAACTCATCCCCCAGCCTCTCGACAGTGAGGAGGACGAGAAGATGGAGGAAGACAAAGAGGAGGAGGAGAAGGAGCCGGGCGAAGCCCTGAAGCCAGAGGAGCCACCCCAAAACCTGCTGCGGGAGAAGATCATGAAGCTGCCCCTGCCAGAGTCTCTAAAAGCCTACTTGACATACTTCAGGGAGAAGTAGCTTAGAGCAAGAAGAAAAGATGCCTACTGATAATTCCTTGCGTCTTGAAAATGTAGCATTTGTTAGGAGTTGAAAGAAAGAATTCTCTTTTATCAGAGTGAATTTATAGTGGGAAAAAGTATAACTTGTTTCTGTCTTAGTAATAAAAATGATGTATTCAGTGATTAAAAAGAATCCCTTTTATAAAATATATTTTTCTTTAAATCTTGGAAAAATTGCTGTTTTAACTCAGAGCAGCTTCAGGAGTGGAACTCGGCCGTAGTCAGGACTGGGTCTGCAGATCCCCGTTTGGTTCCTGACAGAACTAGTTAGTAGTGGTGAGGGCTTGACTTAACTTCCCTCAGGGAGACACAATCATGAAGCGCATGTGGTCGGATCTGAACTGCAGTCGTGTGCAGTTCCTGCATGGGAACTCTGTCTAGCAAGGAAGGCAGACGCTTTGCAGACCCCCTACTTGCGTTGCAGTCCCCACTGCCAAGTTGCTGTAGACCTACTCCGGGCAATGTATGAGTGCAATAACAATGCAGATACTGAATAATTTAGCTTTAAAAACCCACGTTTCATGGAATTCAGCAGCACCGCTACTCTCGCTTTTGAATCTGTTGCCAAAAGACATGGGGAAAACGTTTGCTTCTCTCATCAAGACTTTAAGAGCAGATCAAGTGAATATCAGAGTAAAACATACATGCTTAATGCAGCTCTTAGTTTGTATGGACCCTTGACATTTTCAGTATTTAAACATGATGAGGCTGTGTTACTCTGAAGTTTTAGAAGGTAGTGGTATGTTTAGGACTGTTTTCCCTGTCGTCCACTGTATAGAGTATCTGGTTCAGGAGAGGCATAGTTCTGTGTGACTGTCGATCGCTCGTGGGTGAGTTAGGCTGGAGCGGGCTGGCCACAGGTGCACTTTAGCAGAGGGAGCTTCTGGTTGGTTGCAGGTTTGCCCTGGGAAGGTAGGGCAGAACAGCCTGCCCTGGTCTGAAACTCACCTCTGTGGTGTCGGGAGCGTTCACAGAAATGACGTGTAGATGCCTTTTGCTTTGAAAATCCGGAATCATAGTTTAATCTTGGGACCTGCATTGGGCTCATTTAACTTCTTCCCGTGTTTTTATTTTGTGGTTGTTTCTTGTGGTGAAATAACAGTGATTTTCGTTTTTCGCTTAATATCACATACTTTATTCATTATTTGAATGTCAGTGGTAAAACAGGTAGTAAATGCCATTCTTAGCTTACTAGGGCCTGAAGAGTCATTCCTTGCTTATGAAAGTAAACAGTGTAGCCTATTTACTATTTAGTGTTCTGATGGATTATATGTATTTATAGAAGGAAGAATTTTGAGTGTCACTGCCGCCAGCATCACTGTTACAAGTGTGGATCAGACATGCTTGAGGAAATGCAGTCACAGTGCAGTTGAAGGACTATGATGTTCTGCAGAGGTTCACACATGGGTGGTTCCAAAAACACCTCAGTTCTGAAAACTCTACACATGTAAAAACAAGTGTTGGAAATATTCTGAGCATGAATTATCCCAGGATCCCTTTAGTGACGTCAAAGGTGATTTCACGGAAGCTGTTGGTTTTATACCAGTGACTGAGCTGGGGGTTGGGGGTATAGTGTCTCCACAGGGTTTCTTAGATGACTACTAAGCTGTAGTTACTGTTACGTGCCCATCTCATTTCTGTCAAGGAAAAACAATTGTTTCATACAGTTATCATATTAGAAATGGTCATTTTATTTTGAAACAAACGTATTTTAGGAGATTACTTGTACCCCCACCCTAGCTTTGTTGTTTTTGAAGCAAGTGTCCACGTATGTAAAGATAACCTATTCTTAAATGATTTTACTATTCATGAGGGAAGTTTTTGTTAAGGATATATTTGAAGATTGACTTTTTTGTATCAGCTTTCATTCTGTTGGCCTTGGCAAAATGTACAATAGATTTTCATAATCATTGCCTATTTTGGTCATTGAAATGTATCTTTTGTGTTTTTAAATGCATTTGTTTTACAGTTGTGACTTTACTATTGAAGAAGTAGAAATAAAAAATGAAATTTTAAGTGAAAACCCTTTATCTATTAATGGGAATATATTAGAATGATTGCGGATATTTTGGGTGTTTATTTTTTAATGAATCATGTTATATTTGAGTGTGAATAATTATGCTTTATAGGTGGAGAGGTTGCAAATAAAGATGAAGTAATTGGAAGGTGATGAGCAGTGCATTCATGGGGTTTTACAGCAGGATAAGCTTTATTTATTTTGCAGAGAGGAAGTAGGCCTGAAGAGGGGAGCAACACTTCCCTAAGTGAGACTTCTCTAAGCTGGTTGGAGATGGCGTGAAATACTGTCCAGCATCTGATAAAGTCCAAAAACTGCCAGCCACACTGTAACTACCAGGAAGGTCATTTAAATCTGTGCTGCTTGTTGGTTGATATATCTTGGTTCTAGTATTAATAAAGATGTCATTAAAATAGCACTCATAGTTAAAATACAGAAAATGTAAGCATCGGTTTCTAGCTGTTTGAGAGGATAAAAGTGAAGCAAAAGCTGTTAAATTACAGGAAAACTTGGAAAATTATTTTAAATAAACACTTGCATATAATTAAGCATCACTGTCAGTGGCCTGTGTTTTCTTTTTCCCTTTTCAAGTTTAGAGAAGCTCAGTACCTGTGGATGTATGCTGAATTACAGCACAGAGGTGTCTGTGTCTGGACATCTCATTGCCTTTTGACTGCTGCCATGTCTGAAGGCTGTGGTGTTCTTAGAAGTTAATTTTTATAAACTGTTTGAGTAGATATGAGGGATATTTATAAGGTGCATGTGAAGTCTAAGGACTGATTGAATGTACATGTAAGGGCAGGCATCTGGCTTTCTGCTGTGGTTTTACACACATTTGTATCTCTAAGCGATGTGAGTGCACCCTATGCATTCCTGTGCACTCACTTTTCACTGCACATTGTCTTTCTGAGCCTGGTCCCTGTTGTCTAGCGATGCTAGGTCACAGCTTGGTTACCTGTTCATCCTACTGCTGATGGACAGGTGGTCCCCCAGACCACTCAGCATGCCTGTGGCTGTGTGCGCCAGAGTTCTCAAGCACCCGGCCAGGAGCAGGAACCACTGCCCAGAGGCCGTGACGATGTCCACTTTTCCCGGATGGTGCAGAATCCTGCAGACTTGTGTTTCTTCCAGTAGTGTTTAAATGTTCTAGCTAGTCCGTATCCTCACCTACATCTGACACTGTAGTGCTGTTGGGCTTTGTCACTTATTAGAGAGGTTTTGCATCTTTTCAAGTGCTTCTTGGTTTCAGGTTTCCTTTTGGTAAAATTCCTATTAAAATTTGGTAGAATCTGAATTCACCAAAATCCTTTTGGTAAAATTCCCATTAAAAAATGAAATTAAAAGATGCTTGCTCCTTGGAAGAAAAGCCATGACAAAGCTTATGACAAAAGCTAGACATTACTTTGCCAACAAATGTCCATCTAGTCAAAGCTATGGTTTTTCCAGTAGTCATGTACAGATGTGAGGGTTGGACCATAAAGAAACCTGAGCACCAGAGAATTGATGCTTTTGAGTTGTGGTATTGGAGAAGACTCTTGAGAGGCCCTTGGACTGCAAGGAGATTCAACCAGTCCATCCTAAAGGAAATCAGTCCTGAATATTCACTGGAAGGATTGATTCTGAAGCTGAAGTTCCCATACTTGGGCCACCTGATGTGAAGAACTGACCGATTAGAAAAGATTGAAGGCAGGAGGAAAAGGGGATGACAGAGGGTGAGATGGTTGGATGGCATCACTGACTTGATGGACATGAGTTTGAGTAAGCTCCGGGAGTTGGTGATAGACAGGGAAGCCTGGTGTGCTGCAGTCCATGGGGTCACAAAGAGTTGGATATGACTAAGTGACAGAACTTAACTGAAAATTCCTGTTCAGGTCTTTTGTAAATTTTTTTACTGATAGTTTCTTTTTAAAGATATTTTATTTTCAACCTTTGTTGTATCCTTATGTCTTTACATGTGTTTCTCACTGACTTCACAGGCTCTGCCCTCAATCTTTCCCAGCATCAGGATCTTTTCCAATGAGTTGGCTTTTCGCATCAGGTGGCCAAAGTATTGGAGCTTCAGCATCAGTCCTTCCAGTAAATATTCAGGGTTGATTCTGTGTCTAATTCCAGTATCTGAACTTTACAGTGGACTTTTTCTCATGAAAGCGAAACTACTGTCAGCTAGATTTCATGAGCCCTGTTTCTCTTGTACTTCGTGAGCGCTGCTGGTTCACTGACCTCTTTTAAGTCCTCGATTTAAGGTTTTCACACCACTCAGGGAGAGTGGCATGAACATCCATGGCAAAGCAAATCTGGGGCATGTTGCTTCTTCAGGGAGACTTAACTCCCTTCCTCCTTTCGAATAGCAAATTTTGAAATAGGCAGTTTTCTTTGCCATCTCTGGGAGCTGGGGGTGGGTAGGTGAATTCTTTTTAGTTTGCCATTACTGAAATTGATAGGGATGGAGATTCTAGGCAAGACTCCCCATTTAACTTAGGAAAGGGCTTTTCTCCTCTTCCCTGGCCCTACTGCCCTAAATCTGTAGTTATTAGTTGCTCAGTTGTGTCCAGCTCTTGTGACCCTATGGACTGTAGCCCACCAGGCTGCTCTGTCCATGCGATTCTCCAGGCAAGAATACCAGAGTAGGTTGCCATTTCCTCCTCCAGGGGATCTTCCTGACCCAGGGATCAAATCCGAATTTCTGGCATCACTTAGTTAAGTAAATTCTCCAGCTAAACAAGACTCCTCCACCTTGCTGACTGCATTTTCCATGACGCAATTGTGTTATTCATAAGCTCCCTGGGTCCTTCAGTTAGCCTTATATTCATGGAATGCAACAGTAGTTTTTTTTCTTTTTTTTTTTTCTCTTTAAACATCAGCTTAAGCTTTTAAACTAGAAAGTTTTTAGTCTTTCCTTCCAGAAAAAAAATGCCCTACGAATACAATGTAATATTTATGATATTTTGAGCTGAAAACGGTAACAAACCTGCTCCTCTCGTCCAAGTTATCTAATAAATTGCAAACATCCGCAAGAGCGTTGGAATGGTAGCAATCGGCCTGAAAGGAAGAAGCCGGCTTTGTGGCTTATTGATAACAGACAATAAAAGACACATGAACAATGTCAAGCATAGTTCAAGATTATTTTAAAATAAGTGGTTCTTGTTCACGGAGACGAGTTTCTTCTTTTTTTTATATTAAAAAAAAAACCACCCATCTATTTAAAAGTTCGAACATTCTGCCAAAAGAGGGCAGTATTCACCTACAGTAGAATAGAAAGTGACTAAACAATAATGGCAACCCACTCCAGGGTTCTTGCCTGGAGAATCCCAGCGACGGCGAAGCCTGGTGGGCTGCCGTCCCTGGGGTCGCGCAGAGTCGAACACGGCTGAAGCGACCTAGCAGCAGCAAACAATTACTGAGAGAAGACGAATGAATTTGTTTTCCCTCATACTCATAAGGTAGATAAAATTTGACAAAACCTTCTCCACTCACCATCTTTGTCTCCCATGCTGGTCATCTGGAATTGTCGCCTAAATTGACCAAGTTTTACTTTGTTTTTCTGTTTTATATATTTTTTTAAGTTCTACTTTGGATGAGAGTTGTTTGAAGATTTCAGTCTCTAAAGATAGAACCAAGAACTTAATACATACCTGCTTACGGAGCGACCGGAAAGTGCACGCTGAACCGAGACGCGTTCACTGCAGAAGCTGCTCCTTCCACGGGTGCCCGTGCGCGAGGCGGGCAAGCGCCCGGTCTGCAGGCGCGGGCCCCCCGGGGCACTCCGCGCACACGCGCGTCCGCGGGCGAGTTTGCGCCGGGGGCGCGGGGGAGGGGGCAGGGGCCGGGGCTCAGGGCGCACACCGGTCCTGTTACATATTCAGTAGTCGAGGAGAAATCAGAAATCACCGGCCCAGAGTCTGAGGAGCGCAATACACAGAAAGAAAGGAAACCATCTTTTGAGAGCAGACAGGAGTACGGGGTATGTGCCAATTATCACCACACCTGCCCGTTAGGGTTTGAAATGTTATCGGATAAAAAGAAGAAAAGCTGTCCTGCGTGGACGAAATAACTAGCCACCGTGAGCTCCGAATCCCGCCCGGCAGCTGAGACGCTGGGTTCCGGAAACGGTGCCGCGACCGCGCGGGAGGACGCGCGCCTGCCCGGCGGCTTTGGCGCGGATGGGTCCTCGCCCCGCGCCCCCCGCACGCCCCAGACGAGCCCGCCGGGCCCTCCCCCGCACCCCCCGGGTCCCGGCCCAGATGGTGGTCAGAGCCGGCTTCTACCTTTCCTGCGACCCCAGGCCTCCGCGCTTAGACTGGAAGGAAAGCGAGAGCAGTGAAGCGCTGAAATGAACTGGTGCGCTCCTGGGTCCGTCTCCTTTCAAACATCTTCCAGAAATTTCCACGGAGAATTATCATCTTCATTCCTTTGGTAACTTTCCTGCACAGATTCCCAATTTAGTCCCTTTATCATTCCCACTCCCACCCCACCCTACTCCCATCTTTCCTACTCTGAACTGAATGAAAGGGGTCTGTTGCATTTGGAAAATTACTCAGGTAACCTCACGCGGGGCTCGCGTCCACACCGCGTACCGCTCCGGCTGGGCCTCGCCCCGCACCTTCCGGTGGGCGATGCTCTGAGTTCCCCCAAACCACTCTCACCCCCGCACCCCCCGCCACCAGGCCAGGAGTGCAGGGGCGAGGGCCTCTGGGCACCCAGTTCAACACCCAGGGTCTCCCGTAGCCTGGGGGAGCACACCACATCCTACTTCCGCGTGGGATGTGGAGAATCATGAAATGAGGGTTTTTAGCTCGGTAATGATAAAGTTGACACTGGGGGTTGGCTGTTACAAATAGAACATATATATTCGGCCCATATGTCTTCATCGTAATTTTTATTAAGTGTTTTGTTAATTTTGTATGCTCCTGAATATGGAATTGTCTTACTAGAAAAACTCACAAGACGTATTCTTAAGCCCAGGGCCGCTTCTCGCAAGGTGGATGCTCTTCCTGGCTTGTCAAGTCTCTGGACCGTAAATAGCACATCTCTGCGTGTTTTTTAGAAAGTAAAAGAGCATACTTTTG
Source organism: Muntiacus reevesi (assembly GCF_963930625.1). Lineage (NCBI taxonomy): Eukaryota > Metazoa > Chordata > Mammalia > Artiodactyla > Cervidae > Muntiacus > Muntiacus reevesi. The sequence continues at coordinate 57,467,855 of NC_089260.1, forward strand.
GAAAAGAATACTTGCAGAAACTGAATCATAAATAAAATATAACTTCTGGCAGGAATTGGGACGCCAAGAAGAAGACGTAAGGGCTATTTTAAGAACCGTCCTGGTCTGTCGTTTGCAAGTGAAGGCGTGAGGGCTGCACACAGGAGGAGCTGAATTCAGCGACCTGGGTGTGAAGCGGGCTCTGCCTGGTCCGCCCTGGGATCCAGGGCCAGATGCTCAGTCCCAGAGAACTTGTTCCTTCCTCCGCAGCAGCAACAACATCTGACTTGCAGAGTTGTGGGTCTGGAACAAAAAGGATGAGGAAGTGCTTCGAGGGTGCCTGGTCCCCGGGAGCCACGCAGTGGGTAAATCCTGTGCTGCTTACAGATGTGTGTAGAGGAGGACACGAGGGTGATGTGTCTGAGCCTTTCCGGGAGCAGGGGGTCAGGGCGAAGAGCAGAGCCTGCCGGGAGGGTGGACACCCGCCCCCTCCCACCCCAGCCCGCGGTGGTCACCTGAGTGAAGTCACCCCGGGGCCTCGCCTTCGATGGTATGGCTCACAGCTACTGCGGAGAAGCGATTCAGGTCCCGGGGCTGTGAGTGTTGCTCAGATCTGGACTCTTGTTTCCGGCCCCGCATCTCTGTTCCTTCCTCGCTTCCTGTCACACCACGGCGGATACTCTCACTACCCCCCACCCCCGACTCCAGCTCACTTTATGCAGCCTGTCTGCTTGGCAATGACTAAATTGCGGGTAAAAAGGGCACTTAATTAGCAATCTGAGAACTGAAAGTGAGGCTGGGAGGTACCTTGACCCCCTGTTCTGCTGAGGGTGGGTGAGCTCTCACCTGGCACCAGGTGCTGTGGGCGCCCTGCGTCTCTGGCTGCCGACGTTTCCTGGGGATCATTGCCTCTGGAGCTCTTGCGGGGTGTCGGTGACCTGGTGCTCACGCCATCCTCTGTGCTTGATGACGATGAGGTTCCTACCACAGGGGTGTGGAGGGGGTGCTTGCAGGGGTACTCTGTCCCCCTCATGGGCAAAACGGGGGAATCGCGTCTTCCTGCCGTGGGAGGGAGCGGTGATGACAGAGGTTCTAGGCTGTTGTGCCCTGTGTACACGTGGGCAGGTGTCTGTGAGACTGCTCGGAGGAAAAGGGAAGTTCACACATCTTATTTACCTCACTTTGCCTTGAACGTGAAAATGTTGAAGGTTTGAGCCACAGCCCGTGAGCCTACTGTGAAGAATGTAGCCACTGACAGAGGTGAGGACAGCCTGGTGTGGTGGGCTGACTGCCTGCCTCTGTCTGAAGGCGACAGTGATGGGGGATGCAGACTGGGGTCTACTCTGAACAACAGGGGGGCTTACAGCCCAGGAGGGGATTCGGGGTGGCAGGTGCGAGATGACTAAGAGGAGACAGGGTGGTCGGGGGGGCGGGTCTCTTGCTGGAGGTAGAATGGGAGGATCACACCTCGGGGTGGGGGGGTCACTCCACACCCACCTGGCAGATAGAAGAGGGGCTGCCCCCCTTCCTTTGAACGATCATGGGTGAAACAGTGTATTAAGTTGCTGTTGGTATTTTTCTTGATGGATTAATTTCATGATAAAGGGAATAAATATTAGAACCACTCATTTTCTACTTTTTATCCATGTAGCTTTTTCTCTGTTGAGGATACAAAATTTCTCTCCCTTTGTTCTGCCGAGGTTTGCAATCATATCAGCCTGTAAGTTTGCACCAACACGCTTTGTGGATGGAGAGTACTAATTAGTAAGCCAGCCACCTATGTAAATAACTAGTGTATAAATACATGTTCAACGTAGTTTATGGGAGAACAAGCCCTATAAAAGCTATATTATTCTTATGTACATATTTAATTTTGGAATAAAATGAATCACTGTGAAACAAATTTCAGAAGCCCTTCCTTGGGTAAATTGTATGCAGAATACAATTTCACAATGACTGAAAGTAACTTGCGTATCTTATTCTAAAGTGTGAAAATGTCATGATAATGGACACATTTTTTGATCTTTTATATGAATTTCATAAAATAATATGGAAGAATTAGGTATATACATTTTCAAATTATAGTTTTTTTTTTTAGAAATAACCAATGTCTGTTCTTTTGTATCTACTATTGATGTACTTTTAACTCATTCTTTTAAATCTCTTTTGTGAAAAATATTTGGAAGATATATGATTCTTTTAACCATTTAAATATTAACAGCAATCTAAAGTTGTTAATACTTATATCTTCCCACCATAGATAATTTAGAAACAGTAACATTGATGGCATTTCTCTGGAAAGCAGTAAGGAATAGCCTTTAAAAATGATGGTTAGTAAAGCATTTTTTATTCCAACTGCCATTGGAAGTTACATTGATTTTAATCTTTTGAAGTTCGACACTATTGTTGAGTGGGGAGGAATATTCTGATATTCTTCCAAAACAAATTGTTGTTCAGCTTTGTCTGATTCTTTGTGAACCCATTGACTGCAGCATGTTAGGCTTCCCAGCCCTTCGCTATCTCCTGGAGTTTGCTCAAACTCATGTCTATTGAGTCGGTGATGCTAACTAACTATCTCATCTTCTGCTGCCCTCTTCTCTTACCTTCAATCTTTCCCAACATCAGGATCTTTTCCAACGAGTTGGCTCTTTGTGTCAGGTGACCAAAGTGTTGGAGCTTCAACTTCAGCATTAGTCCTTCCAATCAATATTCAGGGTTGATTTCCTTTAGGATTGACTGATTTGATCTCCTTGTTGTTCATGGGACTCTCAAAAATCTTCTCCAGCACCACAATTCAAAAGCATCAGTTCTTTGGCACTCAGCATTCTTTATTGCCCAACTCTCACATCCGCACATGACTACTGGATAAACCATAGCTTTGACTATACAAACCTTTGTTGGCAAAGTGACGTGTCTGCTTTTTAATGTGCTGTCTAGGTTGGTCATAGGGCTTCCCTGATAGCTCAGTTGGTAAAGAATCTGCCTGCAATGCAGGAGACTCTGGTTTGATTCCTGGGTCAGGAAGATCCTCTGGAGAAGGGATAGGTTACCCACTCCAATATTCTTGGGCTTCCCTTGTGGCTCAGCTGGTAAAGAATCTGCCTGCAGTGCGGGAGACCTGGGGTTGATCCCTGGGTTGGGAAGATCCCCTGGAGAAGGGAAAGGCTACCCACTCCAGTATGCTGACCTGGAGAATTCCATGGACTACAGTCCATTCAGTCGCAAAGAGTTGGACATGACTGAGCAACCTTCCCTTTCACTAGGTTGGTCATAGCATTCCTTCCAAGAGGCAAGTATGTTAATTTCATGGCTGCAGTCATCATCTGCAGTGATTTTTGGAGCCCAAGAAAATACAATCTGTCACCACTTCCATTTTTTCCCCATCTGTTTGCCGTGAATTGATGGGACCAAATGTAAAACATAGACTTCACTTTGAAAATTCGCTTAAAGTTCTGAATATTATGAAGTGAAAGAATCCTGTTGTTTCAGTCACCATTAAACCATTAAAATTGCAGATATATTAAACAGCTTTCCTATAGATTATACATTAATGGATTAAATAGGACACTCATGTCAAGGCACTGCATTGAAACTATACTGCAATCAGTATTTGATGCATATTCTACATAGTAGCCATCCCTTCTTATATCAATTTAAATGTTCCCTAAGATTTTCTTAACCATGACTCCCGGGAGCAGGGTTCTTTTGGGGAGAGTGTTTCCTAGAAAAGGCAAGGGCTGCTGCAGAGGATTGCAAGCCACTTTTCATGTTTCACATAAAGATTCAGTTCAGTGGAGCAACCTTGAATAACTGGTAATAAAAAATGAACCACTGCTGGAAATGGCGTAAATTGTATATGCTAAGTGAAAGGACTTTTCAATGTGAAAGACTCAAGATACCCTGTTTCTTAGCAGAATGTTGAATTTGATAACATGGTAAATAAAGGCATGGGCTTCCCTGTTGGCTCAGTGGTAAAGAACCTGCCTGCCAATGCATGAGATGAGGGTTCGACCCCTGGATTGGGAAGATCCCCTGGAGGAGGAAATGACAATCCACTCCAGTATTCTTGCCTGGGGAATCCCATGGACACAGAAACGTGGTGGGCATCCACGGGGTCACAAGAGTCAGACAAGACTTACAGACTAAACAACAGATAACAAACAAACAAAGGTAACCAATCTGGTCAAACTATAGCAAGTGAAAGTGAAAGTGGCTCAGTCATGTCCGACTCTGTGATCCCATGGACTGTGCAGTCCACAGAATTCTCCAGGCCAGACCCAAACGCCTAAAGAATCTCAGGCAGATTCTTTACCAACTGAGCTTCCCTGGTAGCTCAGATGGTAAAATGTCTGCCTGCAATGCAGGAGACCCAGGTTTGATCCCTAGGTTGGGAGGATCCTCTGGACAGGGGAATGGCAACCCACTCCAGTATTCTTACCTGGAGAATCCCATGGACAGAGGAGCCTTGTGGACTGCAATCCATGGGGGCGAAAAGAGTTGGACCGACCAAACTATAGCAAACTGATCTGCTATACTGGACCTCCAAGAGGAACCCCAATGCAGAATGCAGGCTGGAAAGGGGGCCGGCTGGATCTGCCCCAGGGTAGTCTGGTCTACCCTGAGGGTCCCAGCCTCTACCACATCCCTTCTCAGTCTTGGGTTCAGCAATTGGCATACAATACCAAGAGCACAGTGACAAAAGAAAAAGTAGATAAATAGTTCTTCACCAAAATTAGCATCTAGGATGCCATTAAAAAATAAGACAAAGAATTGGAGAAAATTTTCAGATCATTTATCTGATAGGAGTCTTTTGTAAATAGAACAAAGAGCCCATCCATCTTGACGACAACAACAAAACAGGTAGCACAGTCAAAATTGAGGAAAGTATTTAAAGAGTTGTTTGTTGAAAGAAAATACACAAATATCCAATAAAGCCCATCAGAAGATGCTCAACAACATTAGTCGCTAAGGAGATGCAAATCAAAGCCAGAATGAGCTACAGCTTTAACCCTTGAGAATGGTGAAAATAAAAATATAAAAATAAGTGTCAGCAAGAACGTGGAGAAACCCTGCTGATGGAATTGTGAAATGAGCCACTTTGGAGAACTTCTTGGCAATTCCTTAAAGCCTTAAATGTAGAATTACCATGTGACCCAGTAACCCTAATCCTAGGTAGATAACCAAGATAAACAAAGACGTGTTTCCACACAAAAGGCTGTACAGGGATGTTTATAGTAGTGTGTTGTTCAGTCACTAAGTCGTGTCTGACTCTGGAACCTCATGGACTATAGCACACCAGGCTCCTCTGTCCTCCACTGTCTCCTGGAGTTTGCTCAGATTCATGTCCACTGAGTTAGTGATGCTATGTAACCATCTCATCCTCTGTCACCCCCTTTTTCTCCTGCCCTCAATCTTTCCCAGCATCAGATTCTTTCCCAATGAGTCGGCTGCTAGTGGTAGTATTCATCAGGACGTGATCCCAATGCCCATCAGTAGATAAGTGGATAGAGACAATGTGGTTTGTCCATTCCCTGGAACATCCTTCAGCAGTAAAAGGGCAGTACTGATTCATGCTACCATGTGGACAACACTCAAAAATGCTTTGCTTAGTGAAAGGAGCCAGTCACAAACCAGCATATGTTGTATGGTTTTATTTGTATAAGCATCTAGAATAGACGCATCATGAGGGTGATCTGGTTTTGACATCTGCCACCTCATTGATCGCCAGAGTTGATTTGGATGATCTGGCTGGTGAGGTGGGTGACCCCTTTCCTCTCTCACCTCCCACTGTGCATCCCTTCCAAAGCTGCACGCTCGGTTGAAGAGGACACCCATCCCCAATAGAGCAGGACCGGTCCTTGGTCAAGGGCATGCAAGCAGTTGTGCTCCCCTGCTAGAACCTCCAACAAGCTCTCAGAATAGACACCTTGTAGAGACAGTGATGTGGGGGCTGTGGAGTGGGTGAGTCCATGGGAGGATTTCTGCTCGTGAGGATGTGTGATGAGATAGATGAACGCAGGACATGATGATGCGTTTTGGGTTTTTTGGGGTGATGAAAATATTCTAGAAGTAGATACTGGTGATCGCTGCACAGCTCTGCCAACACACTAAAAGCACTGAATTGTGCACTTTAAGTGGGTGAGTTTTTTGGTGTGCAAATTCTATCTCAGTATGGCTGTTATACAGTTTTCCCCTTGGCTTTCATTTTCTCATTTGAGAAATGAGAAAGTTAGGGTTGATTTTAGCCTCTTCTAGGGCTTCTGTGATGGCTCAGATAGTGGGACGATCCTCTGGAGTAGGGAATGGCAACCCACTCCAGCATTCTTGCCTAGAGAATCCCATGGACAGAGGAGCCTAGCAGGTTACAGTCATGAGGTCACAGAGTCGGACACGGCTAAGCACACACACACATCCTGTAAGGTGAATCTCATTTGAGTCCCAGTTCAGTTCAGTTGCTCAATTGTGTCCAACTATTTGCGACCCCATGGACTGCCACATGCCAGGCTTCTGTGTCCATCACCAACTCCCGGAGCTTCCTCAAACTCATGTCCATCGAATTGGTGATGACATCCAACCATCTCATTCTCTGTTGTCCCATCTCCTCCCACCTTCAATCTTTCCCAGAGTCAGGGTCTTTTCCAATGAGTTAGTTCTTTGCATCAGGTGGCCAAAGTATTGAAGTTTCAGCTTCAGCATTAGTCCTTCCATTGAATATTCAGGACTTATTTCCTTTAGGATTGACTGGTCTGATCTCCTTGCAATAGACATTTGAGTCTATGTCAGTGTATATGTTTGTCTCACACCCTGTGACAGATTTTTAAATGAGGATTCATGTTATTTCTGTACTCTGAAGGGTCTGTTGAACAGCATGTATATTTAGTACAAAATGCTGTTTATTGCACTTCCACCATAAATAGTGTTTTCTTTTTTAGCAGCTCAGTAAGCCATTCTAACTTTATGAGCTATAGTAACTTCATTAACTGTCTTGTTCCCTCCCACAGGTCCATAATCTTATTAAACCAAACCAGCAGCTGGAATGTGGAGTTAAGGAATCTAATTTAAAAATTAACTTCCCTTATACTTGTTAAGGATGAGAGATTTCCTAATTAGTCCTGACAAGGAGTCAGTTTTGATGGACTTTTTAATTTTAATAACTTATTAGCTTACATATTTGCTTGTCAGATATGTAGAGCATCAGGGGTATCTTGAATTCCAAACTAACTGTAAAGAAATTTGAGCTTTTTCCTTTTTCTCCAGGGAATTAGTCCAGAGCTAAGAGAGAAGTTGGAGCTCTGGACTAAAAGAATCCCCAGGGGCAGCACCCAGTGGATGTTGGGAGGAGCTGGATTGAGCAAGGTTTGCTCAGGGTTTGTGTTTTTTTGTAGCCTCACTCTGATGACTGCCTGCTTGGGGGAGCAGTCACCTCTCATTCTGGACAGACTGATTTTGGTGTGGGAAGACCGTGACTGCGTGTGGGTGAGAGGCCCTGGCTGGGTGGGGATGGTGGTTCTGACTGGGGGCTGCTCCGTGTGTAGGCTGTATGCAATGCCATCGGGTGGGAACGATGTTGATGAATGCAGGTCTCCTAAGGACCAGTGCTGCGTCTGCACAGATGCAGAGTCTACTGTGGAAGAAAGAAAGTGAAAGTGTTAGTCACTCAGTCATGTCCGACTCTGTGTGATCTCATGGACTATAGCTCGCCAGGCTCCTCTGTCCACGGAATTCTCCAGGCAAGAGTACTGGAGTGGGTTGCCATCCCTTCTGCAGGGGATCTTCCCAATCTAAGGATCGAATCTGAGTCTCCTGCATTGCAGGCAGATTCTTTACTGCCTGAACCACCAAGGCAGAGTCTGCTGGGACCACCTACTGTTTTTCCTTCCATGGGCGATGTCGTAACTGCGGGGTTTTTTTTGGTAACTGGTCCAGCTTGTGGTCACCTTCATGGTGGTGATGTCACAGGTGTGGATGTGTGGGTGCCCGTGCAGTGGCCGTGGACCTGGGGTCTGGAGGGCGGGCCCTTGTGGGTCAGCCACAGCTCCTGTGCCCGGGATGCTGGCCAGCCTGCAGCAGAGCTGGGTCGGGAGCCTGAGATGAGGGAGCAGAGCTGTTGTCTGCTGGGGAGCACGGAGCAAGCCAAGCAGGCTCTGGGACTGGGTGTACTCTGGGGTGGAGTGCTGGCAGCTGTGGTTGTGGACAGTGTGACAGAGGTATTGTTGGGGTCCCCAGTGGCAAAGGCTGCCCGGGCCCCATCAACCGGGCCACAGGCCCACAGTGGTGCCTGCCGTGTGGCTGGTGTTGCTGGACCGCCTTCTTCTTTGATCCTCGCTGCCTCCAGTGTATTTGCTGAGCTGGTCTCCCCATCGGTCCTTTCTGCGCAGTTTTTCTCCTTCATTGTTCCACCGTGTTACTATAGGTTCTTAATTGGACTCTTCAGCCCTCCTAAAGCTATTTTCATTTGTGAATAGCTGTCTAATTGTTTTTTGTTGCAGGGAATGAAGGCTGGTGTCTCCTACTGTGTCATCTTGCTCAGTTTAGGTTATTTTTTTAAAAAAATTATCAAAATATGTATGAAAAATAATGTGTTCTGTTTTGTATATTTAACTTGGGTTCTTATGTGTATATATTCAAATAGTCTTTGGATACAATCATGTTTTAAAAATTCTTTAGACCATTGAGAAACAGTACATGACAAGATAGGATTGGAAAAGAAGACACAAAAATAGAACTCAGAAAAAGGGAAAATGGCAGCAGAAAGGTAGTGTTTTAGAAGCAGTCTGCTTAAATTTTTAAAAGCTGATAATAATGAAAGAGCAGGTTTCTGCCATTCATGACCTATATAAAATCTGTAGAGTTCATGACACATTTTTCGGGTTTAATTACTGATCACAACAATAAAAACAAGACAACTGGACATAGCAAATTATTTAGATTTTTTTTACTACTGATCAAAATAATGAAAATGAGCAAGGAAATTATTGTCATCAAATCCACAGTTTTATCAGGTCTGATCAAACTGATAAAACTACAGTCTTTACCAAATGAAGCTTGAATTACTGATCAAAATAATGAGAACAAATGCCAAAAGCATTTACATCAAATTTCTAACCCAGAAGCACAGATGCAATTCTTGTCCAGCGTAAGATGATGAAGAAAATGGCTTCCCAGAATGGGCAGGTCGGAGGGGGAGGTCGGGACTGGGAGCCCCACTGTCTTCTGAGAGCTGATCCTGGAGGGTGGCCCTGATTTCAGGAAACAAAGCAATCTGGGTTCATGATGAAGAACCTTTTCATCGGGTGAAGAAGAAATAGAAATGAGCCTTTACATTCACAGATAGTGTATAGCTTGTAATTATTTTTCTGTGTTTTCTAGTCTTCTGTCAGTTATTCGTGATGGAAGCATTTGAGTTCTTTATGAGGAGAATATTTAAAAAATCACTATTACAGAGAAAAACACACATAATACAATGGCTAGAATTGAAAAATTCTGAAGGAATAGCAAAAAATTGGTGTTTAACAAAGAGAGTGAAGTTAAAGTCACTCAGTTGTGTCTGACTCTTACAATGCCATGGACTGTAGCCCACCAGGCTCCTCTATCCATGGAATTTTCCAGGCAAGAATATTGGATTGGGTTGCCATTTCCTACTCCATTAACAAAGAGAAGTAATAGTAAACAAAAAAAAAATTTGGTATAGTGTTCTAGAAATACTTAGTCAAACATAGCGATGCTTTATTTATTTATAGGGCTTGCCTGGTAAAGAATTCAGTGTGTTTTCCTTGACCATGAATATAATTGGTGATGGAGATAACTGGAGATTTTTTTAAATTATCACTAAATTGGATGATCATTTACAAATAATTAGGAGCAGTTGATTTCTTATTAAAACTCATCTATTAATTTTTTCAAGTATCTTAATTTCATTTTTGGAGGCTCTATTCTGAAATGTATCCATTTAACTTGTTATCCATTTGGTTACATGCTAATATGTAAATTTATCCAGAACCTTTATAAGCAAATCCATGAAGAAATTTAGGATGTAAAAATCCCTGCATGTATGTTTAGTTTACAATTATGGATATGATTAATGGTTACTTTCTTTAATGGAAATATACTGGTTGTGATTGTTAAATCAAATATATCTGTTTAAATAAATATGTATTCTTGAATAGGAAGACTTAACATCATAAAGACAAAATCAGGCATGTTCAGGGTAGTGTGGTTGTAGACTGGATTCAACATCATAAAGGTCTTTTTTTAAAGTTAGCTTATGCATTTATTATAGCACAATAAGAATACCATCAGATTTTTTTTTCTGAAATGAGATAAGTTGATTATTAAGTCCACTCAGAGGAAAATATAGGTAAGAACTGCTAGAAAAACTCTAAGGGCAACAGGGCCAGTTAGAAGCTCTAGATAACAGGAGATAATAAAGCTCATGACAAAGCTTCACAGAAAAATAATAAACTGGGAAATTCTAGTAAGGTTAGCAGATGAGATTAAGGATGCCCTTGGGCTTAATTATTACAAATTTACGAAGAATCTACTCTTCAGGGTCAGAGGTTTTCCCCAGCAAAGGACTGTAGCATGAGCTGACAATTAGCCTGTGAATAGTTGGCCTCAGAAAGCAAAGAGAAACTGAAGAGTCTTTTGATGAAAGTGAAAGAGAACAGTGAAAAAGTTGGCTTAAAACTCAACATTCAAAAAACTAAGATCATGGCATCCAGTCCCATCACTTCATGGCAAATAGAGAGGAAACGATGGAAACAGTGACAGACTTTATTTTCTTGGGCTCCAAAATCACTGCAGATGGTGACTGCAGCCATGAAATTAAAAGATGCTTGCTTCTTGGAAGAAAAACTATGACCATCCTAGATAGAATATTAAAAAGAGGAGACATTACTTTGCCAACAAAGGTCCGTCTAGTCAAAGCTATGGTTTTTTCCAGTAGTCATGTATGACTATAAGACTTGGACTATAAAGAAAGCTGAGGGCCAAAGAATTGATGCTTTTGAACTATGGTGTTGGAGAAGAGTTTTGAGAGTCCCTTGGACAGCAAGGAGATCAAACCAGCCCATCCTGAAGGAAATCATTCGTGAATATTCATTGGAAATACTGATGCTGAAGCTGAAGCTGCAATACTTTGGCCACCTGATGTGAAGAACTGACTCGTTTGAAAAGACCCTGATGCTGGCAAAGACTGAAGGCAGGAGGAGAAGGGGTTGACAGAGGATGAGATGGTTGAATGGCATCACTGACTCGATGGACATGAGTTTGAGCAAGCTCTGGGAGTTGGTGATGGACAGGGAAGCCTGGCGTGCTGCAGTTCATGAGGTGGCATAGAGTTGGGCACGACTGAGCGACTGAACTGAACTGATAAGTTTATTATAGTCATAAAAATACTGTATACATTTATACATAATATTGAGCGACTGAACTGAACTGAATTGGCCTTAAACATGGTTTGGCTCATTCCAGGTGTAGGCCAGATACAGAGGAGAAACTAGAGAGCCGAATGAATATACAGAGAAAAATTACAAATCTGGTTCATCTCATTTAAACTGTGCTGCATAGATAGGATATGGATGACACACACAGGCAGGGGTGGTTTGGGTGTTGATAATATTAACAAGTGATAAGTTTTGATGGAACTGAGGAATTTATGAAGTTGAGGAAGTACAGAGAATAATCCTTTTCTGTCCTCAAGGAGTTCAAAAGTTAGTGGGCAGTTAAACAACATACACACAAACACACATACAAAGACACATAATATCTAAGTATAAACAATTCAGATGGCATTCTGAGATCCTTTATGTAATTGGAAATTATATATATATGTGTATATATGTGTGTGTGTGTGTGTATATGTTTTCTTGATGTTAATGGTATAATTAAATGTGCTCCTGTAAACCACCCTTATGGCACAAAGTGAAGAGGAACTAAAAAGCCTCCTGATGAAAGGGAAAGAGGAGAGTGAAAAAGTTGGCTTAAAGCTTAACATTCAGAAAACTAAGATCATGGCATCTGGTCCCATCACCTCATGGGAAATAGATGGGGAGACAGTGGAAATAGTGTCAGACTTTATTTTTTTGGGCTCCAAGATCAGTGCAGATGGTGACTGCAGCCCTGAAATTAAAAGACGCTTACTCCTTGGAAGGAAAGTTATGACCAACTTAGATAGCATATTAAAAAGCAGAGACATTACTTTGCCAACAAAAGTCCGTCTGGTCAAGGCTATGGTTTTTCCAGTGGTCATGTATGGATGTGAGAGTTGGACTGTGAAGAAAGCTGAGTGCCAAAAAATTGATGCTTTTGAACTGTGGTGTTGGAGAAGACTCTTGAGAGTCCCTTGGACAGCAAGGAGATCCAACCAGTCCATCCTAAAGGAGATCAGTCCCAGGTGTTCATTGGAAGGACTGATGCTGAAGCTGAAACTCCAGTACTTTGGCCACCTCATTCGAAGTGTTGACTCATTGGAAAAGACCCTGATGCTGGGAGGGATTGGGGGCAGAAGGAGAAGGGGACGACAGAGGATGAGATGGCCAGATGGCATCACCGACTCGATGGGCATGAGTCTGAGTAAACTCCGGGAGTTGGTGATCGACAGGGAGGCCTGGTGTGCTGCGATTCATGGAGTCACAAAGAGTCGGACACGACTGAGCGACTGAACTGAACTGAACTGAAACCTCTGTTAATCTCTACTGTGGGAATATGCATGTTCAGTATAAGTGTGGCAGAACAACTTCATGATGGCAGAACAGTGTGAACAGAAAGTGTAAGACTGTCTGTGTAAACATAGCCTAGATGATGACAACCTGAAGTCTTTCCAGGGTTGTTTACCCTTTAAAACTTTGATAACAAAAGTAGTCCTTTTGGTTCATGATGGCAGATGATTGCCTTGTATATTTACATTTTACTAGGTTCACTGATGTGAGCGTTAAAATTGACTATTTGTTAAAATACAAATTGACTGTTTGTTTCACAATGACGACTTGATGGACTTTTGAAAGCAGTTATATTTACATTTTACAAGATCTGCTATTCTGAACGTTTGTCAGTATAACAGGATCCACCTTTGACACTTGCTTTTAAGGAAAAACCAAGAAGAGCAAGTTTGAAAGTGTGTTTGGAGGTTCTGAACAGAGCATCATGTCTACCCGGGAAAGTTCTCTCCACGAAGTAGTACGTGTATGGAGGATGCACGTGAACAAACACAGGAAGGCCTGCAGGTCTGCCAGACTGAGAATCTCAGCCTCCACACTGGAGCACCCTTGTTACTACGTGAGGTTTCAGAAAAATGGATCGGGTGGGGAATGGTGTGTTTATTACAGCAGAAATTTGGCTTTATAGCTGAATATCAGAGAGGATAAGAAGTTGGTATGTTGGTTCAGAAAGACTGGTAGATGATAGATATAGGTGGGTATGTAGATAGGTAGGTAGGTGGCTAACTGAGCAGTGGCTGGTGCTCAGTAAGTAATATGTACATTAGTTTTGGTTATTATCTTTGACAAAATCCATCTTACTGTCTCATTAATTCAGGTCATTCGATGGTGGCAAGTACCCCATTTTTTTTTTTCAACATGAATCAGCCATCGGTGTACATATATCCCCTCCCTCCCATCTCCCTCCCCATCCCACCCCTCTAGGTTGATACAGAGTCCCTGTTTGAGTTTCCTGAGCCATACAGCAAATTCCCGTTGGCTGAAAATACAGAACACTTCACGAATTTGTGTGTCATCCTTGTACAGGGGCCCTGCTAATCTATCTGTATCATTCTAATGTTAGTATATGTGCTGCTGCAGTGAGCACAAGTACCCCATTTTTAACATAAAAGATAAAATCTGAGTTTTAATAATGCATATTTTGTTGGGTCTCCAGAGGTGTTGCTTTATGACAGAATTTGGCTATAGAAGACCTGAATTTGGGCATGAAACAGTGAAGTCCTAATTTTCTCATTATGTGGGGAAGGATCAAAGATTGGCATATTTTAAAAAAAACCTTTAAATCTTGGATAGTCTCCTTAGTATGTCTAGTTTTTTAAGAAGCGGGTGATAGAATTCCATACCATAGTGCTTCCCCGAGTGTACAAAAAAATCAATCTAAATAAATATTTTAAAGACAGCCAATTATTGGACTTGAGCCGTGAAACCATTTCCATGGTGCATTTTCTTTTTTTCTTCTCTTTTACCATCGTGACTGTAGCTTGGTACTTTCTTCTCTCTGGCTTCTCAGTTTGGTTTTACCTCTAAGTAACCCTGATCACGTGCTGCTATATAGTCTTGTCAAAAATTTTCCCTCATCTTCCTGCTCTCCCTCCAGGCCATAGTGTATAACCTGGGCCCTAATGTTTTGCAAGAAAAATTGATTTTTCTCCATCAGAAAGAAATCATTATATATTTAATATTTTATACTTGTTTCCAGTTGAGATGAATCTTGAGGAGTCTACATAGATGGTTGTGGAATGACAGATGAGTCAGCATGATTTGACCTACTTGGGATTAGCTTGAAGATTCATCTGTTTACTAGTATTTGTCTTTGTAAATATTTGATGGTGATGGTATTTAGAAGTCACAGTAGTGTTTCATAATTTATAGGAGTAATATTTTAAAATCCGATGTCACTTTTCTCCCCCATAGATGAGTCTTCTCTTGTTCTAGTCTATAGTATCTTAAGTAATAGTAGTATTAGTCAGTCGCTCAGTTGCGTCTGACTCTTTGCAGCCCCATGAATGGTAGCCCACCAGGCTGCTCTGTCCATGGAATTCTCCAGGCAAGAATACTGGAGTGGATAGCCATTCCCTTCTTTGGGGGATCCTCCCAACCCAGGGTGAACTGGATCTCCTCCACTACAGGCAGATTCTTTGCTGCCTGAGCCACCAGGGAAGACCTTAGTAGCTTAAGGATTCTAACAAAGTTTCCTGATGAAGCAGGTGGACTCACTGGAAACAAAAATACTGAATGACTCAGTGAGGGTGAGGGTTATATGCAGGAGCTTGTCACTCTGATTCAAAACTAAATATCCTTTCTACTGTGTCAGACCTTCTTGGGTATGCCAGTTATTGTTCAGATTTCTCTATACTTTATTATCTTTGTATCTTCTAGGACTTCAGAATATATCTTGAACGTAGTGAATAACTTTTGTAAGAATTATTTTTAGGTTTTAAATTATTTGGAGCTCATGGTAATTATTTACGACTTAACATTTAAAATGTTGGTTATTTTAAAAGATATATTAGGGAATTCCTGGTGGTCTAGTGGTTAGGACTGTGCACTCTCACTGCTGAGGGCCTGGTTCCATCACAGGTTGGGAAACTTAAGATCCCACAAGTTGCATGATGTGACTGAAAAAAAAGTTGTGTTAATGAAACAGACACACAGTAATGATGGGCACTAGTCATCTTACAGGATAAAAATTGTTTTATCTTGATTCATTCAGATTCATGTTCAAAAGGACTTTCAGACTGAGGACCCCCTTGGCTATGTCACATTCCTGTGTTGGATTTTATTTTAACAATACTGGATCTGCTTTGAGAAAAGGGCATAGTGTATTAGAATGACATGGTGACATAAAATAGGCTTCTAATCACGCTCTTCTCTCTATTTTTTTTTCAATGCTGGCAATCATCTTTTTATTTTTTAGTTCCTGATGGTTTTTAAAAATGTTATTTCTATTCAGTAGACTGAAAACAATACTCTTAGTAGTAGTAATGTTAAAATGCAGAATTCAAAGCCAGTATTACCGTAATAAATTTGGTAATAAATACTTCTGTTGTGGCCAAGTTGGGGCAAGACACCTGACCACACTAGGCCGTTTCTCCTCCTCTGAGACAGATGTGTGCCTGCTTTTGGGCTGGGCGCCCAAGACCCACTTGCAGAGGTCAGCCCCCAACACAGCCGCAGGGGCTGGAGGCCCTGAGCCGTCCCGAGGGGCCTGCCGGTGTCCGGGTCAGGTGTCTTCAGAGTTACTTCTGGCTCAGCTGATGCTCCTGGGCTGGTAGGAATCAGGCTCTACAGGCAATGAAGATTTAGAGGGCTTCGCTGATGGCTCAGCAGGTAAAGAATCTGCCTGTAATGCAGGAGACACAGGAAATGTGGGTTTGATCCTTGGGTGGGGAAGAGCCCCTGGTGGAGGAAATGGCAACCCACTTCAGTGTTCTTCCTTGAAGAATCCCATGGACAGTCCATGGGGTCATAAAGAGCTGGACACAACTGAGCACTAGAATATAAAAGACAAATACACATCTCAAGTTTGCGCTAATGTCTGGTGAAAGGGTGTTAGGTATTGTTTCGTATCCTGAATCTCAGTAGAATCTCTCAGAAAATTTGAATATGTCTCCTTTATGAAAAATAAAGCAAAAATAATGTAAATGACAGTATCTGTAATCACTTAACCAGAACACTGCTCAGAAAACATTCCATTCATTAAAACTGTAACAAAGGTATTTTGATGGAAAGTATAATGTTTGAATAAACCTTGACAAGAGATATGTACTTGTGATTGGAAAACACGTTCAACTGTGAATCATTTTAATGGATTTGTTTCTTGTTGGCAATAAAAATATTTCCAGGAAAACTTGTGAATTAAATGTTTAATCTCATACTTTATTATTATTATGATTTTTAATTGAAGAATAATTGACTTGCAATGTTGTGTTGATTGCTGTATAGCAAAGTGATCCAGTTATACATTTATGTACGCTCTCTTTCATGTTCTTTTCCATTATGGTTTATCCCAGGATATTGAATATAATTTCCTGTGCTATACAGTAGGACCTTTCATCTGTTTATCTGTTCTGTATATAATATTTTACGTCTGCTAATCCCAAACTCCCATTCCATCCCTCCTCTACCCCACCCCTTGGCAACCAAGAGTCTGAGTCTGTTTTCTGTTTCATAATATTTTATCTCATACTTTAGAGTATTCACATTCATACTGAATTATAATGTTAAAGATATAAAAACAACTTCAGTGCAATTTTTAGAAATTTCACACTTTATTTTTACCAAAATCTAGATAACTGTATAAGAATATTCAGAAACAGACATCAAGCGCATTTATATACTGAAGAAATGTGAATTATGATAGATAGTATCTTTTCCTTTCTCAACTGAAGTATGGAAGGAGAATTAGGAGTAAGACTGAAAAGCATTCTTTGTATGGAATGAATCAGTTTCTCTCCTAGGCCCCATCCTTGGGAGAATTATGAAAATAATCAAACTATTTCCTGCATCATGTGTTTCAGATGAGACTGAGAATACAATGTGTACAAGATCCCACACATACACACACATCACACTTGCAGACCACAACTTACATTATGTGCATAAGCAACATGCACATATGTGTACATACATGCACGTACACACATCTGCAAACATGTGTATATAGACATATACATGTGCATACATACATACACTTCTGCATGCGTTGATACGTGTGTTTAATAAGGTAGGGGAACAGAATTGTCATTCTTTAATTAGAAATGTTGGTATGGTGGTAGAGTTGGGAATTCAAGGAAGAATAGTAATGATTTTTGAACATTAAAGAGATTATTCAGAGAAAGAAATGTGACAAATTCTCTCAGGAGAAAGTTAGCGTCCGGGGTTAACTCGCCGTGGACTGGCCACGTGGCTTTCAGCCAGCATAGGAGTTCCTGGAACACACGGAGGACTGTGCAGTTTACTGGGTCATTGACTGGAGCTGGGAACAGTGCATAAAGAGGGCCATTATCCCTGGATGGCATCAGCTCTACTGCAGACCATAGGTTGGCTGGCCTGCCTGCCAGCCCCAACGGCCCAGCACTGGGCAGTCGTAAATAATGAGAAGTGGCCTTGGTACCGCAGGTGAGGTGTCTGTGGCTCTAGGTTCTGTTTGGAGCATTGTGGCTGAATCTTTAGGGCTGAGAGGTCAGGAGCTGTTGAGTTCTGGACCCTGGCTGTCTGGGTAATTGTGTGTAATGGCTAAAATAATCACCTGCTCCATTAACCAGCACACTTCTGTCATATTAATCCATCATCAAAAAAGCACAGAACAGAGATTTTAAAATACACTATAAATGAACCCTCTAGCATTGACGCTGGCAGGAGATTTTAGAAATTTTGCCTTTTGTAGCTGTTATAGGATATTCAGAAACATGTGTGCCAATCTAATTAGCTGACTTTCCCTATACATTTAGACCTGGCACAATCATTTAACTTTGAAATTTTAAGTGTTTTTATCCAAAACAATCTGTACTTCTCATTTGCCCAAGTGCATTTCCTGAAGCTTTCCAAGTTGCTGAAAGGTGACTTTTTGGTAACTTGTTTGACTGTTCAAACACAATTTATTTCTACCACCTGTTATTTTTCTGCCTGGATTTTTGAGAAGTTGTTTCTGGACTATTTGATCACCCTATAAAAGCCCCCCCTTCTGTGTGTAGTTGACTCTGGGTTTGATAGTTCAGCAAATGCACAATGAGAGTTCACTCAGTGCCAAGAGCTGTGCAGTTTATTTTTTCAAGGAAAATGTTTAAGCTGAATGTGTGTAACTCTCCATCTGTTTATTGAAGAATATGCTCCATTGTTAGCATGACCATGGTGATAATTTTCATTTTAAAGGATAGACTTCAGGAAAACAAGAATGTTTATAGTACTCTTTTTGGGGTATTTTAGGGTGATTTAATTAAATAAAAATTATTTTTGAAATGTCTTTTGTGACAAGCTGAAAAAAAAAAAAACCTGAAGTTATTCTTTTAAAGAGAAGATGTTATCCCGATGCTTTCGCTCACAGTTAAATTGTACAAAGATCATAGCATCTTCCCGAGTCACTAGAATTCACTTCACACCCTAGCTCAAGAGCTTTGCAGCCTGTCATATTCACCTGGAATATCCCAGGCTATTACACATGGCCTCCCCACAACTCTTCATCTCTCAGTCCTAAAACCTTGGTTCCTGTTTAGAATCAGCCCCTTCTGTTAATTCTCCTAATCGTCATGACCAGTCCCCATGTGTTAAAGGTCGTTAAGGATCCCTCGAGATTCTAGGTCTGCTTCTGACCTCCCTGTGTCTCATCCTGGTCCTGGGGCTCCCGGGGTGTAAGAAGTTTCTCCCCAACAGTAAAGCAAACACATTAATAAACAGTATGAGACAAAGTAGTTTATAACTTATAAATAATGGTTTATAAAGAAATCTTGTTACTAGTGGGATACTCAGAACCCTAGCACAGTGACAGCTATTAGTGAGAAATTAGTTTTGAGCAAACTCTGGGAGGTAGTGGAGGACAGACGAGCCTGGCAGGCTGCAGGCCACGGGGCTGTGAAGAGTCAGACACGACCTAGCGACTGAACAACAAACACAGCTTTGGATCCGATGAGTGATCAACACTGCTTGGGGCTGGGTCAGTTACATGCGCAAGCGCTTCGTACGCTCTGGGCAATAACAAGAAAAACCTTTTCACAGGACTTGGGAACAGTGCTCCTCTAATTACATCTGGAATCTACAAAATGATAATGATCTCATCACTTATGAGCATTGAACAATTTAAAAAAATATCCGCTGGGCAGAAACGGTTAAATGGGTTTGCAGGTGGGAGATACACTGAGCCTCATTGATAGTGTTTAAAGAGGAAATTTATTCCGTACTCAGATCGGTGAGTCTGTTCTTGGCATAGCTCTGTTTCCTGGGTTCAGTTTCTTCTCCAAATTATAGCTTCTTCCTCCTTCTGGCTCAGCTTTTGCATCATTGTCTCAGGAACTCCTGCTGCTAAGCATGGCTCCATCTGCAAATTCACCTTCTTGGGTCGTTGACTCTGTCCTTGTTAACTGAGCATTAACTGGCCTTTGCCATCTCTCTTCAGTCTCTGGATTTACTTGGAGTCAATCCCGTTCTGCTTACAACGACTTGATAAAAAGAGATTCACTTTCACAATGTTCACAAAAACCATAGAGATTTAGAGAGGAGATATCATTGCGATCCTCTAGTTGAAGAAAAAAAGGCAGAGAAGGTGCTCACAGGTGATATGATTTGTCTCCATTCACTTTTGGGTTCAGATGAGTTACATCGTTATCTGTAAATCTATGACAGTTTCCTTTCCTACAGATTTTCCGCAGCAGCCACGGGAGAACTGAAATATAAAATACATCTTGTGGTTCTGTGAATATGTTTTCTTCCCTGTCTGCTTGAGTCCTAGGGTATTATTTGCCAGCTTTGCAATATAACTCACAGTTCAATATATTCAGTGTGATAGAAAGGATTTAAAAAAATAATTATCATTAAGCTTTCATTTTCTTAGAGAAGTTGCTATCTTCTATGAGGTCAGTGCACGTGACTTCATTAGTCAGAATTTCTCCATGACCATTTGAAGTTTTAGAGGCTAAGATAGTGATTCTTAATTTTTGGTCCAGGATCCCTTTGGAGCTCTCCTACACAGACTATTGAATATATTGATATGAAATCAAAGTTTCCCTCTATTTTTAGGGAATCTGTTAAGACCTCGAAGCTCCTTAGGTCCACTGTAGTTTAAAATGTCCTGACTGGGAACTTCCCTGATGGTCCAGTGGTTAAGAATTCATCTTCCAATGAGGGGGACATGGGTTAGATCTCTGGTTGGGGAAGTAGATCCCACATGCCATGAGGCAGCTAAGCCTGTGTGCAATGACAAAGCTCTCGCATGCTGCAACTGAAGCCTGACGCAGCCCAAAAGAAATCATTAAAAAGTACTGATCTAGACATGTGGTATCTATGCTAATTTATAGTTTAATGACATTTTATGTGTTTTCCAGGTGCCTCTACAAGGGTGAAATTTGTACACGAGAAAAGCAAACATCTAAAGGACTGAGGTTCTTGGAACAGTTGTAAGTAAGAAAAACTTCCCTATTGTATCACTGATGTTATGGTTCAAATAGAAGCTTTGAAATGCCACTTTTGGTAAGAGTCGAACCATTATGTTAAGCTTTGTCCTGCAGCTTGAATGAGTGAGTGTTCTGTTATCTGTTGAATAAAACCAGAGCTTGCGGTCAGGTCAGCATGAGGGCAGGAAGATAGACGATTCAGATGGAGCCCCCGCCCCATGATGATTGATTGTGCATGAATCACAGATCTCTGAAACGAAGACAGTTTTCCTGGGGACTGAGATGTTGCCTGGAGGAATGAGTTTATTGCTTGACCCCCAAATTGGCCTTTTACTGATGCTAACTGGTGGTTGTGATTATTATTAATTTATGAAACTAGCTCATAGACTTTCAGCTGATATGGGAACTTCCAGAACACAAGATCTAAGCTCTCATTTTACAGTTAAAAATAGAACTTCCCTATGATCCAGCAATCTCACTTTTGGGTGTTTATCCAAAAGAATTGAAATAAAAATCTTGAAGAGGATCTGCACCCCCAAGTTCATTGCAGTTTTATTCACGATAGCCAAGACATGGAAGCGGTTTGTCCACTGACAGACATATGGATGAAAAAATGTGGTATGTACGTACAATGAAGTATTATTCAAGCTTAAAAAGAAGGAAACACTGCCAGTTTTGGCAACATGGATGGATTTGGAGGATATTATACTTAATGAAATAAGCCAGATACAGAAGGACAAATATCTCGTGATATCACTTATATGAGGTCAAAGACCTAGAAGCACAAATAGAGTAGTGATTGTCAGGAGCTGGGGGAGAAGAAATGTAAAGGTATTACTGATCAAAAGGTGCAACATTTCAGTTATTTGAAATGAATAAAACCAAGATATCTACTACACAAAATAGTGTCAAATCACAGTCTGCTTCAAGAATACAGGATTTTTTGTTATATCATTTTCTACATGTTGGTTATGTAAAGAGAAATTTGTAATTAAACACAACAAAGGCTTAGACTAAAACACAAATGTTACTTTAAGCATTAATAAGGCGTAGCTATTTATTCAGCATGATTTGCTCTTACAGTGATTGTGTCAGGGCTGTAAGTAGTGTGTTGTTGTTATTGTTTAGTTGCTACGTTGTGTTTAGTTGTTAGTTGCGACCCCTGGACTGTCACCCTCCAGGCTCCTCTGTCCACGGGATTTCCCAGGCAAGAATACTGGAGTGGGTCGCCGTTTCCTTCTCCAGGGGTAGCTGTTGTAGGGAGGAGTAATTGTCTTTTCTAAGAGCTATAAACATTGAATTTTTATGGAGGAAACAGAATGACCACATATTAGAAGAGTGTATGTTAAAGTGAAGAAACTTGTGAGAATGTGATGCATTTTTACGAAATGTAAAGACCATTGTCTTCGATATAGTTTTCTGTTTTATATATAGCTGAACACCCTGATAAGGTGGATAGCACCTCTGAAGCACATCTTTTGCTCCACAAATGACATAGAGAGCCCCATCTTTCAGAACAAGAACAGCTGGTGTGTTCTTTGGAAGCATAGTTTAACATTTCTTGTCTTATTAGTCTATTAACCTGCTTTTCATTTTTTTTCAGCTAAAATTTCTGTCTGACACATTTTCATTGATGATATTTTCCTTTGCCAATGAATTTTTCTTTGCCCTTGTTTGCTTCGTAGGACCCGAATACCTTCAAGCCGTGTTCCTCATATGACGATTGAACTAGAAGGGATGTTATTCATTTTAATCTGTCATTATTTTTTAACCTGCATTTTCTCGTCAATGCACAACTTTATATTTCTTATTTTTCCTTTTGTTTTGATGTGTATTTATTCCTAAACGGGATATTTCCCTCTGGAGCATCTTTATTAGGTCATAGCAGGCTTTCATACTTGCATTAAACTGTTATGAGTAACTCTGTGTCTTAAACACGAATGTCTTATCCATCATTGACTGCAATTGTGGAAAGAGGCAGTACAGGGTTGCTGAGAAGCTCATGTGGAAGAAATCAGACTGAACTCCCTTTGATCTGGCCGAAAGTGAGTGTTACTTCTTAGCTATTTAATCTTGAGCATCTCATTTAAGAACTCTAAGCCTTAGTTTCCTTTTATTGTTTTAAATAAGGATCATCATGGCGATTTGCCCGACTGACCCTGTGATCTGGGGATGGTACACATGGAGCACTTGGGAAGAGTAAATCCTGAAATAATAATACTTAAATATTTATTATATTTGTTGCTATTCTTATCATTATTTTGTAATAATTATTTCCCGATTACTTTCTGTACAACTTCTTTAAAGAAGCAGCTAATTTAAAGTGGTGTGTTTTTAAATACAAAATTAAACTTAGCCAGTGATATAAAGTATCATTAGCTTTATTTCTTTGACTTTTCTTGATCTGTCTGGTTTATCTTAAAGGACTTTCTAATTTTATTTCTTAAGCCATAACTGGCTGTAAATGCTAAAAATTTAAACTTGTAAATATTCTCTAATTATAAAGTTAATATTTCAAGGATTTTATTTAAGCATCTTGTTTTCTTCTTCAGAAACCCAATTAAAATTCTTTAAGAATTTAATGCTACAGGGGATGGCATAACTAGCATTTTACTTTTGAATTTATAGATACTTTGAAAATCTAAAAATTTTGACTGGAGCAAAAGAACACATGAGTGAACTGTAGTTATGGGAAGCAGATCAGTGGTTTCCTGGGACCAGGCATGCACAGGGGTAGGACTGGATGCAGAGGGTTTGAAGGTATTATTTGGGTCATGGAACTATTCCATGCTATAGTTGTGATGTTGGTTAAAAGACATATATGTTTATCAGAACTAATTTATTTGTATACTTAAACCTGGTGAATAGTTATTATACCTAAATCATACCTCAATAAGACTGACCATAAAGGACACATACAAATATCTCATTATTATTAACCAGATATTTCTCTGAATTTACTCTCATTCCTGTTTTCATTTGCCATACCTGTCTTCTTCTAGAGTGGCTGATAGTAAGCCTTGAAGTTAGACGTAAAATGCCTCTGAGTTCTTCTTTTAAGAAATTGTTTGCATTTCCATATATATTTTAGAATTAGCTTGTTTATTTCAATCCCCCCCTCCTCCCCTTTGAAGCCCTCTGAAATTCTGATTGGAGTTACATTGAATCTGTGGGTCAGTTTGTTGGGATGTCTGTCACCAAACATGCCATGCATCTATTTAGACCAGGCAGAATGAAATGGGTTACTCACTTTGTTGAGATAGTGCCTTTAGCTTTCTGTTTTGTTTTAGAGTACAGTTGATTAGCAATGTTGTGTTAGATTCAGGTGTGCGGTAAAGTGATTCAGATAGACACATGTATTCTTTTTCAAACTCTTTTCAGAAATGGGTTATTTTTGGTAGGACGTTTTTGTCGCATTAACAGTTTGGGTGAAATCATAGTCCATCTTCCACAGATAGCAGCATCGCCTGTACCTTGGGTGCTGCAGTTGGGCGACTGTCCTGGATCTGAGGCTTTTGGGGGTTGGAGTGCAGCTTTAGGGACTGCACTTTGATCCTATTTCTGAGCATCATTAAAATTCAGTTTCTTAGCTCCTCTCCAGGAATAGTTTTTCTCTTGCATTATTTGTGTCTTTCCAACTGGCTCTGTAAGCAGGTCTGAGATACACATTTGATGGAAAATAGCGACATTGTGTTCCCCGTGGTTCATACCAGAGCACCTGGCTGGGAGGCAGGACTGGTTGCCCACTGGGGCAATGTGGCAGGGTTTTTCTGATCAATCTTACAGCCTCATCCTTTTTCCTCGCTGACACGCCCCAGCAGGAGCCTTACTCTGGGAGCCATTTATGGGCACTGCATGAAAGGAGGCTTTGAGGACCTTCCATCTCTGCACCATCCCAGACAAAATCTGTATGAGATAAAGAATAACCTGACTGTGAAAATGTCCAAGTTTGTTCTTCAGTAGGAAGTGGATGTCAGGAACAGAGTCGTTCTCTGATACCCTTGGGCTCTCCGAGGGCTCCTGGGGGAGGCCAGACTCTCACACTGAGAGCTCGTCGGTGCTGGGGAAGGAGCGTCTCCTGACTGTGGTCACTGTGCCCGCACACGAGTGCTGCGGCCCAGGGGATCAGCGAGGGGGACGGGCTCTCTGGGGCTTCAAGCAGATGTCTGAAGGGGAAGAGTCATGGGTCTGAGTAGGTTTTGAAGTCATTCTGTAAACAGCAGTTGCTGTTTACACTTCACCTACATTTGAGTTTTTTATCTTACTTTTAATATTTTATTTATTTATATATTTTTTGGCTGTGCCAAGTCTTTGTTGCTGGGCAAGCTTTCTTTAGCTGGACAAGCAGGGGCTGCTCTACTTCTGGTGCATGGGCTTCTCATTGCAGCGGCTTCTCTTGCTATGGAGCACGGGCTCTAGGCGCATGGGCTCAGCAGTTTCGGCGCCGGGACTACAGAGCATAGGTTCAGTAGTTGTGGTGGACGGGCTCAGTGGCTCCGCGGCACGTGGGATCTTCCCAGATGAGGGATCGAACCCAAGTCTCCTGCATTGACAGGCTGATTCTTTACCTCTGAACCACTTGGGAAGCCCTGCATTTGAGGTTTTAATGGGATTTCTTTTTCTGACTTCCGTTTTAAGAGGGTAGTCTGTGGATTAGTGTTCTTAAATTAAAACCCTCATCTGCTCTGCAGTGAGCCTGGTCATGCCAAAGCAGGACTCACCCAGACTGAATGAGGTGAGTCACCCAGCAGGACTCACCCAGCATGTTGGGACCACCTGGCAAGCTTGTGAAAACAGCACGTCTTGCACCAGTCCCCCAGGACATCAGGGTTGCAGGCGGAGGGTGCTGGTGGGGACATCCTTTCTCCCTTCATTTTTTGTTACATCCTTAAGTGCACCTATTGACATCTTTTTGGCACCAGCTGGCTGAGCTTATTTAATCCTCATTTCTGCTTCCTCCAGTCCTGTCCTCCGTGGTCTGTCACTTTCAGCCCTAGGGCAATTATCTTAATAATTTAAAGAAGAGTTCAGTGACCTTTTTAAAAAAATTAATATTTTAATACACTCATGGCCGTGGTATTGCAATGGCTCTGGTGTTTCCCTTTCTCAAACCACCTGGCACACAGCCACCGATCAGATGCAGGGGCTGGGCACTCATGTGTCAGCTCCTTGGCCAGGACCTGACGGCCAGGGAGCTGGAGTCTGGGTTCAGATTTGTGCTTCCAGGCTCTCCGAATACTGCCTTCTCTGCATTCCCACCTTTGTTCAAAGCCAAGGCCAAGATGCCTCTGTCTCTCCCCCTGGGCTCCCTCTGTGTCACTCTCCCGGGGAGGGCTCTACTACCACTTCCAGGTTGTGAGGATCACGGGGACCTGTGTTTACACTAACGACCATGGTTACTACTGCGTTAGGTGTTTATGTGCAGAGACCTCTCGGCCCCTTAGACAGCTGTCCTGAGCCGTGGACCAGAGCATCTCCCGGTGATAAGGATGGTATTTCCCCGCGAGCTGCTGTAAGGAGTAAGCAGGGCGATGTGTATGAAGTGTCTGGCTGTGCCTGGCAGACAGTACGTGCTGCAGAGGAGTTTGTTCTTACTGGGGTTCTGGGGACACTCTTGGAGGAGGGAGTGTGCACCAGTTACGGACTGGAATCCGAGGGTGGACAGCGGGGCAGGGGAGCACCGCAAGCAGATGGGAGCACGAGGGCACCTGTGAGGCCAGGTGTGGGGGCTGAAGGGTGGTGGGTTGGGGGCCTTCAGAACTGCCTCATGGCAGGCTGGACGAGGTGTGAAGTTCTAGATCCAAGGGGGCCTAGGTGGCGTGCTAAGGTGTTTTGTTGATAAAGAGGCGCTGAGAAGTGATTCAAGAAAGTCTTTGGTAGCTATATAATAAAAGTTTGCATGTGTCCAAAGTGAGAGGTAGGTAAAGGAACTAGTTTTAAAAAAGAGTCAGAGTGAAGACAAGTGCATTGCGGATGGAGTGGGGGGGCTGGAGGCCACAGGGGCCCTGAGTGGGCAGGTGTGAACGAGGACGGTTGGCAGTGAACAGTGATGCTGAGCCTTGGGTGAGGCCCCAACAGGGCTATGGGGGCACCATGCCAAGCTGGGCCGGAGGGGCCTACAAGACACCTTGAGGGGGGGCGGTGCTGGCAGGCAGCTGGAAGCTCAGGTGTGACCTGAGAGGACATGGTGGGACGCCGTCAGCATAGGTGGACATGGGTCACGTGGCCGTGATGGTCCCCGGGAGCCCCGTCTTTACACAGCACCTACCCGGCCAGTGCGGTGTTCACTCAGTCTTGTGTTGGGGGAGACTGATTAGCAGGGCACGTGTGTTTGGAAATGCAGATGCAAGTGACAGGAGGTGTAGCTGGTCAGCAGCAGAAATAAATGAGAAGGAGGGGGAGGGAGGGAAGGGAAGGGGAAGAGGGGAGGGCGGGGAGGAAGAAGAGGACAGGCATGAAAACAGAGACAGACACCTTCCTTTCCTCACGTCTGTTCTAGATAGATCTGCAACCTCAGCTGCTGTCAGGTAACGGCTTACACAGTGTTGGCTCTCCAGGCTGAGTGTGAACAAGGGCATTGCCCCCGTGACCGTCTTCCACCTGAAATGATAGAACCTCCAGATTCTTCATCAGGCTTACTGGCCGGGCGGCCCCTCTGAGGCGTGGTTATTCCCCATCCCTCCTGCAGGTGGCGCTGTTTCCTCACAGTCCACACCTGCCCGCCTGCCCAGCGCCTGCACCTTAGCAAGATCCCAAGGACGTGTTTTAGTGAAATGAGGGTGGCATTTATAAATTTTTGGTGACATTCTTAGTTTCATGAAGAGGATAAACTATATATGGAGTAAAACTTCAGATGGAGAGATGTCTGGATTTTTGGTAACTCCCCCCATCTGCAGGTTTGTAGCCACTAGTGGGCTGTCTTACTTGAAGCAGTGTACCTGGGTTGGCTTTCCTGTCTCTTATTTGCACAATTCTTGCCCTGGACAGGGAATCCTGGCGTGCTGCAGTCCATGGGGTCGCAAAGAGTCAGGCATAACTGAGCGGCTGAACTGAACTGAATTTCCCTGGTAGCTCAGCTGTTAAAGAATCCACCTGTAATGCAGAAGACTCCTGTTGGATTCCTAGGTCGGGAAGTTTCCCTGGAGAAGGGGTAGGCTACCCACTCCAGTATTCTTGGGCTTCCCTGGTGGCTCAGATGGTGAAGAATCTGCCCTCAATGTGGGAGACCTGGGTTTGATCCCTGGGGTGGGAAGATCCCCTGGAGGAGGGCATGGCAACCCACTCCAGTATTCTTGCCTGGAGAATCCCATGGACAGAGGAGCCTGGAGGGCTACAGTCCATGGTATTGCAAAGAGATGGCCACGATGAGTGCCTAAGCACAGCATTAGGCTGGATACATATTTCTGAGTATGTGTAATTATAGAGAAAAGCAGAAGGATGGCAACCCCCAAAATGATACAGTTGGTAATTACTGGGTGGTGAAATTTTTAGAGTTTTTTTAATGTACTTTCCTGTATTGTTTGAATTTTTCTCAAGCTACATGACATTTTTTAACAGCTTTGTTGAAGTATAATTTACATACCATAAAATCCACCCATTTAAAGCAGTATGTAATTTTTACAAAAGCCATGACACCATTAAAAATCATGGGCGGGTCAGACCAAAAAAAGATAGGCTTCACAGAGCATGCCTTCCTGTACTTCTCCTCTGGTGGAAAAGTGGTGCATGTGGAGGACTTTTAGAAGATTTTTTTGGATGAAGGTGACATATAAACTCAACCAACGATTTTTAAAAAACAAAAGCAGCATTTGCTTTAAAATTGTTCTTCTTTCTCAACCTTCTGGGATTGCACTGTATCAAGAATAGTCCAAGCCGCCTTCATTTCAATAAAGCAGGGTGTGCAATTCAAAAATTTCAGTGTTTTCTGGAATGGTTTGGAGCTTTTGCATTTCTAACCTTAAACTTTTTCAAAGATTCCAAAAGTTTCAAGATTGCAACCTTGGGTTGGAAAACTCCCCAGAGCAATTTCCTATGAAATTGTGCTGTTTCTATTTCAGGAGAGAAACAGTGACCACATGATAGAATTTGATGATTTCCTATTCAGTAACTAGGCGCAAACTGAAAGTAAGAGCAGCATTGTGAGAGCACACACCAACTGTCCAAATGGTACCTTTGGAAAGACAAGTAGTGAATTAATTGAGGAAAACGTTTTATATTAACAGCTGTATTTTTTGCTTATTGGTGGCATCAGGAGAAGAATTTCACATCCACAATGAAAGTGCACTGTCACATGTTTGTATGATGCCCTTGACTCCACTCCAAGTGGGAAGTTTTGCCTGAAAGCTGAGAATTGTGCTGCCGCTGTTTAGTTGCTAAATTGCGTCTGACTCTCTGGTGACCCCATGGACTGTAGCCCGCCAGGCTCTTCTGTCTGTGAGATTCTCCAGATAAGAATACTGGAGTGAGTTGCCGTTCCCCTCTCCAGGGAATCTTCCCGATCCAGGGATCAAATCTACATCTCCTGCTTGGCGGGTGGATTCTTCATCACTGAGCCACTTGGGAAGCTCAGTGGTGAGAGTCAACATGATCTTTGAAAAGTCTAGAGAAAGAGATTTGAGGACTTCTTTTTTTTTAAATTGAAATATAATTGACTTATGGTATTATGTCTGTTTCTGATGTACAACGTAGTGATTCAATATTCTTACACATTACAAGTAATCACCATGATATTCAGTTACCACCTGTCACCATGCAAAGATATTAAAATATAATTGACTGTATTTCCCACACTATGCATTTCATACCCATGACTCATTTATTTTATACCTGGAGACTTGTGTTTTTCTTCATCTTCCCCAACTATTTCATTCATTAGTGCCCTTACACTTCCCACTGGCAACCACATGTTTGTTCTCTGTATCTATGAGACTGTTTCTGTTTTTTATTTGTTCCTTTGTTTTTTAGATTCTGTATGTTGGTGAAATTATACAGTATTTGTCTTTATTTGTCTGACTTATTTCACTTAGCATACTATTTTCTAGAATCATCCATGTTGTTGCAAATAACTTCCATATCAAGATGTTATCATTTTGTATGGCTGAGTAATATTCCAGTGTATCCATGTACCATATCACCTTTACCCATTCCTCTCTTGATGGGCACTTAGGTTGCTTCCATATCTTGGCTATGGCAAATAATGCTGCAATGAACACAGAGGTGCAAGCATCTTTTCTAATAAATGATAATGTGTTTTTTATTCTTTATCTATGTGGTGTTTCATATTAAGTGATGTGAAGATGTTGAACCATCTAAAGCAGGTTTTTAAAAAGTTCATATCATAATAGTTTAGATGCATTGCCCTTTTAGAGAAAAGCAGCCTACCAATTGTCCATGACCTACAAGCTATTAATAAAAATAATTTCTAAGTTCTAAGGCATGTTTCTCAGGGAAAATAACTTTGATTTAATAATAGCTAATATTCCCTAGTGGCTCAGCGGTAAAGAATCCATCTGCCAGTGCAAGAGATGTGAGTTTGATCCCTGGATCAGGAAGATCCCCTGGAGAAGGAAATGGCAACCCACACCAGTATTGTTGCCTGGGAAATCCCATGGACAGAGGAGCCTGGCCGGCTACAGTCCATGGGGTTGCAAAGAGTCAGGCATGATTGAGTGACTTTTGCTCAGCTCAGCAGCATTTCTAACACGAATGTATAATCTTGGAGATTTTCCTGTTCCAACCTTTATTTTCATCTGTGGAACATCAAAGAGTTTTCTGATTTTCTAGGATTTAAAAAAAACCACCAATCAATCTAGCCTGGTCTTTTTCAGTCTTGCATTGATTTTAAATTCACCACGTTTCCTTGTTCAGGCTCCCTGTTGGCATGAGGAACCTTCTGTACAAAGAGGGCAAGCTCACATGCACTCACCTTAAACTGTGACTTATTTGCACTTAGAAAAGACGAGCATGTTAAGGAAACCTGTGACAAAGCCCAGACAAGGCACACTGCCTGCAACCTCCAAGAAGAGCTCTGCTAAGAGACAACTCTGTGGCCTTAGAGACGTTTGCTGGGGACACAGCCCTGCCGTGATGGGAAGATAAACGGAGGAACTCACTACACTGAGCAGAGGCAATCTGCTCACAGTAACCCAAACCCACGCAGTGTTTCTTTTCATTTTGAGCTAAACTCTACAGGAGTAGCATGGAGAACAAAAACAGCTCTTTGCCTTTAGCTGTTCATTTCCAAGGACTCAAAGCATACAGTCATTAATATATTATTGATTAGATGCTGATTCTGGCATGGTGGAAGCAACAGTTACAGTTTTCCAGAGGGCAGTTAATCTCTGTTCTTCCTCTGAGGCTGGTTGAAAGCTTGTCACCAGGTAGGAGAGGGAACAAGTTTGTGTAAAAATGTTCCTGGTAAAACACAGAAAGAGCAATTACACATATAATTATATTATCACTCATCTTTGATGTGCCACACAGAGCTAGTATGATGAATTTTTTTTTGCACTCACATTGTAGAAAGAGCAAATCTCTGGCAAAGAAGTTAGACCAAGTCTTAGGAACCACAATGGAGACAAAGTCAAGTCCATCAGAAACTAATAGGGAAGGGTTTTATTAACTGATACTCTAGTTTTCTGAGCCATATTATATATATATTATATGCATTGTTGATTTTAAACTACTCTTGGTACAATAAAAGCACTTTGTGTTACGTTATATAATTCACACTTGCAATTTGAGAAAGAAGAGATACATGTGTATATATAACTGAATCATTTTGCTGTGAACCTGAAAGCTAACACAACATTGTTAATCACCTATACTTCAATATAAAATAAAAAGACAAAAAATTCACATTTGTTTCAGAAAGTCCTTAAGTATATTTAAGCAAATTGTAGTCCTAGTATGGATTATATTTGTTGGTTGTACTGTGGTGGAGACTTTCCTGTTGGCTCAGATGGTAAAGAATCCACCTGTAACGCAGGAGACCTGGGTTTGATCCCTGGGTGGGGAAGATCCCCTGGAGAAGGAAATGGCAACCCACTCCAGTATTCTTGCTTGGAGAATCCCATGGACGGAGGAGCCTGGAGGGCTACAGTTCATGGGGTTGCAGAGTTGGACATGACTGAGTGGCTAAACAAAACAGCTTATTGTGGTAGAACAGTGGTTCTTCACTGGAACTTTCATAAGAATCACCTGGAGAATTTGTAGGGTGGGGAAGGGGGGTGGAAGCAATAACCATATCCCACCAGCCCCAGTTAAGTTAGGACCTCTCAGAGTGGGAGCCTCACATTCACATTAAAAAAAATGTTCTCCAAACAATTATGATGTTCAACCAAGGTTGAGACTTAGTGATGAAAGGTTACATGGAGTTGAAGTGACTTTCAAATATTGTTCTAATTACTTTTGTATATTTTTTCTCTGAAGAAAGAAAAGGATGGAAAATTCTAAAACAAAAACTGGAAAATTAGAGCTTTTTGATAATTGGAATAAATAATAGGAGTTTGCAGCCTCATGCTCTATGCCTTTGATAGCTTCTGATTCTTATCTTTGTCAAGCTTTGGTTTTTAAACTAAGGCCTTAGCAGTACTTTCACTCCTTTAGGGCACTGGATGTCCATTTAATACATAATTTGTACAGGTTAATTGATCCCCAGTGTTGTGAAACAGTTAAAGCCCTTCTGACAGCATTTACTACCAGCAGTGACTTACAATTCAGCCAGTGGCATGAACAGGGATGGATGTGTGACTTAAGGCAAATTCTATCATTTCTTTATATTTCTCACCTCATTTTGGCAAAAGAGAGTAATACTGTAATCGCTCAGGAATGCTAATATATTAAAACTAATTTTATCTAGAAATATACTGGAATGGAATGTCAATTGAAAGTAAAATGAAGAGCCATGAAAAAATTCCTGTTATTTATCACAGTGGATTTTCTGACTATCAATCCTTTTACTTTGAAGGAGAAATATAAATGAAAGTATATTCTTGGAAGGACTGTAATTTATGTCTGTCAAAGCCAAGATTCTCAGCGACTCAGGCTTAAATGCCGGTTTATCTGCTCTATGGGCCAAGTGAAAATCAACTTCCTTCTAGGGTTGACTTGAACTTACATTTCTAATCAGAAGTGGCTCTGCAGTATTTTCACCCTCAGAGCTCAATTGTGCACCATGCTATTCCACATAAATTGAATGGAAGAAATAAGACCGGGCTTTTTGAATTGTGTGATCCTGTCATTTATCTCAGAAGGATTTTTATAAATATAAAATTTACTTTTTAAAGCTACATAATTTTGTTTCAGAGAAAGCTTTAATAATATCCTTTCTGAGTCAGAAATAAAGAAAAGCTACCTAAAGCTGACTGTATAGCCCTTCAATTGTTTTATTATTGAAAAGAATAGGACTTATTATACCTCAGTTATGATTCTAAATTGAAGTTTCACATTCAGGTGGCTTAAAAAGTTACTGGGTTTCAAAAACTGTTGTATATCTTTATTAATATAGAAACATGAACCACATGAGTACTTTAAAATCTCACAAAATATAAAGTAAGGGAAAAGGGAGGAAGTAATAGAAATATGGTGTCAAGATGGTCACAGATTTTAAGTGTCAGTCTGTACTGTGTGTCTGTGACGATACAAATTATGTTTTATTCACCCTCATTGAACCTCCAAAACTTTATTTCCACTTGTCACAAGCAAGGGTGCTAGATCTCACAGAGTTTTGGTTTTGCACCAGAGTGACACAGATTACGCTGGAATCATAGTCTTTCTCTGTGGGGGACTGCTCTCCTGCAGCCCTGCGTTAAATTCTCCAGGGAGGGAGGGAAGAGATGAGCAGAAAGAGAAGGAGAAGCTGGTGTTTCCTCATGACTCCCAGGGATGTCAGCTTTGGAGCAGGGAGATGGACATCCCCAAAAGCTTCTCTGCTGGGACTGGATAAATGTGGGATGGATGTGTGCATAAAGTGCCATGAAAACATCTATGCCAGGCACCCCAGGGTGTCACCTTCCCGTTGACTGTGCTCCTTGCCTTTGACCCTCCCTAGGGGGTGTCCACCTCCTTGCCCATCTTCCCTTTTTATCTCCCGTCCACACTCCCCTCCACTGTGCCCAAGAGGGCTGTGTGGCTTGGAGACCTACTGCTTCCATAGCTCCAGGCTTTTCCATGAAGGAACACACTCCACCTTGAAGAGACAAGCCGCTGGAATTGGGCTCTGCTTCTCCAAGCCTAGCGTTCTCCACCCCTGCCTGGTAGAGCTCGGCTCAGGTGAGGATGCAGCCTGCTGCCAGCTCCCCATGGCTCTTTCAGTTGTTTTTGTGTGATTTCAGGTCTGACAGTTTTCTTATTTTTTACTGTGTTTGTGTTTCTCTGTCTGAGATAATATCATGGTGAAAGTGAAAGTGAGACTCGCTCAGTCGTGTCTGACTCTTTGAGACCCCATGGACAGTCCATAGAATTCTCCAGGTCAAAATACTGTAGTGGATAGCTTTCCTTTCTTCAGGAGATCTTCCCAACCCAGGGATCGAACCCAGGCCTCCCGCATTGCAGGCAGAGTCTTTACCAGCTGAGCTACAAGGGAAGCCCAATATCATGGTGCTTCCGACCAATGTTTCTCAAAGCATGTTTCCTCAAAGTGCATGCTAGCAAACAGGAATTTTGCACATAGCAGCAGTGATTTAGAGCAGAAAAGGAACATTGACTTTTCACAAATGCATCTCTTCTTCACTACTGTTGGCTTCTAGAAATCAATGTGGGCATGTAATTTCCCCCCATCTTCTAGCACTGTGTTTACTGGGACTGCTGGTCCTCCACAGAGACCTGGAGCTTCTTTCACGCCTGTTCTCTACTTGGGGTGATGCCCTGTATGGGGGCGGTGCCCACCCGTAGGTGGAGGCCGTTTGTTTGAAGTGTTAGATCTTCAGAGGCTCAGCAACCCAAGTTGGTTTGTTTTACCTTCCTTTATTACTCCTCTGTATGGGAAGGGATTTAGATGGTTCTATTGGAAAGGGTAACCTGGAAGGCCAGTGTGATACAGATAAGTATATAAAAAAATCTCTCAATGATCAAATCATATGAATTTTCAAAACATAATATTGACTATACCTAAGAGGGTCTTAAATTTTGCATTTGGAAAGCTCCCTCCAATGACATTCCACATTAAGAAATCTGACACTTTCTTCTACATTTGGAATGAATGACTTGACAGTAACAAGGATTATAATTTAGAGATAAGTCACATTGATGATTGAACAATTGAATCATTTTTGCAGTTTTATTCATTAACTATTTCCTGCAACTACTGTGTGATTTTGGTCTTCGTATATTTTCCTATCCTCTTATCTTCTACTTGTTAAAAGCTTATCCACTATTCATTTACTTCTTAGGCTTCTATCCAAGACAGAAGCAATTGATTCTTTTTTTTTTTTTTTTTTTTTTTTTTAATATTATTTTATTAGTTGGAGGCCAATCACTTCACAACATTTCAGTGGGTTTTGTCATACATTGACATGAATCAGCCATACAGTTACATGTATTCCCCATCCCGATCCCCCCTCCCACCTCCCTCTCCACCCGACTCCTCAGGGTCCTCCCAGTGCACCAGGCCCGAGCACCTGACTCATGTATCCCACCTGGGCTGGTGGTCCGTTTCACCATAGATAATATACATGCTGTTCTTTCAAAACATCCCACCCTCACGTTCTCCCCCAGAGTTCAAAAGTCTGTTCTGTATTTCTGTGTCTCTTTTTCTGTTTTGCATATAGGGTTATCGCCACCATCTATCTAAATTCCGTATATATGTGTTAGTATACTGTAATGTTCTTTATCTTTCTGACTTACTTCACTCTGTATAATGGGCTCCAGTTTCATCCATCTCATTAGAACTGATTCAAATGAATTCTTTTTAACGGCTGAGTAATATTCCATGGTGTATATGTACCACAGCTTCCTTATCCATTCATCTGCTGATGGGCATCTAGGTTGCTTCCATGTCCTGGCTATTATAAACAGTGCTGCGATGAACATTGGGGTGCACGTGTCTCTTTCAGATCTGGATTCCTCAGTGTGTATGCCCAGAAGTGGTATTGCTGGGTCATATGGCAGTTCTATTTCCAGTTTTTTAAGAAATCTCCACACTGTTTTCCATAGTGGCTGTACTAGTTTGCATTCCCACCAACAGTGTAAGAGGGTTCCCTTTTCTCCACACCCTCTCCAGCATTTATTGCTTGTAGACTTTTGGATAGCAGCCATCCTGACTGGCGTGTAATGGTACCTCATTGTGGTTTTGATTTGCATTTCTCTGATGATGAGTGATGTTGAGCATCTTTTCATGTGTTTGTTAGCCATCTGTATGTCTTCTTTGGAGAAATGTCTGTTTAGTTCTTTGGCCCATTTTTTGATTGGGTCGTTTATTTTTCTGGAATTGAGCTTCAGGAGTTGCTTGTATATTTTTGAGATTAATCCTTTGTCTGTTTCCTCATTTGTTATTATTTTCTCCCAATCTGAGGGCTGTAAGACAGAAGCAATTGATTCTTAAAGAAGTGCTAATATTCCCAGGATTTTAAATAGCGGCAAAGCTTCATTGGTGAAGAATACAGCTCTGGGTTCTTTTCTAGTTGTGGTAAGTGCTCTATTCTTGGTTGACAGGCCTTTTGTAATCTATATGTGACTTAAATCCGGAAACGAAATATAAAATGAAGCCCTTGTTATGGGCAAAGAGGAAACAGTATCTATTTATGGGAAGCTTTGGTCAAAGGCATTTCTAGCTCCCTCTGAGGTGTAAATCCCCACATGGTAATCAACCGTGGTCGGAAATTGGATTTAACGGTTCAGTTGAAAGTGTCTTCCAGCCCAGAACATTGAAAGAATTGTGGAATTTTAGAGTTGGTAAGAGTCTCATGGAACAGACTAAAATCTATTGCTATAGATGCATTTGGAGAGTGAATTTGGGTTTCTGCAGCCAATTTAAAACCAAAGGAGGCTGGCTTTGGTTTGGTCTGCATCACATGCAGACAATCACCCATAGTGCGCTATTCTCTCACTGTTGGAGCAGAGATGTTTATAGCAAATTTATATATACTGTGCATCCAGCGACCCATGTTGGTTTTTGAGGATCTTTTTATTATAGCCTCATCCTGTTTTCTTCTGAAGAGTGTTGCTGTGGGTGTAGTGGTCACATGTCATACTTGGATCTAGTGGTGAAAACCAGGAGGGTGTGTTGGTGAGGACTGAGGGTCCTCTGCCAACCCCACCGCCCCAAGCCTGACTCAGCACCCCCAATCCCTTAGCTGAGCCCCCAACCTCACCTCAGGTTATTTCAGCTGCTTCTGAAGTGAGATTTAGGGAAGAGAAGGGACAAGGCCCTGGAGCTGGGGAAGGCTCAGATGTGAGGCTGGGGCAATTAGATGCTGGCCTCCTGTGCCTGCTCTTTGCTTCTGTCCTCAGAGCTTCTGCCCTCTAATCTGACCCTTTAGGTGGGGGACAAGGCAGGAAGCCCAGGGCCTGGAATGGCCGGGAGCCCTCGGCATCTGTGGCCCCAGCGTCCTGCCACCTCACCTGTCACCTGTGACTCTCCCTGTTGGCCGGAGTCCATTCTGTTTAGACAAACCTCAACTTCCTGGTGCTCCTCTAAGACTGATTTTATCTGCATGGAAACTAGAGGCTCAGGAGAAGGAGCTCCTCCCACAACAAGTGGGCCTGACCGCTCCCAGAATGCTTGTCATCGCCTTAGGTTCCGAATCGCACATCTTCCTCGTCTACACTGTCCGCACAACATGCCTACACTCTGGCATGATTTCATCCTTTTTATGGCTGAGTAGCATTCCACTTTGGCCACCTGATGCAAAAAGCTGACTCATTAGAAAAGACCCTGATGTTGGGAAAGATTGAAGGCAGGAGGAGAAGGGGACGGCAGAGGATGAGATGGTTGGATGGCATCACCGATTCAATGGAGTTTGAGCAAGCTCCGGGAGATGGTGAAGGACAGGGAAGCCTGGTGTGCTGCAGTCCATGGGATCACAAAGAGTTAGATACAACTGAGTGACTGAATAAGTATTCCACTGTGTATATGTACCACGTCGTCTTCTCTGGCACCCTTTTAATTGCTTCCTCTTCTGTTGTTTTTTTCCGGGCTCAGAAGCAGCCATCCGCTACGACTTCTGTGTCACCAGAAGTCACCACCACCCTTTTCTGTTTAAAGATCAAGCCAGGCTCCAGCTCAGCACTTTGCTCCCTGGGTATGTGGACAGATGAGCCATCCTGCAAGTGTGGGACTCTGAATGATCTCCTGACCTCTTCCCATGAGATGCCCATAGTGCCATCAGCTCTGGTTGTAACCAACAGCCGTAACTGCCCATGTTGTGAAATGTCCCTTGTTCCTGAATTGAAACCACTTGTCTAGCTTGTGTGTGTATGTCTCTTTCTTAAGCTAACTTCCAATTTTTTCACACTGCTACCAGAATAATGTTTTTATAATGAAAATTTCATTAAGGAATTCCCTTTCTTTAGGGCTTCCCTGGTGGATCCTGCCAATGCAGGAGGCATGAATTCGACCCCTGGTCCGGGAGGATCCCACAGCAGTGGAGCAGCTGAGGCCATGTGCCACAAGAGCCTGTGCTCTAGGTCCAGGATCTTCAGCGACTGAGGCCCACGCGCCCTAGAGCCCGTGCTCTGCAACGAGAGAAGCCGCCGCAGTGAGAGACCCTCTCACCACAAGTAGACAGAAGCCCATGCAGCAGCCAGAAGCCAGTGCAGCCAAATAAATAAAATTTAAAAAGAAGCTCCTTTTCTTTGAAACTTTCAATGTGCCCCGATGACTTTCAAGGTTAAATTCAAGCTTCCTTGTTGAGCACAGAAGAGATGAGTGGTCTCCCCGCCCAGCTTATCATCCTGAAGCTCCGAAGCTCTTAGGCCTCTGACCCATGCCTTTCATTCTGTAGGAGTCATCGCCTTCCTGCCTCAGAGCCCACATACACTTGTCTTCCCACTTCTTAAACTGTCTTTCCTCTTTCACATCCAGTAAGCATAGCTTGTCCATAAAAACTAGCTAA
The DNA here is from genome assembly GCF_963930625.1 of Muntiacus reevesi. NCBI lineage: Eukaryota > Metazoa > Chordata > Mammalia > Artiodactyla > Cervidae > Muntiacus > Muntiacus reevesi. Next base: position 57,506,708 of record NC_089260.1, read on the forward strand.
AGAATCCTATTCTCTGCACACCTTTATCTTTAAATCAGACTCAAGCCCTCTGTCCTCTTGTGGTCTTCTTTGCATCCCATTATCAGAACACGTATCTGTTAGATGTGATCATTGATTTCTTGTCTTTTTCCTCTTGCCAGACTCTAATCTCTGAGAAGGTCAAGATCTTGTCTCACACTTCACAGACACTCAGTATAGCTCACTAGTGTCTAATATGCTAGAGGATCGAGGCGAACTGAAGTTACCTTTGGCATGAGCAACCATCTAGCCCTCAGTGGAGAAAGTACCATTTGAATTGAGCCTATATGCATGAGAAAATATTTTAAGCATTAAACATTGTAGAAAGAAAAGAGTCGGGTAGATTCAGAGATAGGCATGTAGACATTTTGTTAGAGCAGTCATTAGACTATGAGGGTTGAGGGGAGTCACATGTTGGCACTAGATCTTAGGGACCCTTCACTCCAGTGGAAGATGTTGGGGAGACATTTGTAATCCTAACAAGGCCATGGTATCATGAACATGTGTTCTGCCAGAGTTACCAGATAATCCAATATGGCAGACGGGGAAGAAGAGATGGTTCAGATGGACCATTTATAGCTATTCAGTTAGTCAGTTCAGTCATTCAGTTGTGTCTAACTCTTTATGACCCCATGGACTGCAGCATGCCAGGCTTCCCTGTCCATCACCAACTCCTGGAGCTTGCTCAAACTCATGTCCATCAAGTCAGTTATAGCTATTAGTTCAGGCAAAAAATATATAGACTTGAAGTAAGAGTTTTACAATTCTCAATTGGATTATAGCTAAGTGTATTAGAATCATGACTTTTTTGATAACTGTTCTGATTTTGGATTGAAGTAAGTTCTTAAGGAGTCCAACTTGTGTGATTTTTAACTGATGTTAACTATTTAAGCATAAACACAATCCTTGTAGGATACACCTTGGTAGTGTCCACTGTCATTGATTCTGGCACAGCATGCAAAGAAGATACTAGAAAGCTTTTCTCTTGAACCTAATGGATAATGATAATTCAGTCTATTTTTCCTTTAAAATCACTTAGAATAATTTACTGTGCTCTGAAATAAGGATCTCCATTCAGAAGCCTAATTAACTTCTAAACTGTATGAATAATTTATTGCTGTAACACATCGTTCTTACTTGCTGTTGTCCAGTGAAGCTTGAAAATGCATATTTTAATGTTACCTGATTTGTATGGAGACTTGGAGTCACAGGGCACATCCAGCATGTGGATGTGGGAACAGGACACAGTGGATCCCCAAGTCAGCTGCCACCTCGGTGCTCCTTCTCAGAGGCTTTGTTGTTCAATCTCTTAATCAGTGTCTGACTCTTTGTGACCCCATGGACTGTAGCCCGCCAGGCTCCTCTGTCCATGGGATTCTCCAGGCAGGAATACTGGAGTGGGTTGCCATTTCCTTCTCCAAATGATCTTCCTGACTCAGGGATTGAACCCATGTCTCTTGGGTCTCCTGCATTGACAAGTGGATTCTTTACCACTGAACCCCTGGGAAATAGGATGCTGAGCCTATATTAATTTTTTATTAAGGTTCATAAACCCATCTTCTGTCTTATTCCATAGGATGTGGCTAAGAGTTCATGTTTGTGTAGGTGAAGCTTGTATAAAAACACTGGCTGGTTATTCATTCTCTGTAAGCTGAGGGCTGTCTACAAAGCCTGTGCTAAGACCCTGGGGATGTGGAGATGAGCTTATCCCTGGCGTGGCCTGTCTTCATGGAGCTCAGAATCTAGTTGGGGGAGAGAGATGGGGGCCAGAGACTTGCTCAGGTATAATAAAACCACAACTGTGTGTTGCTGTGAGAACCTGGAGTAGGGGGACTTGACAAGCGCTCAGGGAGGGCTTACTGGAGGAGAAGACACAGCTGAGACCCACAGCCTGGGTAGGAATTCAGCGGGCAAACCTGGAGGGACAGGTAACCAGGCTGAGAAGACAGCTGTGCAGAGTATAGCAAATACGAGATTGGGAGGCCAGGGTGGAGTGGGAAGAGGCAAGAGACGCTGGAGAGAAGGCTGGAAAAGCGTGTTTGGGCAGGATTATGGAGGGACTTGGGCTCTATCAAGGAATTAATTGTACCTTTGTTATAAACTGAAAGCTTTAAGAGCTTCAAGAAGTGTTTGCACAGGAGAGGGGCACAGGATATGGGACCAACAGGGCGGTTCTTATGTCACAGCACCCGAGGGGAAGTTTGGTCTAGATTGGAAGCAGTGGGTGGGAGGAGACTGGGATGCATTCAGGAGATGTGTGGAGGCAAAATCAAAATGATGTGGAGCCGAATAGAACAATGGAGTGAGGGCAGAGGTGGTGATGCTACATTTTCATTTGCACATGTGGCTACATGGTGGCTCTGTTGACCAGACAGTAACAGCTGAGCAAAGCAGGTACTGTGAAGGATGATGACCTGGTTTTGGACACACTGGGTTTGAGGCACCATGGTAGGTATCCAGGGGATATGGAAAAAGCTGTTGGGTGTATGAATCTAGATCTTAGGGGTTAATCTGGAGATGTAGTTTGCGTGCCTGCTGCATAGAGGTACTAACTGAAGCCGTGGGTATAGATGAAATTGTCTGAGGAGGCTGTATTTGGAAAAATAAAAAATGACAACAGTGATGACTTTCTGCCTTCCCAGGTGGCTCAGACAGTAGAGTCTGCCCGAAATGTGGGAGACATGGGTTCGATCCCTGGGTCAGGAAGATTCTCTGCAGAAGGGAATGGCTACCCATACCGGCATTCTTGCCTGGAGAATTCCAAGGGAAGAGGAGCCTAGTGGACTACAGTCAAGGGGATGGAAAAGAGCTGGACACGACTTAGAGACTCACACTTTCACTTTCAAAATTATATGAGTGATGGCTTTCTGCTTTCAACATATGAAGAAATAGCTACTAATTCATTAATGTCGAAATTCTTTGAAATGATTTAAACAGATTTCAGATTCTTTCAAGTCACCATTTACATTTATCTAATTGTAATGTATGCCTAGAAATGTCAGGATTTTCAATAGCATAGTAAAAATAAGGTTACAGGAGAGGGTAGGCAGGTTATGTTATCAAGTTGAGAAGACAGTGAAAACTGAAGTTAAATCTCTCCTTACTTGACAGGGCTAAAGCCATAACATACGTCAAACAAACCAAACTGGAAATATCATATGCAACCCACTTCAGTATTTTTGCCTGGAGAATTCCATGGACAGAAGAGCCTAATAGGCTACAGTCCTTGGGGTCACAGAGAGTAGGACACAACTGAGTGACTAACACTTTAGAAATAGTATAAAGTAATAAAAATATTTTTTGAAAAAATTTTGTTAGAAATTTGTCAAATTATGTGGACAAACAGTTTAAAGACGTCTGGTTTATAATCAGATAGAACTCTCTGGGTTGTCTTATTTCCCTGCTGGGAACAAAATCTGCTTTTGTGCATTTTCCACATTCATTAGTAGTGAATTCAAACACTAGTGGTGTATCCTACCGTGTATGAGATTGAAGTTCCGCAGAAAGCATTCAATCCACCAGCATCCTGGTAGGTGAGTCTGGACCTAGGGAGATTTATTCCAGGGGCACACTGGAGGGAAAAAATAGGCTGTGATCAGCAGGTTCTTAGTAGGTCTGTGCTGGAAGAAGCTATGCGTTCCTTATGAAGGACTTAGTATAAATTGCTCATATAAAATATTCAACTGTGAAAGTTAATATTTGTCGATTCTTTTCATTACTGTGGAATACAATTCTATTGATGAGAAGTGTAACTGTATGACTTGTTCCTGATATCACAGTATGATATCAAATAAAACACTGCGTGCTCTTTTAACCCGTCCATTTTCTCTGACCCTGCTTGTAGTGGGCTCGGTATGTGAGGTACCCTCCCAGCAGAGAGCTCTGTTGATTTCGGGACCTTCTGTCTGGGGACCAGGAACCCATGCAGACCACACAGGGTGCACGGCTGATGGTGGTGGAGGGAATAGTGCTAATGAAAAGTACCTCTGCTAAACTTCAGTTTTATTTATGGTGACAATTCTAATCAAGAATTTGTTCAAAAGAAGCCTAGAAAGTGGGAAAGAGGAAAAGCAGGCCTACGTTGTTTGTAAACCAGAATATTCACTTTTACAATCTGGACGAGGCATTAAGTGGTGACTCTGCTCGAGTCCTGAAAATATGGTATGTTTTCCAAAAAGAAAGCAAATGAAGAATTACACAGCTCAACTTAATTGGAAATCTACCTAAATTAAAATAGATCTGAAAAACAGTGTGAACTAGTAGTTTGAAGGTTTCTACAAGGATGTCCTTTAATGTTAATATACAAAATGGTAAAATTAAAAGCTAGTTAGCCACTTCCTCAAGTCTTTGTTCCAGTGCATGTTTGCATAGAGAAGCAGAGGAATCAAAACACATATAATCACATCCTTTAGTTTAAATTTTTTTTATTTTTTAATTAATTAATTTATTTTAATACACTTTAGCTGTGTTTGTCTTGCTGGAGTCCTGTGATGAAGGGTATGGTCCTGGGAAGGTGAGGGGGGCAGGCGTCAGCTGTGTAGAAAGGAATTTCCACATAGGGGTAGAAAGCAGTGAAACAAGTAGAGTGTTTATTGGGAGGAAAAGGGTACAGTATGTGTGGATAGACACATGGGTGGACTCAGAGTCCTGCCTAGTTTTCTTCTGTCTGTCTTGGCCTGTCTTTGTCCTGGTCCTGACTAACCTGCTCCTTCTTGCTCTCCTTGGTTGTCTATTCATAACTGAAGATATTGGGGAGGTGGTCTGAATGTCTCCTGCCCTCTGTTAGGCAGGTCTGTTTTCTTACAAAATTTCCCCTTGGTGGGAGTTTTAGTTTGGATAATTGGGTGGGAAAATTATAGATTTCTCCTCCCAACATACTCTGAGGGAATTTCTCTCAAGTCCAGCTTCACCCAAAATCCATTACTTCTCTTCTGTCAGTTTGTTCAGCTTCTTTAGAGAGGCATTTATACTAACAATAAGGATTATATATGTATATTTTCCTACTGGGCTTCCCTGGTGGCTCAATGGTAAAGAATCTGCCTACAATGCAGGAGACTTGGGTTTGATCCCTTGGGTTGGAAAGATCCCCTGGTGAAGGAAATGGCAATCTGCATTAGTACTCTTGCCTGGAGAATCCCCGTGGACAGAGGAGGCTTGCTGGCTACAGTCCATAGGGTTGCGAAGAGTCAGATACTTCAGTCGGACTGAAGCAACTGGGCATGTACATATATTTTCCTGTTAGCAGCTGGTGTCCTTATAGGCGTTCCAGGTACCAGTTAGCTGTATTTCTCTACCAAGGGCCTCTGCAGTCCCTCCTCCATGCCTGCCCCCACCCTCGAGGGTGGAGTCTCTGCCCAGACAGTCAAGTGCTTCCTGCCTCAGGGCTCTCTCTGAGCAGGAGCATCTCATCCATTTCATCTGTCAGCCTTCTCCCATGAATTTCATGTGTTTCCAGAATTTGCTGAAATCTTCTGCCTGTTGGTGATCTCCCCCATTCTGGCCTTTTGATTGTTATGTGTTTATCTATTTGCATTGACCATCTGGGCTGTTATTTCCGTGGAATCTCGAAAGAGAATGAGGTGAATTGGTGTACACAGCTCAGTTTCAAATCAGAATTTTTTTCCTCTTAACTTTGAAATTGTTCGTTGAAATAAGATGTTAAATATTAAAGTAAAATTATTCTACTAAGGTATTTCTCAGTTCAGTTCAGTCGCTCAGTCCTGTCCAACAGTTTGCAACCCCGTGGACTGCAGGACACCAGGCCTCCCTGTCCATCACCAACTCCCAGAGCTTGCTCAAACTCACGTCCATTGAGTCGGTGATGCCATCCAATCATCTCATCCTCTGTCATCCCCTTCTCCTCCTACCTTCAATCTTTCTAGGTCTTTTCTAATGAGTCAGTTGTTCACATCAGGTGGCCAAAGTATTGGAGCTTCAGCATCAGTCCTTCCAATGAATATTCAGGACTGATTTCCTTTAGGATTGACTAGTTTGATCTCCTTGCAGTCCAAGGGACTCTCAAGAGTCTTCTCCAACACCACAATTCAAAAGCATCAGTTCTTCGGTGCTCAGCTTTCTTTATGGTCCAACTCTCACATCCATACTTGACTACTGGAAAAACCATAGCTTTGACTAGACAGACCTTTGTCAGCAAAGTAATGTCTGCTTTTTAATATGCTGTCTAGATTTGTCACAGCTTTTCTTCTCAGTATGAAGAAATTCAGGAAGACTCTGCCTGTCACCCCACATCCTCACATAACTAGTTTAGCAGCAGCAGGATACAGAGACTAGGTCCTCATTGGTGGGACTTGATGGAAGCCCTGTGGGACAGTCCTGTGACAGGCCCTCCCCCTCCCCCCTGCACTTGCATGGGAACAGCCTTCTAAGCGAGGCAGGAGGCCCACACAGGCAGCACAGAACCCCTGTTTTCATCTTCCCTGTGAACAGAAGGAATGGGTGGAAAATCCTGGAACTTTACCAAAGTTAGGCTTTTCTCTGGTAGATAAGCCGTATCTTTAAGCATCATAAACTATTTTTTTTTAAAAGCACATTGCCAAGGAAAGGAATCTCTGCACATTTGCTGGAGCCACATGGCTTGAAATGCTCAAGCAGGTTTAGAGCTTGATGCACACAGGCAGGAAATTGCAGGAAGGCCTCTGCCAAGCTGCTCAGGATTCTGATGTTTGGTCTAATAACTCCTAGTTGGTACTAGGGACCCTGACAGCTGGGCTGTTCTTCTCCAATGGCACCTGCGGTTTGCAGATTGGTGAGATCTGGGCATCCTTGGTTCATCGGCTCCTTGTGTTTATCTTGCACATGTACCCTAACCTCATCAAGCCAAGTGTTTTGCATGCTTTTTTTTTTCCTTGGTGTATGTACTTTTATTCTGTTTTTGATACATATTTACATACACTTTTATTTTTATAAAATTGAAACAGTATTGCTCTAGTGCCCTATTTTTTCTTTTTTTTCCTCTCTCTTTACTGGGGTATGGTTGCTTTAGAATGTTGTGTTAGTTCTTGCTGTACACCTGTGTGAATCAGCCATGTGTATACTTATATTCCCTCCCTCTTGAGCCTCCCTGCCACCCTCCCCACTCAGTCCCAACCTCTAGGTCATCACAGAACACCGAGATGAGCTCCCTGTGCTATCAGCAGCTACCCACTAGCTGTCTTTTTTATGCATGGAAGTGTATTTATGTCAGTGTTACTCTCCCTATTCATCCCACCCTCCCCTTTCCACCCCCCTCCATGTCCACACATCTGTTCTCTACATCTGCATCTCTATTGCTGTATGCTTCTTTTGGAATCTTTAGTGATTCTGTCTGTAAAAAAGTTTAAAAAGTAAAACATCAAGAAGAAGAAGACCTTGGTATTTTGTGTCCAGAAGGAACACTGGCTGTGCCTGCAAACACCTTGATTTTGCTGCTTTGGAGAGAACAGACTCCTAACCACGTCCTGCTAGGGGGTTTATGAAGTGTCATGGATGGACCCAGAGCCGGCCAGCCCAGGAAATGACTTCATTACCAGGCATTCACCTTACCAAGGCCGAGGCATCTTTAAGAGGCTTTCTCAGGGAGTCTTAGCTGAGTATGAAGTTTTCTCTCCTTCTCAGAAGTCTCTTTAATTTCCAATGGGTGCTTTTTGGAACATTCACCTAAAATTCAGGCCGAAGATTCATTTTTCTCTCCTCAGAAATTTTTCCTAAGAAAACTCGTTCACAGTTTTCCTTTCTTAACATGTATGTTTCTACCCCAGGAGAGCGGTCAGTTCTTATATTAATTTCCAGGCGGAGGATGTTGCCACAATGTTACTTTTTTGACCAAGTATCTTTGACAGAGGACATCAACAGCAAACAATTACACAACCCTCACAATACAGGAAGAAGTGCTCTTTAAGTCTGTGTTGGGAGTAAAGCAATCAAAGGAAAGCTTCTGCAAGCAGAAATCACCAGAAACATTGCAGAAATGTTCTGAAGAGTAACTTCAGGAAGCTGGACAAAAGAAAGAAAAAACAGAATACAGGCATACATTTTTGCATCCCTGCTAAACAGACTCCCCAAACAATATTACTGTTTTAGTGCTATTGCAGAGACAGTAGTACAGGGGGTAAATAATAATTATTATTATCATATCATGTCCCAATTTTATAGACGATACTGAGACTTAAAGAGTGATCTTTAATCTGTTGGAGACAAGCAGTTACAGAATTAACAAGTAGAAGTAATCTTTGATTTGGGGAATATAATAAAGTGTATGACACAGACTAATGCTGAGATAACATGAATTTGGAACATTTTGTCACCATTTACATAAAATTAAGGAAAGGTTTTGACAGTGATTTTTCAGTATTTATATACCTTGATTCAAAATCAGTAATGATGGAAATGCTGTGTTTTTTTTTTCTTCCTTGATTTGTTTTGCTGGATAAACAGTTAATTCTGGTCTACTGTCAGGAGACCTGGGTTTGATTCCTGGGTCAGGACGATACACTGGAGAAGGAAATGACAACCTACTTCAGTATTCTTGCCTGGAGAATCCCATGGACAGAGAATCCTGGCAGGCTATGGTCCATTGGATCCCAAGAGTCAGACATGATTTAGTGACTAAACCACCACCACCCACTGTCTCAGAAAGTAAATAATATCGTATTCTCTCTGATTATTGATGCAATTTCCAGCCTTTTAAAGATGGTGAGAGAATGAACAACAGTTATTTTTATGTTGTTATCACATTGAACTACACTAGTTGTAAAATAATGAAGTGAGCTTGTAGCCTGGCAAAAATGAAACATGCATAAATTGTCCAAATGATGTGGCTTTCCCCAAGGTTGAGCCACCATGTGCTATGAGCTATTTCTCCATCCACTGTTGAGATTCTGTTCCAGTATTCCCTAAGGTAGGGTTAGGGTTTGTGGTGGGGAAGGAATTTCATGCACATCTTCCCTAACCTAACTGTCCGTTGCTCTTCTCCAATCATTGCTTAGGACTTTGGTGAATGGGGTGGGGTGGGGGAAGATGAGTATAAGGAATCAAAATAGAAAGAGTCAGGGGAACATGTTTATTTACTCAGCTGTGCATCATGTCTCTAAAGCCATAAAAAGAATGGCTCTGGTGGCTGCCCTTTACCTTCACTTCTAACAGGTAAAACAGTCAGAGTGAAGCTACAGGCACTGATGAGTGAGCGTGGTCAGATGACCTCACTTCATTTTGAGGCGGGAACACTTGTTGTGAAGGAGGACTCAGCGAAAAGTTGGTATGGATGACTGTTGGCATCTCCTAAACATGTCTGAGGGTCTCTCCTCCCATCCTCCAGGCTCCAGAGGTGAGTGGCCTGGAGTTGTCTTTCCTCTGTGCTGTGGAGACTGCTGTCTCCTTTAGCCCTGTGATTTCTGTGGAAGATGCGTTCACTGGTGCTGGAGACCCAACAGTCCCTAGCTGATTCCAGTGCAGCCATAGTTTCTCTGGCCACAGCAGGGGAAGTGGGATGGCCAGACGGTGCAGGGATGTCCGAGGAGCAGAGAGGAGGAAATCCTGTGTTCTGGGTCTCCACTACCTTCAACTTTCTCCATCACTTCCTGGTGGAATCTGACCAGGGAGAGGAAGCCTGGAGGCACCCTGGATAGCATAACCAGGGCCGGGGAGGGGACTGGCTTGGAGGGACCAGAGACCACAGCAGCACCAGCTGGGACTCTAGTTTAGTAAAACGTCAGCTGGCTGAAAGCTGAAGTGCACAGGGCTGCCATCCACCACGTCCCCGTAACCTGCGCTCCTCTGCAGGCTGCTGCATCATGAATGTTTTATTGTGCTGCTCTTTTTGATGAATACACCATCCATCTTGATTTCCTATCTGCTTAAAACCTTATTTCTATGAATTTTTCTTCAGCATTTGTGATCTCTAAATAGACAAAACAAAAAACTCAAAGGAGCAAGGAGAAAATATCAAACAGCGAGAGATGAGTACATGTAACTCTTTAAAACAAATCCTTGCATAGTTGACATTCTGCTTTGTTTTCACCCTTTCTCCCCCAAATACTTTTTTGTTGTTGTTATTGAATTTTTTTTAATTATCAAAGATTATGAATGTACAACATTGAGAAGTATAGGACAATACTTTTAAATGTATTTACGTTCATAATTAAGTGAAAAAAAATTGCCCCTTAAACTCATCATTACTCAGTGGTAGCTAAAAGTTATTTTTCATTTTTCAGATTTTCGCATAATAACAAATTGTCTAACATCCTTGCTGGGAGCTCTTTTCACGTGGACTCATTAAAGAGATTATAAGTGAAAGCAAATGCATAAGTACAAAAATCTATGATTTTCTCCAAAATAAATAAATCCCGGTCTATGGTGTGCCTTTATCTCCTTTTGCCAAGAGAGGTTCTTGTGAGTCCAGCGCATTAGGTAGAAAGCTTTTGTTGTGAGCTCCAGATTCACGCAGCCCCAGATCGTGCACTGCACTTTCATGTGTTCTCTTAGAAGTGACTTTCAAAGAGAATGGTGAAGACAGACATTTTCCTCGGTTCTCAGCAATTTCCTTGCTGATAAATCTAAAGATTCCCAAGACTTCCTTTTTCTTTAACTTTTTATTAAAGAAGAGATGAGAGACATTCCAAAGATAGCCTGACCCTCTGGCCAAGCCGCGAAGCTTTCCTCGTCTCTCATGCGATGTCAGTTCAGTTCCTTTCTTCCTTCGTTAGGCAGACTGAACGAAATCCCCATCCAGTCCCCTCATCTCACAGCTCTGCCAGGTGACTCTGACTCCTCTGCTCTGATCTGTCCTTCACCCCATCTGTGTGTACGCTTAGCACTCTTGGTGTCTTCCTGTTTGTGATTTTTCCCTGCACACCAAAAACACACAAATTATCAGGTGATAATCAGCGTCCTGCTCCCGATGCCAGCTGCTGGGCACCATGTGGAAGAAGGGAGCACAGGGGGCGTCTCCCACCCGAGGCCGCTCTGCCGCCCTTGCCCTTAAGATGCCATGTGCCCAGATCCAGGACCATTAGTACATGGGTGCGAAGGTGGTTGTTGTTCAGTTGCTAAGTTGTGTCTGATTTTTTGCAGCCCCACGGACTGCAGCATACCAGGCTTCCCTGTCCTTCGCTATTTCCCAGAATTTGCTCAAATTCATGTCCATCGAGTTGGTGATGCCATCCAACCATTTCATCCTCTGCCACCCTCTTCTCCTCCTGTCCTCAGTCTTTCCCAGCATCAGGATCTTTTCCAGTGAGTCAGTTTTTTGCACCAGGTGGCCAAAGTATTGATGCTTCAGCTTTAGCCTCAGTCCTTCCAATGCATATGCCGGGTTGATTTCCTTTAGGATTGACTGGTTTGATCCTGTTGCAGTCCAAGGACTGTGAGCAAGGGGAGGTGAAGATTAAATATTATAAATCAGACACTGGGGTGACACGTTTCTATTTAATTGGTGCCTGGAAATAGTGCTCAGAATCTTTGTGTTTAGAGGATCATGAACGATCTCGGGGACCATCCGTTCAGTCCTGGCCCATTTTTCCAGGTTTATGCTCCCTCTCTTCTTGGTTGTTGTCACTGCCTCAGGCTTTCCTCCTCCGCCTGTCCTGTTGGTCTCTCCAGATGACCCTCTTTTTCCGCCAGAGGTTTTCTCACTTGTCAGAATGGGTTGCACCACAGCCACGTGCGGTAACACACACACCCATTCTCATTTGTTCAGTGCTTGAATAGACTTTGTTTCTTAAAGGACTTTTAGGATTGCAACAAAACTGAAGAGAAAGACTGAGATTTCCCCACCTGTGCACAGCCTCCCTGTCAATGTCCCCACCAGCTCGCACACGTGTTACAAGTGATGGACCTACACTGATGTCATCCTCACCCAGAGGGTTCCTCCCTGGGAGTCACACTGGGGTCTGCGTGTGCACCTGCCTTGGTTTCTCCACCTGTTCTCTATCATTTCTAACTCACGACCACTGTGTTCTTCACACACCTATGGGAAAGTTAAAGAAATGCTTTTTAAAAAGTACCTTGAGACCTTTAAGTGAAAGGGATTTTCTAAGTCAAGTGATATATTCCTCTATTTTCAAATAGAAGAGATTAATTTATCTGATGCTTTTTTTTTTCTTTCGTAGACAGAGGAGCCTGGCGGGCTACAGCCTGTGGGGTCACAAAGAGTGGGACCTGACTGAGCGACTAACACTTTCATTTTCACTTTTTGAAATTGCCCGCGGGGCAGTGAAGAGGCCTGGTGAGTCAGACTTTCTGTTCGGTGGCTATTGACTGGACACTGTCAGAAGGCGGGTGCCTTCTGTTCAGCACAGCTGGTGGGATAAGGATGCAGGAGCACCTTTAAAAGGCAAATGTGTGTTCATTTCATCTAAGTTGTCTATGTATAATCAGTGAATACAGTGCTTTACAAAAATCACATTAATATAGAAATGTAGGACTTGTCTTGTGGCTCAGTGGTAAAGAATCTGCCTGCCAGTGCAAGAGACACAGGTTCGATCCCTGGTCTGGAAAGATCCCACATGTCTTGGAGCAACTAAGCTCGAGTGTCACAACCATTGAGCTTGTACTCTGCAGCCTGAGGGCTGCAACTCCTGAGCCTGCACACCCTAGAACTCATACCCTGCAACGAGAGAAGCCAGCATACAGAGAAGCCCGTGCACTGCAACTAGAGAGTAGCCCCCACTCACTGCAGCTAGAGAAAAAGCCCTTGAAATAATGAAGGCCCAGCACAGCCAGAAATACATACATGAGCTAAAAATTATAGAAAGGAACATAAAAATATAGAAATGTATCTACTCTGTTGAGAATATGTCTCCAGGTGAGCCTCTCTTTTACCTGTTGATTGGTAACTAAAACTGGAGTCAAAATGCACAGAGAAGGTAAACTAGAAGAAATCAAATACTTTAACTCAGGAGATTTAAAATAAACATCGATTGTCACTTAACAGTTGAAAGCCTTGCACCCCAGCCCAAGAATCCGGGTTCAGGGCTGTAGTGTGACCATGACTTCCTGTGGCCGGGGGAGTTCACTGAGACGCTGCCCGAGGTGGCCACGTGTGGACACCCCAGAGGACTTCGCTGGCGGCCGCGCCTGTTGGTTACAGTGGAGAAATTCAGCGGCAGTGTGTAATTTTCTTCCTGCCTGTAAAATGCCTTTCTTTGTCCGCATTCTATAAAGTGTGTTATATAAACTTGCTTTTGGAAGAGCATCATATCAGAAATGATTTTTTAGTGATTTAGTGAAAAATATGGTCAATTTCCTTTTCATCATCTGCATTTTTATTTAAGGAATTTTTTCTTTTTATCATCATAAACTGTTAAAACTGAGAGAATGCTTGAGGGTCATTTAATCCAACTCCCAAGTTTTAGAGGAAAAAATCTTGAGGAAAATTATGTTTCAACAAGATCACAGATATTGTGACCAATATTAAAGTTTCCATTTATAACTTAGTGTCACTTAGTGCTAATAATTAATTATATTTCCCAACTTTAGGTCAAATACCATGAATATTCATTGCTAGGAGAAACATCCAAGAAATCCATGTTTTCTTTCATGTAAGATAGGACCACAGATATCATTAAAGTATGAAAATTTGTTTTAATCTCACTTTGTATATTTTAGATAATGCAAATTTTGCATTAAGCAAGCATGTGTTTTCAACAGCTTTATTTAAGCTATCAGATCTTTCTTAAAGAGCTGACTATTACTTCTTAGGATATTATTTGATTTTCATTTCAAGTTTTTAATATAAATTATAAATTATCTATCTACCTTTTTATATATTCTTATATGTAATATTCCTGCCTGGGGAATTACATAGACAGAGGAGGTTAGTGGGTTACGGTCCATGGGGTCGCAAAGAGTTGAACATGACTGAGTGGCTAACACATCACTTCATCTATAGTTTTAAATATGAATCAACAAATATAAATGCATGCATACATACTTGTGTGTGTGTGTGTACATGCCCATGTGTAGGTATGAGTGTGACATTTGGGATCTTTGGAAGCTTACTTGTATGGTAGCTTTTGATGGAAATTTTTTTTCTAATGCTCCATTTACTTACAAGTCAGCATATAATCAAGTATGAATTTTTATGCTTTTCTTCGTGTAATATTCTAAGATATATTATAAATAGTTTGTATTTTTTTGTATATAATTTGAATTTGTAATTGTAGTCAGAAACTCAGACTTGTTTGTAGAATGTGTTTTTAATTCTTACAAAAAACAAATGTAGGTTAAAAACAATTTGGCAAGAAGGTGATTATGAATACTATTAAATCTGGCATCTAGCCCGGGAAAAAGACTTCAATTGATAGAAGACTCCAATTTATTTCCATCTGGAGAGTGTTCAGGAGTGCTTGGAAAACAGAAATTGCTGCTTATAACATCCTAAAACTGCTTGCTCTGGCTTCTTATAGTTTAAATTCAGTCATTATGTGTTCAAGGTTACAAGGGCACTGACTAGTGTTCAGAAAGGGACAAGTCAAGAATCATGTTGCCTGATGGACAGTAGGATGTAAAGGTTTTAAATACAATGAGTAAAGAAACTAAAATCATTAAAAAGGAAACCAAAACATTTAAAAGGAAGACATAAAATGAGGGAAAAGTGAAGTAGAAGTGGAAATATGTGTTAAAATACTAATCATGTCATATAGAAAAATTACAGGTGAAAGGGAAGGATTTATACCAAGAAATGTCTAATATCCAGATATCATCTTAACTTACTGTTATTACTGAGCATTTTTTTTCATAGAAAGATAAAACATATACTGAAAGTTCATGAGAAGTCAAATATAGTGTAGAAAATTGTTATTGTTCGGTCACTAAGTCATGTCTAACTCTTCTGCAACCCCACAGGCTTCTCTGTCCATGGAATTTCCCAGGCAAGAGTGGGTTGCCATTTCCTTCTCCAGGGGATCTTCCTGACTTAGAGATCGAATCCATGTCGCCTGCATTGGTAGGCAGATTCTTTACCACCGAGCCACCAGGAAAGCCATAACAATTACTTTGAATAAATATCTGTTTAACATAAGCAGGTGGAAAAAAAAACACACTGTCAATTCATTAGAAGCTACCTAATTCATTCATAATTTACACTGTGAGTTCATTAGAAGCTTAGGGGTATGTGCTAAAAGCACTAGGAATACATGTGTCTCAGTAAGTAGGAAATTGAGTCCATAAGATACGATATGCAAGAAGCAAAGGTGGAAGCAGAAGCAGAGCATTTTTAAACATGTTGATAAATATGAATGAACTGAGATTAAGCACTGATCAAGTTTAAGCGAGGGAGAAGTGAACAGTTAGACCACACGAAGGAAACATTGTAAGGACAGAAGACATCACTAAATCATTGCCACGCCTCTTTTCTGTGGTGGAGAGTAATACTAACTCTGGATTTTGGTACCTTAGGATGGCTTCCTAAAAATTATGTAAGTACTAAAAAATAAGAAGAGAATAACACTTCCATGCTAGGAGGGAGAGTACATAAAGAAAACTGTGTCAATCTAATCAAAGGGAAGTGTTAGTCGTTCAGTCGTGTCCGACTCTGTGCGACGCCGTGGACGGTAGCCCGCCAGGCTCCTCTGTCCATGGAATTCTCCAGGCAGGAATACTGGAGTGGGTTGCCATTCCCTTCTCCAGGGGAATCTTCCCAACCCAGGGATCAAACCTGAGTCTCCTGCCTTCCAGGCAGACTCTTTACTGTCTGAGCCGCCGGGGAAGGAGAGATAATTTTAAACTGATTAAGAACAGATATTGCACTTGATCTTGGCCAAAAGGCCAAGAAGCAATGGGGGTGGGGGAGAGATAATTTTAAAGATAAAGTGGTGTCTGATGTAAAAACTCAGGTTTGTGTAAGTAGAATTTACTTAGTGGCTTTTTTTTTTTCCTTGAAAATATGCCAGTAAGCATATTTGGTTTAATGAAGAATGAGCAATAACTTTTATTAAAGGCAGTCATCCTCTCAGCTACCTTTTCTTCATCAAGTCCCTAGAAGTTTAATTCTGACATATATCAGATTCTCTTTCTTTATACCTCTGCTGTCAGGCACTCACATCCAAGCCTTTCTACCTGGGTTATTAGTAGCTTTCTCTGTGCTCGCCCTTCCCTTCTGCTGGCCCTTTATTTCTCTGCAGCAGCTTGCACGGAAGCCTAACATACTGATGGTCAAGCAGTACTGTAGTCTGACTACAGTAGTAGTATGGAGTCTGTAGACAGGCTCCGTGTCCTGTCCTGTGCCCCTGTGGCTGCCTCAGGAGCATGTGAGGGAAGGTATTTGTGATCTTCATCTCTGTCCAGTATCCATCATTTTACTAACATGCATAAGGCATTAATATTGTCAAAATCCATCAAGTTTTTATTGCTGAAATAGGTTAAGTCAATATATCTCTACTCTTCAGTGTATATTCATCTCAGGAATTAAGGACTCCCCCAAACTTAGCCCCCCAAATTAGGCATTTTAACACTCTGCATGCGAGTGTGCATGCTAAGTCTGTTCAGTTGTGTCCGACTTTTTGCAATCCCATGGACTGTAGCCTACGAGGCTCCTGTGTCCATGGGATTCTCCAGGCAAGAATACTGGAGTGGGTTTTCATGCCCTCCTCCAGGAACTGTTTCCTGAACCAGGGCTTGAACCCGCGTCTCTTATGTCTCCTGTACAACTCGTGCCACCTGAGAAGCCCTTTAACACCGTAATAAGTCTTCAATTTCTGCTTGAAATTCCCAGAAAAGGTGAAACTCCATTCATGAATCAATCTACACCTTATATGGAAATTGAAACTTAGGTGTTTTCAAGAATACTTGGTGAATCAATTTGCAATATGTTTGGCTGAGAGTAACTGAGAACTTGATTAGATATCTTAAACGCATGGTGTGTGTGTGCCTGTGTTTGTGTACCTGTGTGTCCATGTGTATGGCTTATTCTTATGCCCCTCACAGTGCTGGGTAAGTCTGCTTAGAGTTGCTGCATTACCCAAGGTGCAGTGATATCTTTTCCTTATTCATTCCCTTTCATGTTGGCCTCTTTTTCCTCCTCATAGCAGTTGCTTCTTGGCCATAAAGTAGCTCCTGTAACCCAGCTTCATGCCCACATCCCAGGTGCAGTACTATACCCAGCCTGGATCAACTCACCAGTCAGTGTTTTCTGCCCTGAACTGTTTCTCAAAGCATCAATTCTCTGGTGGCTCAGCAGTAAAGAATCCGCCTGCCATGCAGAAGACCTGGGTTCAATCCCTGGGTTAGGAAGATTCTCTGGAGAACAGAATGGCTACCCATTCTGCTATTCTTGCCTGGAGATTTGCATGGACAGAGGAGCCTGGCGGACTATAGTCCATGGGGTTGCAAAGAGCTGGACACGACTGAGTGACTAACTCACACTGTAAGTAACAATAGATCAATAATTTCTTGTTTCCATTGACATGTCTGAGTAAAGAATTGTTTTTCCCCCAGAAATGTTAATATCATGAAAACCTTTTCTGTGCTCTGAAAAGAAGGTATAGAAATGAAAATTTTTCCTGGTAACTCCTGGGGGAAATTACTTTTAAAAGACCCAGACATTATTTTCAGACTTTCAATGTGCCGAGACTGAAAAATCTTTTTGGAGGAATGTTGCCAGCTTTTGTTTCACTTGCATTATTTTGTATTTAATGGGTGCTTTTGGGAAGCTAGGTGCCTGTTTAGACATCTGTCCTGTGACTGGCTCCTTCGTTTCACACCCAGCTAGTCCTTTCGGTTCTTACTTTCTTGCATTAGTTTCTGTTTTTTTTTTTTTTTCTGTTTGCTCATCTGCATTAGCTGATGTCTAACTGAACTCTGATCACCTTTCTGTTCCTATTCATTTTTCAAGCTACAATATGCTAATGGTTTCATTCTGCCAGTCAGTTGGCACTGAAATTGCCATCTGCTTATCTTTTGTCTCTTGCAGCCGTGCACTTGTATTGCTTGTAGATCTGTGTATCGAGATTTTTAATTGGCCTTGAAATGGCCCATTAATCATTCACTACATTTATAAAAGAGGATTCTTTTATTTGACTGGTGCATAGGCTAAATATTTTAAGATGTACCCTTTTTGTGGCATCCTAACAGATGTTCTATCTATTTTCTTTAGTTCTTTTAATGTCCTTTTAAGCCAAAATCACAATTACCCAAAGATGAATTTCACTCCCTAGACTGGCTGAGCAAGTGATAAATAAAATTAAAAATTAAAAGAGCTTCAAAGAGAGGTGTGAATCCGAGTGTGGGCACTTTTGTGAACAAGCCTATAGTCATCAACAGTGTGAATAATAAAAATACTCTTCTGGGAGAGGCATCATGGTCATGGATTTTGTAAAATCCACCAAAAGAGTGAGTTTTAATAAAATAGCATTGAGAGTGGGGCTCCTGGCCACCATCATGAGAGGAAAAGACCCAGAATTGTCAGCACACCATTCCAGTCTAATTCCTCTAGCCCATACTTCCCACTTTCCATGTTTAGATCTTTTGGATTTTCTCACCATTATATCAAAATTTCTTCAATGATCTAGCAAGTTGGTCATTTTAGTGTTTTTTTTTTCTTTCTATTTTTGGTAACATGTTGAGTCCAGGAAATAAAAAAAATACTTTGTGTATGAGACCACATTGACTAACAAAAGTTTCACCCTGACTTGGCTTATTGTGAGTTTTAGTTACCATTAAAAAGTTGAAATTGCATTTCCCAACACCCATGCCTTGACTAGATGACTACTTACCACCTGCTTTCACTGTGTCACTAATCCACTTTTTTTTTTAATGTAGAAATATTTTTGTTCATTGGAAGTGATTCCTGGTAATTCTAAGAGCGAGTGTAATGTTTTGGAAAGAGCAGCAGGCCAGGAGTTGAGTGACCTAGATTCTCATACTGTCTCCACTGTGGATTAGCTGTGAGTGTTGTTCCCCAGCCTCCCCAGGCCTGAATTCCTTCATCCGTGGAACAGGGACCATGTCAGCTATTCTGGGACCTGATTCCTAATATCTTGCAGACATTCCCTTTTGTGGAGTTGGGACCTGAGACTATCTGCCATCAGAATTGGAGATTTTTTTTTTTTTAAGAATTGGAGATTTTTAAAAAGCTTTATTACTTGCACACAAGGTGAAACCTGAAACAAGTACACTTTGCTAAATATTATTTATCTTGTCATTTTCTTGTATTTTCAGAGGGTGTGCAAGTGCAAGGAGTGGCAGGGATTGTGGGAAGATGGAGCAACAGAGACAAGGGATCTCTCAGGTTATCTCAGAAAGTTCTTTGAGAAAGTCATCACTTAGATATTATTATTGATCATAGAGTCCTTGTTAAATGGCCCCTGTGGATTTATTTTCTATATTAATTCAGGAGTCATGAACAGAT
Organism: Muntiacus reevesi; assembly: GCF_963930625.1. Taxonomy (NCBI): domain Eukaryota; kingdom Metazoa; phylum Chordata; class Mammalia; order Artiodactyla; family Cervidae; genus Muntiacus; species Muntiacus reevesi. The sequence goes on from NC_089260.1 coordinate 57,526,068, forward strand.
TTTATAAGTGTCTATGTAGCTATTGGCTATTCACAAAAAACTCAAGTGTAAAAGATCTGGGAATATTGGGAATCCTTAGAATTTGACTTGAATGTGATTTATTCAAAAGGATCCTATCATTTGTTGGATGGATGGACATTCATTCATCTTAAGGAGCATGTTTGTTCTTTCTGAAATAAATAGGGCAAATTGTTTTAAATTTTACTGTGTGAGAGTCTATAGAAAATTTTGTCAATGATTCAGTTATGATTTGTATTTAAATGTCTATTATTTAAGTAGACATTGAAATAAATAACAACTGTGAGTATTCAATTATATGAGCAGCTCCCACAAGATTTAGGAATAATTCCTTCTTATTGATGACTGCTTTTCTGCTTACAAACCAGATATGTATTTTTCTGGTTTCCTTAGTGACTGGGTGGGATGTTGAGCATTTTTCGTGCCTATTTGTCACCTGAATAGTCTGTTCATGGCAAGATCATACCTTTTGTCCATTTTCTATGTGAATTGTTTGGTCTTTTACTGTTGAATTTTAAGGTTTCTTTGTATATTCTAGATACTAACTCTTTTTGTGTACGTGGTTGGCAAACATTTTCTCTTAGTTGGTAACTTGTCTTTTCATCCTCTTAACAAGGTCTATCACAACACAAAAGGTTTTTTTAAATTAAAAAAATTTTTAATTGAAGGGTAATTGTTTTACAGAATTTTGTGGTTTGCTGTCGTACATCAAAAAGAAGCAGCTACATCTGTGTCTCTTTTTCTGTTTTGCATATAGAGACACAGATGTACAGAACAGACTTTTGGACTCTGTGGGAGAAGGTGAGGGTGGGGTGTTTAGAGAGAACAGCCTCAAAACATGTATATTATCAAGGGTGAAACAGATCACCAGCCCAGGTTGGATGCATGAGACAAGCGCTCGGGGCTGGTGCACTGGGAAGACCCAGAGGGATCGGGTGGAGAGGGAGGTAGGAGGGGGGATCGGGATGGGGAATACATGTATATCCATGGCTGATTCATGTCAATGTATGGCCAAAACCACTACAATATTGTAAAGTAATTAGCCTCCAACTAATAAAAATAAATGGGGGGAAAAAAAAGAAGCAGCTATAGGTACACCCATGTCCGCTCCCTTCCGAACCTCCCTCCCATCTTCCTCCGCATCCCACCCTTCTAGATTGTCACAGAGCTCCTGCTTGAGTTCCCTGAGTCATATAGAAAATTCCCATTAGCTATCTATTTTACATACAGTATTGTAAACGTCCATAGTACTATCTCCATACATCTCACCCTCTCTCTCTTCCCCTCTCCCCATGTCCATAAGTCTGTTTTCTATGTCTGTTTCTCCACTGCTGCCTTGAAAATTAATCCATGAGTATTATCTTTTTAGATTCCATCTTTATGTGCCTGTGTATGATATTTATATTTGTCTTTCTGACTTATTTCACTTTGCATAATAGGCTCTAGGTTCGTCCACCTCATGAGAAATGACTCAAATGTGTTCCTTTTTATGGTTGAGTAGTATTCCATTGTGTATACACACTGCAGCTTCTTTATTCATTCATCTGTTGATGAACATCTAGGCTGCTTCCATGTTCTAGTTATTGTAAATAATGCTGCAATGAACTTTGGGGTACATGTGTCTTTTCCAATTTTGGTTTCCTCAGGATATATGCCTATGAGTGGGATTGCTAGGGGTGGTTTTATCCCTAGCTTTTTAAGGAATTTCCCTACCGTCTTCTATAGTGGCTGTTTCAATTTACATTCCCACCAGCAATGCAAGAGGCTTCCTTTTTCTCCACACCCTCTCCAGTGTTTATTGTTTGTAGACTTTTTGATGATGGCCATTATGACTGGAATGAGGTGATACCTCATTGTAGTTTTGATTTTCATTTCTCTAATAAGTGATTTTGAGCATTTTAAAAAATGTGTTTGTTAGCCATCTGTATGTCTTTTTTGGATAAATGTCTGTTTAGGACTTTTCCCTGCTTTTTGATTGGGTTGTTTGTTTTTCTGGTATTGAGTTGTATGAGCTGCTTGTATATTTTGGAAATTAATTCTTTGTCAGTTGTTTCATTTGCTCTTATTTTCTCCCATTCAGAGGGTTATCTTTTCATCTTATTTGTAGTTTCCTTTTCTGTGCAAAAGTTTTTGGTTTAATTAGGTCCCACTTGTTTATTCTTGTTTTTATTTCCATTACTCTGCAAGATGGATCATAGAAGATCTTGTTTTGATTTATGTCACTGAGTGTTCTGCCTATGTTTTCCTCTAAGAGTTTTATAATTTCTGGTCTTACATTTAGGTCTTTAATCCATTCTGAGTTTATCTTTTTGTATAGCATTAGGAAGTGTTCTAGTTTCATTCTTTTGGATGTAGCTGTCCAGTTTACCAGCACCAATTACTGAAGAGGCTGTCTTTGCCCCATTGTATATTCTTGCCTCCTTTGTCAAAACTAAGGTACCCATACTTGCATGGGTTTATCTCTGGGCTCTCTATCTCATTCCATTGGTCTATATTTCTGTTTTTCTGCCAGTACCATACTGACTTGATGGCTGTAGCTTTGTAGTATAGTCTGAAGTCAGGATGGTTGATTCCTCCAGCTCCATTCTTCTTTCTCAAGACTGATTTGGCTATTCAGGTTCTTTTGTATTTCCATATGAGTTGTGAAATTTTTTTGTTCTTGTTCTGTGAAAAATGCCATTGGTAATTTGATAGGGATCACATTGGATCTGTAGATTGCATTTGGTAGTATAGCCATTTTCACAACATTGATTCTTCCCACCCAGGAACATGGACTAGCCCTCCATCTGTTTATATCATCTTTGATTTCTTTCATCAATGTCTTATAATTTTCAATATACAGGTCTTATGTCTCCTTAAGTAGGTTTATTCTTTTTTTTTTTTTAAATTTTATTTTATTAGTTGGAGGCCAATTACTTCACAACATTTCAGTGGGTTTTGTCATACATTGACACGAATCAGCCATAGAGTTACACATATTCCCCATCCCGATCCCCCCTCCCACCTCCCTCTCCACCCGACTCCTCTGGGCCCTCCCAGTGTACCAGGCCTGAGCACTCGTCTCATGCATCTCACCTGGGCTAGTGATCTGTTTCACCATAGATAATATACATGCTGTTCTTTTGAAACATCCCACCCTCACCTTCTCCCACAGGGTTCAAAAGTCTGTTCTGTACTTCTGTGTCTCTTTTGTTTTGCATATAGGGTTATCATTACCATCTTTCTAAATTCCATATATATGTGTTAGTATGCTGTAATGTTCTTTATCTTTCTGGCTTACTTCACTCTGTATAATGGGCTCCGTTTCGTCCATCTCATTAGAACTGATTCAAATGCATTCTTTTTAATGGCTGAGTAATATTCCATGGTGTATTTGTACCACAGCTTCCTTATCCATTCATCTGCTGATGGGCATCTAGGCTGCTTCCATGTCCTGGCTATTTTAAACAGTGCTGCGATGAACATTGGGGTGCACGTGTCTCTTTCAGATCTGGTTTCCTCGGTGTGTATGCCCAGAAGTGGGATTGCTGGGTCATATGGCAATTCTATTTCCAGTTTTTTAAGAAATCTCCACACTGTTTTCCATAGTGGCTGTACTAGTTTGCATTCCCACCAAATGTGTAAGAGGGTTCCCTTTTCTCCACACCCTCTCCAGCATTTATTGCTTGTAGACTTTTGGATAGCAGCCATCCTGACTGGCGTGTAATGGTACCTCATTGTGGTTTTGATTTGCATTTCTCTGATAATGAGTGATGTTGAGCATCTTTTCATGTGTTTGTTAGCCATCTGTATGTCTTGTTTGGAGAAATGTCTGTTTAGTTCTTTGGCCCATTTTCTGATTGGGTCATTTATTTTTCTGGAATTGAGCTTCAGGAGTTGCTTGTATATTTTTGAGATTAATCCTTTGTCTGTTTCTTCATTTGCTATTATTTTCTCCCAATCTGAGGGCTGTCTTTTCACCTTACTTATAGTTTCCTTTGTAGTGCAGAAGATTTTAAGTTTCATTAGGTCCCATTTGTTTAGTTTTGCTTTTATTTCCAATATTCTGGGAGGTGGGTCATAGAGGACCCTGCTGAGATTTATGTCGGAGAGTGTTTTGCCTATGTTCTCCTCTAGGAGTTTTATAGTTTCTGGTCTTACATTTAGATCTTTAATCCATTTTGAGTTTATTTTTGTGTATGGTGTTAGAAAGTGATCTAGTTTCATTCTTTTACAAGTGGTTGACCAGTTTTCCCAGCACCACTTGTTAAAGAGGTTGTCTTTTTTCCGTTGTATATCCTTGCCTCCTTTGTCAAAGATAAGGTGTCCATAGGTTCGTGGATTTATCTCTGGGCTTTCTATTCTGTTCCATTGATCTATATTTCTGTCTTTGTGCCAGTACCATACTGTCTTGATGACTGTGGCTTTGTAGTAGAGTCTGAAGTCAGGCAGGTTGATTCCTCCAGTTCCATTCTTCTTTCTCAAGATTACTTTGGCTATTCGAGGTTTTTTGTTTTTCCATACAAATTGTGAAATTATTTGTTCTAGTTCTGTGAAAAATACCGTTGGTAGCTTGATAGGGATTGGATTGAATCTATAGATTGCTTTGGGTAGAATAGCCATTTTGACAATATTGATTCTTCCAATCCATGAACACGATATGTTTCTCCATCTGTTTGTGTCCTCTTTGATTTCTTTCATCAGTGTTTTATAGTTTTCTATGTACAGGTCTTTTGTTTCTTTAGGTAGATATACTCCTAAGTATTTTATTCTTTTTGTTGCAATGGTGAATGGTATTGTTTCCTTAATTTCTCTTTCTGTTTTTTCATTGTTAGTACATAGGAATGCAAGGGATTTCTGTGTGTTAATTTTATATCCTGCAACTTTACTATATTCATTGATTAGCTCTAGTAATTTTCTGGAAGAGTCTTTAGGGTTTTCTATGTAGAGGATCATGTCATCTGCAAACAGCGAGAGTTTCACTTCTTCTTTTCCTATCTGGATTCCTTTTACTTCTTTTTCTGCTCTAATTGCTGTGGCCAAAACTTCCAAGACTATGTTGAATAGTAGTGGTGAGAGTGGGCACCCTTGTCTTGTTCCTGATTTCAGGGGAAATGCTTTCAATTTTTCACCATTGAGGGTGATGCTTGCTGTGGGTTTGTCATATATAGCTTTTATTATGTTGAGGTATGTTCCCTCTATTCCTGCTTTCTGGAGAGTTTTAATCATAAATGAGTGCTGAATTTTGTCAAAGGCTTTCTCTGCATCTATTGATATAATCATATGGTTTTTATCTTTCAATTTGTTAATGTGGTGTATTACATTGATTGACTTGCGGATATTAAAGAATCCTTGCATTTCTGGGATAAAGCCCACTTGGTCATGGTGTATGATTTTTTTAATATGTTGTTGGATTCTGTTTGCTAGAATTTTGTTAAGGATTTTTGCATCTATGTTCATCAGTGATATTGGCCTGTAGTTTTCTTTTTTTGTGACATCTTTGTCTGGTTTTGGAATTAGGGTGATGGTGGCCTCATAGAATGAGTTTGGAAGTTTACCTTCTTCTGCAATTTTCTGGAAGAGTTTGAGTAAGATAGGTGTTAGCTCTTCTCTAAATTTTTGGTAGAATTCAGCTGTGAAGCCATCTGGTCCTGGGCTTTTGTTTCCTGGAAGACTTTTGATTACAGTTTCGATTTCCTTGCTTGTGATGGTTCTGTTAAGATCTTCTATTTCTTCCTGGTTCAGTTTTGGAAAGTTATACTTTTCTAAGAATTTGTCCATTTCATCCAAGTTGTCCATTTCATTGGCATAGAGCTGCTGGTAGTAGTCTCTTATGATCCTTTGTATTTCAGTGTTGTCTGTTGTGATCTCACCCTTTTCATTTCTTATTTTGTTAATTTGGTTCTTCTCTCTTTGTTTCTTAATGAGTCTTGCTAGTAGTTTGTCAATTTTGTTTATTTTTTCAAAAAACCAGCTTTTAGCTTTGTTGATTTTTGCTATGGTCTCTTTAGTTTCTTTTAGGTTTATTCTTAGATATTTTATTCTTTTTGTTGCAGTGGTGAATGGGATTGATTCCTTAATTTTACTTTCTGATTTTTCATTGTTCATATATAGGAATGCAAGAGATTTCTATGTATTGATTTTGTATCCCGTGACTTTGCTGAATTCACTGATTAGCTCTAGTAATTTTCTGGTAGGTTATTTTGGGTTTTCTATGTATAGTATGTCATCTGCAAACAGTGAGAGTTATATTTCTTCTTTTTTGAACTGGATTCTTTTTATTTCTATTTCTTCTCTAATTGCCATAGCTAGGACTATGTTGAATAATAGTGGTGAAAGTGGACACCTTTGTCTTGTTCCTGATGTTAGAAGGAATGCTTTTAGTTTTTCACCATTGAGAATAATGTTTGCTATGGCTTATCATATATGGTCTCTACTGTGTTGAAGTAAGTTCCTTCTATGCCCATTTTTTGAAGAATTTTAATCATAAATGGATACTGAATTTTGTCAAAGGCTTTTTTTCTGCATCTATTAAGATTATCATATGGTTTTTATCTTTCAATTTGTTAATATGCTGTATCATGTTGGTTGATTTGCATATATTGAAGAATCTTGCATCCCTGGAACAAATCTGACTTGATAATGGTGTATGAACCTTTTAATGTGTTGATAATTCTGTTTGCTAGACTTTTGTTGAAGATTTTTGCATCTATGTTCCTCAGTGATCTTGGTCTGTAATTTTCTTTTTGTGTGTTTTCTTTGCCTGGTTTTGGCACCAGGGTGATTATGGCTTTGTAGAATAAGTTTTCAAGTGTTCCTTCCTTTGAAATTTTTTGGAAGAGTTTCAGAAAAACAACCTTAGTTCTTCTCTAAATGTTTGATAGAATTCCTCTGTGAAGCCATCTGGCACTGGGCTATTGTTTTTTGGGAGGTTTTTTTTTTTTTTTTTTTTTATCACAGTTTTGATTTCAGTGTTTGTAATTGGCCTGTTCATTTTTTCTATTTCTTCCTGGTTCAGGTTGGGAGGTTGAACTTTTCTAAGAATCTGTCCATTTCCTCTAGATTGTCCATTTTATTAGCATATAGTTGCTCATAATATTTTCTTATGATCATTTGTCTTTCTGTGTTGTCTATTGTAACCTCTCCTTTTTCATTTCTAATTTTGTTGATTTGATTTTCTCCCTTTTTTTCTTGATGAGTCTGGCTAGTGCTTTGTCAACTTTCTCTTCTCAAAGAACCAGCTTTTAGTTTTATTAATCTTTGCTATTGTTTTCTTCATTTCTTTTTCATTTATTTCTGCTTTTATCTTTCTGATTTCTTTCCTTCTGCTGACTTTGGGTTTTGTTTTCTTTTGTTTTTTTTTTTTGGTTCTTCTCTTTCCAGTTGCTTTAAATCTTTAAATGTAAAGTTAGGTTGTCTATTCAATGCTTTTCTTATTTCTTGAAGTAGGATAGTATTATTATAAACTTCCCTCTTAGAACTGCTTTTGCTGAATCCCATAGGTTTTGGGTCATCGTGGTTTTTTTTTTTTTAATTTTTTTTTTTTTTTTGGGTCATCGTGTTTTTATTGTCATTTGTTTCTAGGAATCTTTTGATTTCTTTTATTTCTTTAGTAACCTTTTTGTTATTTAGTAACTTATTGTTTAATCTCCATGAGTTTGTGTTTTTTTGCAGTTTTTTCCCCTGTAGTTGATATCTAGTCTTATAGTGTCATAGTCAGAGAAGATACTTGATAAGATTTTCTGAAGTTTATTGAGGCTTGATTTGTGGCCCAAGATGTGGTCTATCCAGGAAAATGTTCCATGTGCACTTAAGAAGAAAGTATTTTCTTCTGCATTTGGATGGAAAGTCCTAAAGATATAAATTAGATCCATTTGGTCTAATGTTTCATTTAAGGTTTGTGCTTCTTTACTGATTCTGTTTTGATGATTTTTCTGTTGGTGTAAGTGGGGTGTTAAAGTCTCCTTCCATTATTATGTTACTTTTGATTTCCCCTTATGCCTCTTAATGTTTGCCTTATGTATTGAGGTACTCCTATGTTGGGTGCATATATATAATTGTTATGTGTTCTTCTTGGATTGATCCCTTGATCATTATGTAGTGTCCTTCTTTGTCTCTTATAATATTCTTTATTTTAAAGTTTATTTATTATGAAATAAGGATTACCACTTTGACTTTTTCACATGGAATATCGTTTCCCATCCTTTTACTTTCAGTCTGTATGTGTCTCTAGGTCTGAAATGGGTCTCTTGTAGACAATATATATATGGGTCTTGTTTTTTAACCCATTCAGTCAATCTATATCTTTTGGTTGGTGTGTTTAATCCATTTACATTTGAGGTAATTATTGATACATATGTTCCTATTGGCAGTTTCTTGATTGTTTTGGCTTTGTTTTTGTAGGTCTTTCCTTTCTCTTGTGTTTACTGGCTATATAAGTCCCTTTAGTATTTATTGTAAGCCTAGTTTGGTGGTGCTAAATTCTCTTAACTTCTGCTTGTCTGTAAAACTTTTGATTTTTCCATCAATTTTGAATGAGATCTTTGCTGGATATAGTAATCTTTGTTGCAGATTTTTCTCTTTCAGTACTTTAAATATATCCTACCATTCTCTTCTGACCTGCAGAGTTTCTGCTGAAAGATCTGCTATTAATCATATGGGTTTTCCCTTGTATGCTACTTGTTCTTTTTTCCTTGCTGCTTTTAATATTCTTTTTTTGTGCTTAATCTCTGTTAGCTTGATTAATATGTGTCTTGATGTGTTTCTCCTTGGGTTTATCCTATAAGCAACTGTCTGTACTTCTTGGACTTGATTATTTCCTTTCACATGTTGGGGAACTTTTCAACTATAATTTTTTCAAATTTTTTCTCAGTGCCTTTATTTTTTTCTTCTTCCTCTGGGACCCCTATAACTCTAATGTTGGTGCATTTAATATTGTCCTAAAGGTCTCTGAGACTATCCTCAACTCTTATCACTTTATTCTGCTCTTCAGCAGTTATTTCCACCATTCTCTCTTCCTGCTCACTCCTCATTCAGAGGAATAACCTCAGTTATTCTGCTACTGGTTCCTTCTAGAGTATTTTTAATTTCAGTAATTGTATTATTCATCTCTGTTTGCTTGTTGTTTATTTCGTCTATGTTCTTTGTGATTGTATTAACTGTGTTAAATAGTTCTTACATTTTCTCCATTCTATTTTCAAGTCTTTGGAGCATCTTTACTCCAAATTATTCTGAATTCTCTGTCAGATCAGTTGCTTATTTCCTCTTTGTTTATTTGGTCTTGTGAGTTTCTATCTTGTTTGTTCATTTGTGCTGTATTTATCTGTCTTTTTATAATTTTTTTTTTCTAACTTGCTCCTCTTGAGGTCTCATTTTCCCAGGCTTTAGTAATATTGTATTCCTTCTTCCTTTTGGTTTTTGCTCTTGGAGGGAAAGGTTGGTTGAGTGGTTTGTGTTGATTTCTTATTAGGGGTGACTTGTGCCTGTGTTCTAATGGGAGGAAATCAAGCAGATCAAGCAGGTAATTATAGACATAATGAGAAGTGTACACACACTTCCACACATACAGTTATGACCAAAGTATTCTAAAGAAAAGAGTACAGGACATTGACTTGGTGAACAAGGGAAACCAAAAATGATATTGGCCAATCAACAGCAGAGCTAGCCAATGTTCAATCTGGAAATCTGAGATGAACAGAGTGCCAATTGGGGAATATAGCAAAGAGAGCTCAACAATTTAGCTTATTTGGTGAAAAAAGAAAGAGTGAAGGAAACAAGGGAGAAGACAAAGGAGGAAAAAAAAGAGAAGGGAGGGAACAGAGAAAATGAGGGAGTGAAAAAGTGGGGAAAAAAGAGAGAAAAGAAAAAATAGAAAAGCAAAGATAAATAGAATGTGAATACTAGATAAATAGTATGTAAAAAAGATTTATATATATTCATGAATAGCTACAGCCAGTAAAGAACTATAGGAAAAACAGTTGAATATATAAAAAACAAAATCAAAGAACTCGTTAAAAAAAAAGGTTAAAAAAGAAAAAAATCTTAAAATGATTCTTTTTTTAAACAAGAAAAATAAAAAGGAAACCCCCACAGCAGCACAAAAGGCTTGTATGAAGGTAGAAATATTCAGGGGGAATAAACAGTGTGATTTATTTAAAAAAAATAAAAAATAAAAAGGTTCTCAAAGTTGTAGTTCTTCTTGGTTGTGGAGTCTGCCCGTGTTGATGGAGCTGGGTTGGTGTCCAGTGTTGTTTTCCTGGTTGGGGGAGCTTGTGTCTGTGTTCTGGTGGATGGAGCTGGATCTCATCTCTCTGAAGAGCACTTCAGCGTCCAATAGTAAGTTTTCTGGTGTCTATGGGTTCAGTGTATCTTTGGGTAGTCCTTCTGGTTTTGGTAGTATTAGACATCTATTTCTGCAGTCGCTTCAAAGTGGCCCCCTCAGCATATCTTCAGAGCCGCCAGTTCCCCACTTGTCTCTGGGATCATTGCTGGTGCTTCTGCCCTGCACTGCTGGCTGAAGCCTGCTAGGTAGGGTCTTGGGTGGACCTTTTCTCAGCTCCCCAATGTGCCCGCTGCGTCGGGAGGCTTGTGTGCGCTTGTTTTGTCTCACCGGCCTGCCCTTTTTGTTGTGGGGCTTGTGTGTTCCCCTCTGCACGCCCCGGCCGGCCCTTTGCACTGCAAGGGTTGTGTGTGCTGGCGAGGTTTATATGCCTCCCCACTCTCGGTTCCCCGAGCCTGCCGTCTGGTTGGGGCCACAGTCTGTGAGCTATTAACTGGCTGAGAAGTGCAGCTTTCTCCGTTTTCTGCCCTCTAAGTCCCTGCTTTGTTCGGTTTTCCAAGATTCCACAGCTCCCCCTGGGCCTGCCTGTAAGGGAGCTTCCTTGTTCACGTAAATTCCTGTTTCAGGACTCCCTCCCTCCCTCAGGGCACAAGCTCCTCTCCAGAAATTCTCCGTGTTTTCCCTTTTCATGTCTTCATCCTCTCTCCCACCTCATTTCAGGGAGCTTAGCCTGTCCCCCTGGAGGCCTGGGGTCTTCTGCTGTTGCCTAGAGGTTGCTTTGTAGGACCTGTGCCATATCTTGATGAGTTTTTGATGTATTTGTGGGGAGGCTGGCGATCTCCCCATCTTACTCCTCCATCATCTTCTTCTGCCCTGCACAAAAGGTTTTAATTTTGGTGAAGTCCACTTTGTCATTTTTCTCTTTGGTGAATTGTGATTTTAATGCAAAGTGTTTGCCTGACCCTAGATTCCAATGATTTCTCCTATTTTTTTTCCTAAATGTTTTCTGTTTTATATTTAAGTTTTTTGTCCTTTTTGAGTTAATTTTTGTGTAAGGGGTGAGACTTACTTTGCTGTTCATTATTTTGCTTATGGATACCCAGTCACTCCAGCATCATTGTTGAAAAGGCTTCCATGGAGTTGTTTTAGTACCTTTGTCAAAACCAGTTAGGCATATTTGTGCAGTTCTTTACTCTGTTCCATCGACATACATGTCTGTGTCTACCGTTCATCAATACCATACAGTGTTGATTACTGCAGCTGTAGAATCAGTCTTAAAATCTGGTGGGCTGGTTCCTCTCACTTTATTCTTCTTGGTCTAAATTGTTTATCTCTTCCAGTTCCTTTGCATTTCCATATTTTAGAATAATCTTGTCTATTCTTCAAATAAAGTCTTGCTAAAATTTTGATAGGAATTGTGTTAAACCTAGTGTCAACTTACAGAGAAACGACTTCTTTATTATCTTGAGACGTCCAAGCATTGACAATATGTCTCTTTATTTGTTTAGCCTTTGATTTCTTACATTAGCATTTTTCAGTTTTTGGCAAATAATTTCTATATATGTTTTGTTAGATTTATATATTGCCTAAATATTTTAATGTTTTAAACACTTGTAAATGGTATTATTTTAAAAAATGTCTGTGTCCATATGCTCATTGCTTGAATATACACATGCTATTGATTTTTCCTTTACATTTATCTTCTATCCTGCAATCTTGCTGAGCTCACTTTGAAGTATTTTTATAGGTTTCTTAGGATTTTCTACACAGACAATATCACCTTTAAATGAATAGAGTCTCTTGGTCATAGTGTAAAAATCTTTTTCAATTAATGGATTTTATATTTGTGTATTTATTTCTTAGCTGAGTAGTGGATACAAGGATTTTCATTATTCTTTCTTATGAAAGAATAATGCACTATGCTAATGAATTTTTTGTCTTTACTCATGAGAAGTACTGGTTCTGTATCTTCTTTTTCTGCTTATTTTTCTTCCTGTCTTCATGTCCTCAAAAGAGTCAGGAAGATGCCTTCTTCTTTTATTTTCTAGATGACATTGTATAGAATCAGTGTTCATTCTTTTTGTTTATTTATTTTTAAACTTTTTAGTTTGTATTGAAGTATAGCCCAATTAACAATATTGTGATAGCTTCAGGTGAACATAAAAGGTACTCAACCATGTATACCATTCATTTTCAATTGTTGGGTAAAATTCTCCAGTAAAAAGATTTTCCTGGAGATTTATTTTTTGGGTGTTTAAAAAATTACAGATTTGATTTTCTAAGTAGCAATAGGACTATTTCAACTATCTATTTCATTATTAAGTGAGTCATGGTAATTTGTATTTTTTTGTGAAAATGAAGTAAGATTAAATCTTTTCATCCTAGCCAGCGATAAATTTTTGATGTTATCATATATCCTTATTTCAAAGATAAAAAAGATGCTGAGAAAGAATAATGAAAATCCTTGTAGCCACTTCTCAGCTAAGAAATAAATATACAAATATGATTAAAGGCTGTGCATTCTACTTGCTTTTTCTTTGCTCTCACCTCTAGCATTATTACCACTACCCTGGGTTTGATGTTTATTATTCTCTTAGATGTCAAAGTCATTGATTAAAAAAAAAACCTTTTAATGATTGACCAATACAGTCCACAGATTTATGCTGCTTGAACTGCTTGACTTGATTGGCACATATTGAAAAAAATGATAGCACATGACATTATTTGGGGTTGTTTCTGAAGCTCTCCCAGTGTTTACTAGAATATCAAGGGACACATGTGTAAAGATGGAAAGAATGTGGACATGTCAAGTCAGGCTCAGGGAGAACCACAGTCAACAGTTACATGGAATAAGGTAAGATCTCTACTAAAAGTACCACAGTGTTAGAACACTCGCAGATGGATTGCCTGGCTGAAATGAAGTAATGATTCTTAGATTGATTTATTGCCATTGTGATTTTTTCTAGCAAGTAATACTTTTTACACTGAATAGATCTGCTGCCTTCTCCTTTCTCTCTCTCTCTCTTTTTTTAAAGTGACTGTATCTGATTTTGCCTCAGGGCTTTTGATAAAGTTTATTCTTTCTCATTTGCTCAATGATGAAAGCTTCATAAGCAAAACTAAATTCCTCTAAGGAAAAATTGCTTTTGTCTTGCATAAATTAAGAGTTTTAGTGACTGGCAAGAGACCATTTTGAATTAATAACTCAGAAGTGGTTTGAAAGTGGGTCATGAGCTGAAACAAAAGAGGATAAAAATCTTGATACTAAAACAAATTGACTTGAAAAACAGGACTTTGTGTGTTCAAAACTTAAGTGACTAAAGAAATAATAGCTCCTTATTATATGTCTTACTTCCTTTGGGTCATATAGTTTCAACATAACTGCTTCTTCCATTTTAAGTTTTTCATCAAAATGAGGTGATTGGCCTCAGATTCTATTGTTCCTAAAATATACACAAACCTGCATACATTTGAATGGCAGTTTTTATGAAAATTTTGACAAAATAAAAGTGTGTGAAGTGTTACAAAGCTGTTTTCTGAAACAACTTGGCTCGTTGTTATAGTTACCATACAGCTGTACAAAACTTGTGAGTACATAGAAAGAACGAATAGAAACAAATCAGAAATGTGAAAATATTTTTGATATATTTTAGTTGGTGGATTTGTGAAGTTTTATCCTTTTCAGGTTTTGCCTTTATTGATTTCAGAAATTCTTTTTTAGAAGTAAGTAGGACATGAACAAATATTTATAGTCATTGAAATGTAATTTTAAAATAATCATCATACTGAACAATCACACGCATGAACTTTTGCATGTCATATTTATTTTGATTAGAGACACCACATTTCCTGGAAACCACCCCCCTTTCTCTCTCCTTCCCTCCATCCCCTTTTCTTCATCCACTGCCTGACACACAGTACATGCTCAGGGGATATTTGTTGAACAAATGACACTGTATCAATTAGACAGACGTTATTCTGAAAGAAGTCATCTTTCCTCCAGGGACCATTCTGTTTCACCCCGAGGCAGGGTTCCATACCCGAGGGCAGTGAGTTCCAGGTCCTCAGTGGAGGTCGGGCCCACTGACCAAGGGTGATATGAGCGTGTAACTTGACTCCCTTTGGTCTAACTGTGGCCAGTGATTCTTGGCATCACTGTAAAGTGTTTAAGCTCCTCACACACAAGAGGGAGTGTCCTTGGACAGTTTCTGCTCCTAATACTAACCATTCACCTCACTGCCCTCCTTCCCTTATACATTAATGGTGGATCAGAACTATATTAATGTATTAAAGTAAGCTCTTCAGTGTAAATTATGTTAAATGGGTGTCAAACAGCAAAAATAATAATGCCATAGGAAATAGGAAAAGCAGGAATTTGCAAATGTGTATCATATTTTCTTAAGGATTGAAAAATGGTAGAACAAAAGATGCATTTATAGCCAAACAATTGTGGAACCAGAGATTTAAGGATGAATGGAATTCAGCACACATGAGTTACTCTGGCCTGGTATATTTAACCCCACATTAAAATTAGTAATTAATTAATCAAGCTTCAAGGTAAGATTTGCCGCTGTAAGCACAACTGTCTCAATATTTGGAAGCATTTATACTTGGCCAATGTTATTGGTATTGCTTTACATCTTATCGTCACTCTGGTTATAGTGTTGTAGACCTCTGTGAGTTGATTATTAGTGGTGACTGTTTAAAAAGATAGATTGTCATAGATTTATACAAAATGAAGTCCTTTTTCTCAGTCAGTCAGCTCAACCTGGAGGTAAGAGAGTCCATTTACAGGCAGACTCCTGGAGATTGAACCCAGCTTTGGCCATGTCCTAGGAATGCAGATGCCTGAGTGCCATATCCCTGCGTGGAGCCTGTCTGCACATGTGAGCTGACACCAGAAGTGCTTTTTTGCAGATGAGTTTAGGCATTTTTGCCTTGCTGACAATCAGCAGTTGAAATAAATGAGTTCAGCAAATGGAGTGCTGTTATGGGCCTTGCCTGTTTTTTGGGTTTCTTAGAAATAGGCAGATTTCCTAAATAGGGTTTTGCATATTTGTTTTTTCCTTTTAGTTTTCCCAGATCTTATGGGTCTATAAAAGATATTGAGTAACTTTTCTCATTATAAATACAGGCCTGGTTATATAATAGGCTTCTTTACTCAAATTGCACCCTTTGAAGATGTCACTGTTTTGTTATCATATAGGAAGTCATATATCAATAGGTTTAGGTCTTTCCACTGGCAAATTCTTCTGAGACATCAAGCTTGTACATATTCCATTTCTTTGGGTCTTTTATATAAAGAATATATTTTTATTAGTGCAATATCAATCTTCACATATTTATAATAGTGTATGGTAAAAATGAATTCTCTGTAGAACATTATTATTTGAATTATGACAGTGTAGCTAGTAACCAGCAATAGGATCAGAAATTCTTTATCAAATGGTAATTCTTCATGTTACAAAATCCTGGTCTTATTCTGTTATTCTCTATGAGTTCATGTGTTTTCTGATTTAAAATCTATGGGTTCTGTTCTGAGATAGCCATGTGTTTTCAAAACTTTAAATTTCAAGATCAGTAACTAGCATTTCCAGATTTTGGACAGTTTAAAAATTATAAAGAAAAAAAATCATCAAAATAAATAACATCTCTCAAACATCAAAATCTGAAAGCAAATAGTTGCTGTCTGTCCTTTCCCAGTCTCTGAAGAAAGAGTGGAGCCTGCAAGGCAATGACTACCTGTGCTTTTAACGATGCGAGACGGTGAGAGAGGTAGCCTTGTTCTGTTCAAAGGCAGTCACATCACAGAGGCAGTCGCTAGTGGCTGTGTGCTTGGAGGTATTCATACCTGGCTCCCTAGGACAACCCTCAACTGTCAGGGGTTGTCTTTGTCAGGGAGATTTAATGTGAAAAGACCTGCTTGGTTGTGAGCATTACATTTCCTGGCTGCTTTTCTGTAGGGCAGGGAGAGGGGTGAAGAGTACTCAGTCCCCTCCGCAGCTGTGGCAGGAGCTGCTGTTGCCGAGTTTTCGGTACGTTGTGGTGAGCCTGGCCTCAGGGGCACAGCTCCCGTCCTTCCGCCCAGGTCTGTCCCCTGTCCCGAGAGCCAGGCCTTCAACTCGATGGGCCCAGAGCAGCTGGCTGTCCCCACACCCAGCTCCCTTTTCCTGCAAGGAGTCACATTCAGCCTTGACGTTATCCTCCATGGAAGTGATGGGGCCGGGGTTGGGGGGGGGGAGGAGGTCACAGACACACAGGCGGTGTTGAAAATTGATGTCCATTGGACTTTATTTTTTTTATATGTATGATTGCTTTACAATGTTGTATTCATTTCTACTGTACAACAAAGTGAATCACTTATATGTATACACATATCCACTCTTTTTTAGGTTCTTTTCCCATATAGGCATTACAGAGCATTGAGTAGAGTTCCCTGTGCTATAAATTGACATTCTGGTGGGTTTTTTTCTTTTTTCATTGGAGCATGACTGCTTTACAATGTTGTGTTAACTTCTGCTGCACAACATATACACAATGGAATATTACTCAGTCATTAAAACGAATTCATTTAAATCAGTTCTAATGAGATGGATGAAACTGGAGCCCATTATACAGAGTGAAGTAAGCCAGAAAGATAAAGACCAATACAGTATACTAACACATATATATGGAATTTAAAAAGATGGTAGTGATAACCCTATACGCAAAACAGAAAAAGAGACACAGATGTACAGAACAGACTTTTGGGCTCTGTGGGAGAAGGTGAGGGTGGGATGTTTAGAGAGAACAGCATCAAAACATGTATATTATCAAGGGTGAAACAGATCACCAGCCCAGGTTGGATGCATGAGATAAGTGCTCGGGGCTGGTGCACTGGGAAGACCCAGAGGGATCGGGTAGAGAGGGAGGCGGGAGGGGGGATCGGGATGGGGAATACATGTAAATCCATGGCCAATTCATGTCAATGTATGGCAAAAACCACTACAATACTGTAAAGTAATTAGCCTCCAACTTATAAAAATAAGTGAAAAAAAAAAAAAAGCAAACAAAGTGAATCAGCTCTAAGTATACATATACCCCTCCCTCTTGAGTCTCCCTCCACCTCCCCCCACCTCCCCCCACCTCCACCCTCTACGTCATCACAGAGCGCGGAGCCGAGCTCCCTGTGTTACTCAGCAGCTTCCCGCCAGCTGTCTGCTTTACACATGGTAGTGGGTATATGGCAGTGCTACTCTCTCAATTCGTCCAGTCCTCCTCTTCCCCCACTGTGTTCACATGTCCATTCTCTACATCTGCATCTCTCTTCCTGCCCTACAGATAGGGTCATCTGTACCTTTTTTTTCTTTTTTTGAGAGTTTATTATGTAACCTGGCTGAGATCTTTCCCCGTTTCTGTTAATGCCAAGACTTAACAAAGGAAAACGATCTCATTCTTCCTCCACCTCTGCAAAACTGTGTGTGAAAAGATGGAAAATATGTTCAGAATTCCTGATTATTCTCTTCTGTATGTCATTAATTGAGAAGATTTCTGAGACAAATAAAATATTAATAGTATTGTTTTGTTCTAATGTGCCACAATAAACTGAACTTGTTTTGCATAAAACAGTGCTGCTCTGAGGAAATCTCTTTGCAATTTGTACGGAAAAAAAAAAAAAAAACAACAATACTGAATCCAAATGAATAATAAAAAGGTTACTTTATTCTACCCTAAAACTAGGAAACTTAAAAATTGATAGTTAAAATGACATAAAAGTGAGAGTTAATGTTAAGAATATTGGTTATATTTTTAATATCCTCAAAAATGAACTAAAAATATGGGTATGCTTAATTATTTTTCATATATGTATTTAAAATATTTATTCATGATCATTTTTATTTCATATTTTTCTTTAAATTTAAACTTCTTGAACCATCATCATGAGAAAATTTACTATGTCAAAGATTATCAACTCTAAGTGAAAAGCTCCTTTGTCTATAATATTGAACTTGACAGAATTCTCACACTTTCAAGAGCTCTAGAAACAGCATGAATTATTTTTCACTGAAATGTTACTGAGAGTTCAATTCTTGCTTTAAGAAATATCCATAGGGTTGTAATAATATTTACTCTGTTTTAATGTTTAACATTAAAGCAAGGTGGCAGAAGAGATAGGCTTTTCATATCTTGCCCAAGATGACAAATTGCTAATGTGCTTGAGTCCTATTTGAATCAGGGTTGTAAAAGAGGAAATACTTCACACAGCTTTACCAGATTCTAGAATGCTTTAATTCCCTAAATAATGCTTGGTGGGAGCTTTACTTTAGGATAATTGCCCACTTGTCCGCAGTGGACAGTATCATGTCGACAGTGTATAACGCTGTTATTGTCTTAGAAGTTTTTACAACACCATTTATAGCACACCGTTCTTAACTTCAAGGTCGGCTTGATATTTTCCATCGTGAAATCAACTTTCAAAGCCATACAGGGTAGCCAAGCTGGGGCTGGCTTTGCTGACTCATCCACTCTTGATGCTGGTCAGAAGGTTGACAGTGCAGTTAACGACACACAAAGGCATGCATTTTCACAGTAAGATATTATTTTGATTACAAAGTTGTTGTCCCTTCAGTTCTCCTTACTTTTTAATGATCTCCGTAAATCAGAACAGGGATGGTGAAGACTGTGGCGTGTTTTCAGTCTGTGTGCAGGTACTACCTTGGACTGGTGGCCATAGACGTTGGGTCAGCCTCAAAGAGAAGGAAACTTGTTCCTGCAGAATCTAAGTGGCATGAGTTTATACCACAGGTCTGTTCTGATGCCCCCACCCCAAGTAGCAGGCTTCAAGGTGCCAGTCTCTGCCAGGCAGCCTCTGTCAGACTGGCCTCCACCCAGTGGTTCTGCCAGGTCTTGTCAGGTCGAACGCACCTGTTTGTATGCCATTGCCCACAGGTGAGCATCAGGCTTTGGGAGGCACTGTTTTTATTATAATTGGCATACGAGCATCTTGAGACCAGTGAAGCTGTTTGATTCCACAAATGCCCCAAGTGTCCTGATGGAGGCACCTGGTTCAATCAACTGTGTTGTTCAGCTGCCAAGTCATGTCCACCTCTCTGCGACCCTAAGGATTGCAGTATGCTAGGCCTCCCTGTCCCTCACCATCTCCTAAAGTTTGCCCAAGTTCATGTCTATTACATTGGTGTTGCCATTCAGCCATCTCATCCTCTGATGCCCTTTTCTTCTGCCTTCAATCTTTCCCAGCATCAGGGACTTTCCCAATGAATCAGCTGTTAGTGTCAATCAATGGTTGATTGATGTTCGCATCAATCAACTATGATGTCTTAATTTTATATGAAAGGGAATGAAAAATGATGACAGAAAACTACGTTCGTGCTTGATTCTTGCATTATCTTAACCCCGGTTTCCGAAAATTAAAACTCATTCCGTCAGCTCTATAGCCCTGCAGGAAAGGAGACACATGGCTGAGCAAATAAAAAGTGACAAGAGGCCAATTAGAATCCGGATGTCAGTCAGTTATCCCCAAGGCCCAGGCTCAGAGGGCATCGGTGCTGTTCATTCTGCAGAAGCAGAATGCAAAATAATGAGCTCAACACTTGAAAGCATGACATTGAATTTAGCATCAGTTTCATGGGTTTTATAGTTGTGAGTCTTAGTAGCTGTGTTTTAAGAATGAAAAGATAAATACCTGACTTCCTTGCTGGCTCAGACAGTAAAGAATCTGCCTGCAATGCAGGAGACCCGGGTTCAATCCCTGGGTCAGAAAGATCCCCAGGAGATAGGATTGGTAACCCATTCCAGTATTCTTGCCTGGAGAATTCCATGGACCGTGCAGCCTGGCTAGCTACAGTCTGTGCAATTGTAGTCAGACATGACTGAGTGACTAACACTTTCACTTTCACTTTAGTATATATGTGTGCTGCTGTTGCTGCTAAGTTGCTTCAGTCGTGTCCGACTCTGTGTGACCCCATAGATGGGAGCCCACCAGGCTCCTCTGTCCCTAGGATTCTCCAGGCAGGAATACTGGAGTGGGTTGCCATTTTCTTCTCCAATGCATGCATGCATGCTAAGTCGCTTCAGTCGTGTCCGACTCTGTGCGACGCTATGGACAGCAGCCCACCAGGCTCCTCTGTCCACGGGATTATCTAGGTAAGAATACTGGAGTGGGTTGCCATTTTCTTGTTCGGGGGATCTTCCTGACCCAGGGATCTAACCTGGGTCTCCTACATTGCAGGCAGACTCTTTAACATTTGAGCCACCAGGAAGCTCATTTTATATATATATACATATATATATAATTTATATATACATATAATGATAATATAAATATAACAATATATAACATAAATTATAATTATATATATGCGTGTGTGTATATATATATATAAAATAAAGGAGCAAGAGCCATTTGTTGCATGTTTCCCAGTGTACCTTGATTTACTGCCCTGGCTTCTACCACTCACATCTCTTCAGTTACTCTATGGCAGTGTTCTCTCCCCTGAAAACCAAAGTTTATCCTGTCTTTCAATCCTTCACTATTTTCCTTTCCATAATTTCACCTTTTACTTTTTAATTTCCCTTTTCAGATTTTTTTTCTATCTTTTTGGTTATGAAAAGAGGAAAAGTCTGTCTGGGGCTTACCTGTCTTTAACCCCAATACTTACTTGTTAATGAGCCTTTTAAGCAAAAAGAAAACGTTTCTCAGGACCAGAGATTTCAAAGAGTTACTGTATGTTGGTAAAATCTAATAAAATTGTTTATTTTTCCAGTGTTTGTATTTTACCCTGACTGTGAAACATACCTCGAAAACAAACTTCTCATCCATGCTTACCACTGGGGTGAAAAAGGGGAGGAGATTTTCTTGTTAATAGTTGTCATGTGGTAAAGGTCCAGACTGTATGTCCATGAAAGATTTTCTCTGAATGGTTTTTCAAATATGCCAGTGTACCTTGCACATGAATTATTGGTGGACGTGAACCTGTTCCTTTTGCTGTGTGAAGTCTATCCTTGTCTGCTACCTCCTGGATGTACCTGTGTCATATTCTTCATTCTCTGTTATCACTTATATTTTTATATTTCTGTTTCTTCTTGTTCTCTTTCCCCCTTTCTCTAACTGATCACAAAGTAGAGCTTGAATGACTATTGTTGTGCCTAGAGTTCTGTATTCTATACTCTGCTTTTGAAAATTGGATGACTGTTACATTTTTAGTTCTCTATAAACTATCATGTGAAGTAGCTTAGATTATTTTCTTCCTGTAATGTGGAAGTAGAAAGAAGTGTTCTTCCTCCTATGAAAGCAAAAAGTGGATAAGGCTGAAAGAAAAAAGGAGACAATTTATTCTCCCCACTTGCTTACTTTTCTGTGCCATTTCAGTTACAGAGATAATGTATCTTAAAGATAGAGCATTATAGCTGTCCAAAATGTGTGATATTTTAATTGTAGAAGAATTTTAAGAGAAAATGTTATGAGCTATTAAAATCTCTCAGGAAGCATTTAGAATCCTGAGGTAAGTGTTTAGTGAAAAGTATTTTGAGGCAGATTTCCTTCAGATGAAGAGACCAACTTTTCTTTCTGGTGTTTTAGTGACTACCAGTTAACCATAGGGCTTCCCAGGTGGCCCTGTGGTAAAGAATATGCCTGCCCATGCAGGAGATGCAGGTTCGATGCCTGATTTGGAAAGATCCCCTAGAGAAGGAAATGGCAACCCACTCCGGTATTCTTGCCTGGGAAATCCCATGGATGGGGGAGCCTGGCAGGCTGTATTGTAGTCCATGGGGTTGCAAAAGAGTTTGACACAACTTAGTGACTAAACAACAAAAATTAACCATAACGTTACACCACACGTGTTTCTGATCTGACAGTCATGTCGGACATGTCACTGCTCGGATGGTAGGTGATAGTATGTCATTGGCTTCTCTGAAGCTGAAGCAGTTTATGGGGAGGGGACATCTCCCTCCTGCCCCTCTTGAGTCCTGTGGCTGAACTAAGATCCAGTTGACACCAGAAAGGTTAACAGACAAAAAAGAAACAAATTTTGATTTAGGCAGCTTTTATACTTTTTAGACAAAGACACAATAAATTGGTGAGGAATTTACAGGATAAGAGACTTAGATTTTGGTATCCAATTATGGAAGAATCTAAACAGAGTTTGGGCTTGGGGGAGTCAATTATAAAAGTCACACCGTTTGTTTCTGGAGGCTTCTTCCCCCCAAATCTCCATCTCTGGTGATAAAAGCGACCTTCTATCTGGCTACAGAGAAAGAAATTTTCAAGCTAACTTTAATTCAGAATAATCAATACTGCACCCCTGTACATGTGGGGTGACCTACCCTGGGCCCCGAAAAAGTGTGATTTTGTGTCACATTCACAAGGGCATTGTGTTTTTTTGAATGATTCATATTTTCTCTCTGAAAGTTACTAGATGATCATATTTGTACGAAAAATTCAGAAGAGTCTCAGAAAGCTTTTCCATAAGGACATTTTATCACAAAATGGCATTCCTCTACATTTCCTCAATGTTTGTGGTAGAGGCTTTTGTTTCTTTTAAATCATAATTGCTACATTATCTGTCCCTCACCCTGAATCAGATGGGCACGTACAGCCCCGGAGAGGGGGAAAACATTCAGGAGCTTCTGCCCTCTCTGAATGGTCCAGCTGAATGAAAATTCTTCTTATTATCCATCGTTTCCAAGCAGACATTAAGCCAAACTGCCCTTATGAAATTAGATATGGATCGATATTGTTGTCTTTGGGGCATGAAATAGCTCATTTCAAGGTCTGTGAATCTTTTCTCTCGATTCTTTGTACATCAAAACAGCAACAAAAGTACCACTTTGAAGCCTGGCTCGACTTTGCTTCCTCTTATTATTCCGTGAGTGTTTCTGTTTGGCAGTAATAGAAGGGTTAGAAGTTAAATGTAAACACCGTTAAACTTTACAGTCATCAAAGTCAGGAGACCCCGTGAAGACAGTTTCCACGCTTGCCCTGGGCAGGGCTCTCTAGGTCAGTACTTATTTTGGGCGGTGCTGTGGTCAAGGGCACCTTCAGGCTTCAGCTCTGTGCCCGTGCTCAGCACAGGGGAGGTCGGTCGGCGTATCACCGTCACCCTCAGGAGCAGTGCTCATCACGTGCCATCTCAGACTGTACGAATCTTGACAGTCATAACCATGCTGCCTTTACACCAGTTTAACATTTTGAAGGATTTCCCAGGTGCCACTAGTGGTAAAGAACCTGACTACTAATGCAGGGGATATAAGAAATGTGGATTTGACCCTTGCGTACGTCACTGTTAGGTTTGGGGAGGAAATTTGTCAAGTGAAGTGATATACCAAAGATACTAATAGAGAATTTGCTTTATATTGTCACTCGGGGATAATTGGGACTTCCCTGATGGCTCAGCAGTAAAGAACCCGCCTGCCCATGCAGGAGATAACAGGTTCAATCCCTGGGTCGGGAAGATCCCCTGGAGAAGGAAATGCAACCCACTCCAGTATTCTTCCCTGGGAAATCCCATGGACAGAGGAGCCTGGCCAGCTGCAGTCTGTGGGGTCATAAAAGAGCCATACACCACTGAGCATACACACACAGGGGCTAGGTATAGCTAAGAAAGACGAGTGACAGTCAACAATTTAAAAAGTTAAAAAAATAGCGCTAGCATCCTCTAGAGTCATGTGGGTGAATCAATAAGTTTCTGAGACTGTATTGATCTCAGACTTCCCTCTGATGAGGTTGGAGCTCACGACTGGTACTGTTTCAAACATCAGCTCTGTAGCATTAATAAGTTACGCAATATGGTACCTGTGCTACGCATGGTTGAAACTCAGTAATTCTCAGAGCTCTGGGGTGAGCCACAGTACAAGCAGCAAGTGACAACAGGGACGGGCATGTTTAATATTTAGCTAAATTGGTTATGACCTGAGAAACAGATCAATAGCAAAGGACTGAAATGAACAAAGCCACGATTATACTATCAGGGGAAGCTCAGTGTTCTACTTTTTAGAACCTCAAACTACTATGTATTTTCTGAACTCTCACAACTCATGGCCATTAATTTCACCTTTTTAACTTTCTGATTTCCATTAACCATTATTGCTCGTGCTGTGTAATTTAAGCTTAACCATTCAGAATACAACATAACTTTATAACTTATTCTATGACATTTAATTTAACAATACTTTCAAAGATAAAAATCAAAATTACCTTACATCAAAAATGAGCAGAAAAACTGTTTTAGAAATTAGGGGTGAATTTAGCATGAAATTATGGGAGCTAATAATCATGTTAGCTTCCTAGTACTGCCCTGACAAGAACCACAGCTGAAGGGCAGAAGACAATAGAAATGTCCCGACCTCTGTTTGGAGGGTAGAAGAGCCTGATTCAAGGAGTCAGTGGAACCCTGCTTCCTCTGGAACTTATAAGGGTGGATTCTTCACTTAGTTTCTAGCAGTTTGCTAGCAATCCTTGGTCTTCCTTGGCTTGTGGCTGCCACGTACCGTTGGCCTCTGTCACCCCGAGGTGTATTCTCTGTGTGTATGTGTCTGCATTTTCCTCTGCTCACAAGGACACCAGTCATAGTGGATTAGAGCCCAGTTTATGGACTCAACTTGATAACATCTGAGAGGATCCTGCTTACACATTAAGAGACCCCATGGACGGGTGCTGGAGATGAGGGCTTCCACAAACATTTCTTGAGGACACAGTTCGGCAACAACAATAATCAAACTCTATTTATTAATGTAGCACATTATCCACTTATCTTGTTGGAAATGCAGAACAAGGCACAAAGCAATAAAGAGACACAAACCACTTTGGCAAAATAGTGTAGACGTTGTGACCTCAAATGGGAAGGAAGTTTTTCAGAATAAATTTCTGACACGTGTTCTTCAAACCAAGCCTAGTGTTTGGTTTATAAATAAATCTAGACAGTTCCAAATCCCATGGAGTCATTCAGAGAGTATAAAAGGAGGGAATACAGAACTCTTATTGTCTGAGGACAGCAACATCTCAAAATTAAAAAAAAAAAAAAAAGCAGTATGAGAAAAACAACTTTTATAAGATAATATCTCACAGAAATTTAGATAAAAATTCTAAACAAGGTATTGAAAATTCAAGTTGTGCAATATATATAAAAAACATGACCCAAACAGGTTCACTCTGTGAATAAAACTGGTACCAAAATTTTTAAATATTCATATGATTATGTCATGAAGAGATTAAACAGGAAAAAAAATTATTTCAGTATTTGTAGGAAAAATATTCCATGAAAAGTGTAACATCTCTCTTGAATTAAGAAAAGTTCTTAACGTTCTAGGAAAAACAGAGCATCCTAACTTAATAGAGAAAAATCTACTACAAACAATTAATTAAATGTTAAAAACATTTCATTTAAAAGCATAAATAAGACAAAGATGGCAGCTATCATGAGTCATAGTCAAAGTTGTACAGTCAATGCCCACATCCTCAGTTCTACATCCATGGGTTCAATCAACCACAGCTTATAAAAGGAAAAAAAAAAATTCCAGCAAATTTCAAAAAGGAAGGGCATCAAACACTGCCTAGAATTAAGTTTTTAATTAGCATTATACTAAAAATTACTCTTTCCTTAAAAGTATTCTTCCAGAGAGCTTCCATTTGTGAATTATATTATAAAGAAAGTACTTAAAAGTTTAACTGTTTTTATTGCATCTTGGCAGATGTAATTCACATACTATTTCATTTAATTAACTCTTATAAATTATTTTTAGCACTCTGGACTTATTGCAACACATAATTGGGCTAATATGTTTAAGGATAATAATTTAAGAATATATGTAGTCAAAGACTGAACAAGTTGGGGAAGCTTCAGTTCCTTGAGAAAGCTGTCTTCCCTATGCGATTAGTTTGCTAGGGTTGCCATGACAACATACCAAGACTGGGTGGCTTAAATAGCATAAACTTACTCTCTCACAATTCTGGAGCCTGAAGTCCAAGACCAAGGTGTTGGGAGAGTTTGTTCCTGCCAAGGGATCCCATCTCTCCTTGTGGACAGCTGTCTGTTCCCTGTGTCCTCACTGGTCTTCTCTCTAGCCCGTGTCCACATTTCCTTTCCTTACAAGGACACTAGTCATATTCGATTAGGGTCCATCCTAATGGCCTTATTTTTACTAAACTGCTCTTTAAACTCTATCTCCAAATGCAGTCTATTCTGAAGTGCGGGGGGTTAGCACTTCCACATATGACTCTGCAGTGGGGGGTGGTGGGGGGGCAGGACACCACCGCAGCTCTCAAGACCACATCCATGGCTCCAGTTTTTCTGTATTGCATCTGAGTCTGCTCTGGTGGACTCAGCAGGAGAAAGCGCTTGGTGTGCGGTACTCAGTTATTTCTTGAAGGAATGAACAACAAGGGTCACTTTAATAATGTTCTTAAACTGTATCCTTTCATGTAAAAATGCATGCGTTTGTTTCAATGAGTCTAGAGATATAATCAACTAGTATATGTCAATTAAGAGCAATATGTCCTTTATAGGTTAACTTGTCAATATTAAATCACTCAGGCAATTTCTAAGGCTGGTTCATGTAGTCTTAGATGAAAAGATGTGGTTTTTTTTAAAAATCTTGACAGAACTTTACTTTGAATCGTTTTGTAAAACTTAAATAGAAAGCGATGGTTCAAAAGTCTGGGGTTTAAGAACTTGGTAATCGTTGCTGCCTATTCAGAGCTTCCCAGCTGGAGAGTGAGCATCTGTCTTCCCTCCACATCCCTTTGGCTGACCTGGCTTCACTGTTGAGGGCACATCACTGTCACTCAGCCCAGGCCCTACTGTCAACGCACCTTTCTTTTTTCACCAGCAGGTTCTGGTATCAAAGGCCTGGAGTGTTCAGCCCTGCACCGCTCCCCCAGCCGTGACTGGTGATGGCATTCAGCAGGCCCAGGCTACTGTGTGTGTGAAGGCAGTGTGCCCGTGGGATGATGTGAGCTGCCCTGAGATTCTCGAGGCCCATGTGCGAGTGTGTCGGACAGCTATGGAGGTCAGTGCCCACGTCATTGCTTGGTGTGGATTTAGGTACATGCATTTCTTTACTTCCAGGGTCAAAGATCATGCTCTTTGCACAAAAGTACACAGAGAAGCACACTTTCTTCTCCCTTGAGAAGGCAGGTGGATGTTGATGGAGGGGGCCCTAGGAAGGACAGAGCAGCTCTCCCCCAGCCTCCTCCACTCACACCAACCTTGGAGGGGGAGAGGGACCTGATGGTGGATCTGGTCTCCTATACTCACTGCATCTCCCATGCCTACACCAAGGACAAAACACCATTTATTGGTACTGAATAAATCTCCTTTCTGGGGATCAGCAAGAGAGAAAACATCCCAGGAATCCAACTGATTTAGACTATCCATGCTACGTAAGCTGTCTAGCCATGTTCATTGGAAATTTGGGGGAGGGGAGTCCTGTTAGCATTAGTCGAAGACCTTGTCTAGTGATACACTGTGGTTTGTGACACCTACCATATCACCTTTTGCAAGCCTCCCAAGTTGCTTCATAGACACCCATTTTATTCTCACAGTATCTTTTAAGATGTGGATTCTGTTATCCTTCAATAGATGGGGAAAGTATGGCTCAAAAGAAGGAGAGAGTGGGGCAAATAGATAAGAGTAGCACTGAAACATATACACTAACATATGTAAAGTAGGTAGTTGGTGGGAATTTGCCGTATGATGCAGGGAGCACAAACCCTGTGTTGGGACCTAGAGGAGTGGAATGGGGTGGGAGGGGAGCTCAGGAGGGAGAGAACATATGTATACCTATGGCTGCTTCACGCTGACGTATGGCAGAAACCAACACAGTATTGTAAAGCAATTATCCTCCAATTAAAAATAAATAAATTAAAAAAATCAAATAGCATGGAGCGAGTGGTGACCTGGGACCAGGAAAAGGTGGATCATCTGCTGATGCCTGGAAATGAACTCAGGGCTGGATGGTCCTTAGCGGAACATGCTGGGGCTTTCCCACGTGCACACTTACCTGTGCTTGTGGCCCCACCATGGCCATGTGCCTGCCACCTGTGGAGGCTGTGGACTGCAGCAGCTCCCATGTTCTTGGGCAGCTCCCATGTTCTCTGAGAATGAAATGGTAGCCCCCTCACGGAAGCAGTGCTGGGCATTCTCAGGGGAGGGGAGGACCCTGTCAGCTGCCACATGCAGAGTGGGGATGCAAGCATTGGAAATACAAGAGACTGTCTCCCAGAGCCACAGTGACCCCTGGGTCCTGGCCTTCCTCTCCTCTGTGGTGGTGTTCTCTAGACAGTGATTCAGTCCTATGGGAGGACGCTGTACCTGTCCTCACCTCAGTGATGATGGCCAGGGATACTGAAAAACCTCCAAGTCTCCAAACATGAAAGCAGCGAGGCAAACCACAGAGCAAGGTGGAGGGCTTCTCCATCCCTCCTCCGACCAGTCGTGTGCCCACTGGGTGGCAGGAAGTCAGCTGCACAGCAAAGTGGGGGCCGCGCGAGGACCGTGGCATTATCTGGGAGCAGGGGCTCAAGGCCAGGACTCGGAGCCTAGGGTCCTACTATGCCCACTTCACCTGGACCATTTCTAGACATTGGTGCCTCCAGCCCCGATGGAGGACTCATGCATAACATCAGCCTTACAGGACCTTTATGAGTCTTTCAAGGTGGACATTGTTATCCTTGTTTTAACATAAGGAAAGTGAGGTCCCTGGGTGCTAAATATGCATCCTGAGGGCACACAGCTGGGATGGAAACCCGTGTACCCTGAAGCCCTCTCCTCTGCACTTCATGGGTGTTGCCCCTGGTGGCACCCGTGGGGCAGGCGCAGGGCACAAAGACAGAGAAGGTACTCAAGGGCACCTCCTTCTCGGCCCGTCCCAAGGCTCCACTGTGCTGTCAGACCCTGGCATCTCAGGACCAACAGGAGAGGGCTCTCATTGCTGACACTGCAATGTGCTTGTTATGAGCAATATTTGTTATGGAAAATCCAACGTGAAGGTTTACAGATAAGGGGAGGAGAGAATCTTGAATATGGGAAGCACTCTTATTATTAAGATCTGAATTTGTTGTCCTGAGCAACAGCAAGAATGCCCTTCTCTGACAGTGGATCCAAAGATACCTGGGAATTCATCAGCCAGTGGTAAATATCTAGTGAGCCGAATGGAAAATGCAGTGTATTCTTCCGTGGCACCGTCATCCTCCAAACTGCTTGGTCACAGGGCATCACTTCTTCCTTACACAATGAGCTCAGAAGTCTTTAGCAGCAAAATCCCCTAAGGATGTAAATATGTCACATGCGGTTCCAATCATAACATAAGGAATCTGAAAATGTTCATGATGAGAACCATTGTAAATGGATGCCAGTTTGCTTCTTCTTGTGCTTTTTGAATAACAAGCATGAATTTTTCAGAAATACAAATTATAAGGCATTCTTTCAAATGAGGAACTTTAAATGAAGGTGTTTAGTGACAGTTCAAAAGTGAACCAGTTTCTTATGGCATGGGCTTGTTACATCTCCCAGGGAACAGCAATGTGTTATTCACAGCTACATGTAAGTCAGGGGCTGATGAGTCATTTGGATGCTGAGAAATTATAATAATTTGTAGATTGTTGCTCTGTAGTTTCCTTAGGTCTTGCATTTTAATGGTTTGAATTAACGGGTCCAGAGGCTCTTGGGTGAGTCCCACTTTGTCCACCCCCAGACCTGAAGTGGTGACTTTCTTCCTACAAAGGGCTGTAGAAAGGACTGAAAATTGCTACCTTCACGAATCAGATTGCTGGGTTCAGTCTTGTTCACATTCTTGCTAAAGGATTCTTCATTTTCCTCTGATCATATGATTCTCAGATGAAAACTAGTGCAGGAATGGTGTTTAAGTGACTTAGCTGTTTTAGCTGACTTTACCCTAGATAAAAATGTGGACTCTGTTTGGGATCTGAATGCCTCTCCAGGCAGCCTTACTGATTTATCCTTATTAGAAGGAAAGGTATTATTAAACTGGTTCTCAACTGTATATGCTACTTTTAAAGAAACATTTTTTCAAGACTGTTTCTTCAGTTCTGTTTCCATGAATAATAGCTTACTGTTTAATACTGACTATTACATGCATGCTAAGTTGCTTCATTCATGTCCAGCTCTTTTGCAACCCTATGGACTGTAGTCCACCAGGCTCCTCTGTCCATAGGATTCTCCAGGCAAGAATAGTGGACTGGGGTGCTATTTCTTCCTCCAGGGGATCTTCCTGACCCAGGGGATCTTCCTGAACCTGCACCTCTTAGGTCTCCTGCATTGGCAGGTGTGTTCTTTGCCACTAGTGCCTCCTGAGAGACCCAATACCGATTACTGGTGACTTCCAAATTTGAGTTTAATTAAAAGTAAAACAACAACAACAAATCCTGGGAAAAATGTTTCTGTCCTAAATGCATAAATGCATTGCAATTAAGACCTAATGTATCCAAACAGTAAAAAATATAAATGCAGTAGGATTTGGGTAACTAGACTTTATTATTGTTTAGCTAACAAGCATAAGACAAAGGATGGACATGGAATCATAAATATGTCACTCAGAGAGTTACAAAGTGGGTTTGTGTGGGTGGTCGGGCTGGAGGACCTTAGGGTGTTGAGGAATTAGACTTTGTTTAATTTATTACATGCCAGGAAGACTTGTTTCTACTTTTTTAATTTGTGAATTTGAAATTTCTTCTCATTGACACTGTAGACAATTCTAAAAGAGCAAGCTGATTTTTCTTTTTTTGCTATTATGCCATTCATTTGTTTCTCATCTGATATATATTTCTCCAAGTTATCCCATTTATATACTTATATATATTTAAATTATATATAATAAATATATATATATATATATATATATATATATATAGTTTAGTGGTTAATGGGTATATTGAATATACCAAAATTTATGTGACCATACTTTGTATATCAATGCTTATTTTTCCACTGGCTGGATTATTCTAAAACTCTAAAAGTAAAGTGGATTCAAGAATATAAGTTTATACTTTTTTTTTTTTTTTTTTTTACTTTCTTTCTTTTTTTTTTTAAATTTTAACCCCCCTTCCACCTCTCTCCCCATCCATCCCCCAGGGTCATCCCAGTGCACCAGCCCTGAGCACCCTGTCTCATGCATTGAAGCTGGACTGGCGATCTGTTTCACATATGGTAATATACATGTTTCAATGTTATTCTCTCAAATCATCCCACCCTCACCTTCTTTCACAGAGCTCAAAAGACTGTTATTTACATCTGTGTCTCTTTTGCTGTCTCACATATAGGGTCATCATTACCATATTTCTAAATTCCATATATATGTGTTACTATAATATAATATTATATATATATATATAATATAGAATATACTTTAGGAAATTATCTGATTTATTTGTAAAATAGAAAATGTTATAGTTCCAGGAATAACTACAAGAGTATCCATTTCTCTGCTGTCGATGGATGATACAGCTGTTTGGTTTTTCCAACAGTGCCATGAACACACACTTGACTTCCTATTTGTCTTTAGTTTGCAACAATTTGCCTGGCTGCTTGCTTTAGGGATGCCCTCTGGGCCTGGGCGCTTGTGTTCAGTCTGTATGAGCCAGGCCAGGTCTGCGTTCCGACAGAGCGGGGAGTGATTTGCCCAGGCTTGTTACTGGATGGAAATGGTTTTATCATTTTACCTCACCGCTACATGCTTGCCTTTTTTGTCCCTATATTCGCTTATATTTGTGTAGGTTTCTCCTGTTGCTCTACTTCTCTTTCACGGATGCAGCTGCTGCATTTTGATCATGAGATCCTTTCTCCCTTTACATGGCCAGGTTCTCAGGTCCTAGGGTGAGGGAGGATTTTATTAGTATGAGAATGTCTTCCCTTACTTTCTTCATTCACTCTTATTTAGAGCTTTCCTCAGAGGTTGACCTTATTTCTTTATCTAATTATATGCACATATGTTATGTACCTTGACACAATAATGATTTATGTATGCATTTATACTGTGGCAGGTGGAAGATAATATGG
Organism: Muntiacus reevesi; assembly: GCF_963930625.1. Lineage (NCBI taxonomy): Eukaryota > Metazoa > Chordata > Mammalia > Artiodactyla > Cervidae > Muntiacus > Muntiacus reevesi. The sequence goes on from NC_089260.1 coordinate 57,558,354, forward strand.
TTACTTCTTTCTTTTTTTGGTTACTCCATGTGACATGTGGATTTTTAGATCCCCAGCCAGGGATGGAGCCCTGGCCCACTGTATTGGAGGTGCAGAGTCTTAACCACTGTACCACCAAGCCTTAACGTTTCAGTTTTCTTTTTCTTCGGCCTTTTCTTGAAGTGGTTTTCTATTTTATTATTTAGTGCTTTTTTCTTTTTTAAAAAATCAAGTAATGCTCTTTCTTAATTTGGATACTTGTGTAAAATGTTTTGAGTTTTGTTTTATCCTCAAATATATTTTTCTTTCTGAAAAGTGAAGGCTATCTTACTTTGTATAGGATTCCTGATTGTGGTCTTTCTTTTTTCATTGACTTTTACCTTCTTGTAGTTTAGTTAAAAGTTTAGATACCATTTTTTCCTGCTTATATAGGTTTTTCAAATTCTTTATTGCAATTATTCTACTAGATCTGTTTGTTCTTTTTTTATGAGAGATTCAGAACTAGATCAGGCTCACCGACTCGATGGACATGGATTTGATTAGACTCCGGGAGTTGGTGATGGACAGGGAGGCCTGGTGTGTTGCAATTCATGGGATCGCAAATAGTTGGACACGACTGAGCTACTGAACTGAACTGAACTGATGTCTTAATCTTTTAACATTAACCCAGTCTCAGACTTAGTGAGCAATTTCAGTTCGCAGACATACATTTTTGTTCAACAAAGGAAAATCTGTATTTCATATTTCCTTAATTATTGTATAATATCATTTTCCCCCCTTTTAAAATGTCCTTGAGAGTTAGGCCTGCAGATCTACCCTCCTGGTCTCTTGGTCTTTTCCTCATAGTTACACATTTTTTATATTTTTTGCTAAATGTTCTGATTTATTTTTTCACATGATCACACATATCAGATTCATTAATTTCAATCTCAGCAGAGGACATCTTCCTTTTTAACTTATCTGTTTAGTTTCTTAGTTCCAACATCATCTGTTAAAACTTTGAAAAGGTTTTTTGCAGTATTTGCAGTGGCTAAATCCTTGGGTTTTCATCTCTGTTGCTGCCTTCATCCCTGTTTCTACCTCTCTCTGGCAGTCAGGCTCTATACTCGATGGTCTTGGATTGTTAGGGTTCAGGTCAAGCAGAAACCCTGAAGGAGGTAAGGCACTGGGCTATGACGTCAGGACTCCCAGGCTCGGGCAGGAAGGCAGCTCATCTACCCAGGTTCTTCACCTTCTGAGAAGCAGACATCTGACCTTGGATTTTGGAAGAGCTGAGCTGCCCGGAGCCCTTGGCCAGGCTGGGAGGGTGCTCTGAGGTTCTGTCCCCAGGGTCCAGCACAGCCCATTCCGTCTACACGGGCACATCTGGCGTCCAGGTCCTTTGGGGCTGGGAGCTGGGGCAGGACCCTCCTCCAGATACTGGAACCTCAAGGTCACGTCTACCTCTACAGTTCCCGGGGTCCTGCAATGAGCCATCCGTTTGTTGCCGAGGACCTTCCTTCTTGCCTTTGGATGAGCTGTGTTCTGAAGAAGGTCCTTGGGGAAAACGTGAGGACTGGAGCTGTCCTGCATGACAGCCTGAAGCAGCGGGTTGGTTGTTGAAGGTCACAGAGGTTCTTGTTTAATCATTTCCTGCACCCTGGGGTCTTGGCTAAAAATATGCCGAGGCAGCAAGTTATGAGAAAGCCAGTTTTGCTCTGAAGAGAAGGTAGGACATAGAATTGAGTTGTAAAACACATTAAAAAAAAAAAATTTTAGGATTGAAATTGCTCTTATACAGAGCCTCAGGAATTACCCCCAGAAAAAAGCAAGCACCCTGATCGTGGGCTGACCCGTCCTGCCTCCTGTCTGGGGTCTGTGAAGATGCTAATCCATGGGTCAGAGCCTGTTTTTCCTCAGCGTCTATTTCCTTTAAAAACAGGTAATTTAGGTTTATTTTTAATATTGCCCTGAGGCCACAGCTGCCACGATGGGCTTCTATTTGATCCTGTTGCTTCCTTGTGGAGAAACATGGCATGTGACCCCTGTTCTCTGAAGATGGCTGTTTTATTGCCAGTAAGTCCCCATTTTCACTAAGTACACATGCATTTTTTGTGTTCCCAGTTTGGACTTGCTTCACAGTTCTGATTCTGTGCATTGGTTAGTCTCTCAACACGTTGTAATTTATCCAAATCTTTACTGAAGCGTGCCATCCAGGAGTGAGCTCAGTTAGCAAGGCATGTTGTAGACAGTGGGCTGATTGTCCGACCGGCTGGATTCCCTTCCTAACCAAAGGTAGGTCCCCAGGCCCTCAGTTTTAAAAGCAAAAGTCACCCTATCAGCCTCCCCAGATTCAGGGAACCCATCTTTCTTAGGCATCCTGTATGTTCTATTCTGGCATTGCCACCTTCTTGCTTTTGCCTTGTGGGTTTACCTTTCTGCTGGGCTTCTGTATTTTTACATATGACTTTAAAACTGTCCACTGTCCCCTCTCTGCACAAGCTGCAACCAAATGGGTGTCCATGCCTGTGTTCTCAGCTGTGCCTGATTATTTTGTAACCCCATAGACTGTAGCCCGCCAGGCTCCTCTGTCCTTGGGATTTCCCAGACAAGAATACTGGAGTGGATTGCCATTTCCTCCTTCGGGGGATCTTCCCGACCCAGGGATTGAACCTGCATCTCCTGAATTGGTAGGTGGATTCTTTACCACTGAGCCTTCTGGGGAGCCCCCAAGTGTGTGGGACCTAATGTAATTGTATATACCTAAAGATAAGCTGGGTGCATCTACTAGAATGACTCCCTCAAGGACCAGTTCTGGATGTTCCCTGCTGAGTTTCTTTGTTGTGCACCCAGCTGTTCAACTGATATAAGTCTATATTACATCAAAACAACCAACTAAGTGACTCAAACCTATTTAACATTAAACTAGCTTGCAGGGATAATTATAGATGAGTTGATTGTTTGACTTGGAGTTACTCTTATTTTGGCCAGCAGAAAAGTAGTAATTCTAGTAGTAATAATGCCATAGTAAATTGTACATCAATTCATGTGGTAGTAATGCCATACATATATCCTGGGAATCAGCAGGTTCTCACTGAAAACATGGAGCAAAGCATGAGGAAGAAAGAGGTGTCCAGGGCAGAGCCTGGACTGTTGAAGGTATAAGTTACAATCATTCAAAGTAATGACTAATTCAATTGACTTTTAAAGTAAAGGAAACATGGAACCCTCACAAGGAAAATGTAAACCCAATTATCAAAACTGGGTTACAGCAATCAAGATTAGCAGATGACAGAATCAAAGAAAATAATAAAAAAGCTACAAATCTTATTTTACTGGCATGTAAGATAGCACCAAATCTCTCAAATGTTCATTGAAATTTAATATCTTGCATCACTTCATTTATAACTGTAAAGCATTTCATATTATGTTTCTAGGTTCTTTTCCCCCCTTAGTTCTTTTGCTTACAGGTTTTCAGAGCTAGAGATGACCTGAGAGATCATTTGACTAGAAAATGAAACAAGACACTCATTTTAAGAAGAAGAAGCTGAAGTTGGCAAGATCTCAGTGACTTGCCCTCAGCTGACTCAGAAGAACCAGGGAAGGAACTCAGAGCTCCCAAGTCCAAATCCAGTTTTTGGTTTTGTTTCTGCTTATTGTGCTCTGAATCTTAGAGCTTAACTTCTCTCCACTTTCTGTGGTTTACTGCGTGTCTCTTTTACTTGTGGTAACTATGGGAACTCTTCCTCAGCTGCCTGACCTTCCTACTTGGAGTCCTGTGCTAACAGACTGTAAATGCAACACTTGACATTTTATCATCAATTTAAAGTAATTTTCAGTATCATCTAATCAATAGAGAAGGGTCTTTACATAATATTGTAAGATTACAGATGCAATTAAATAGTTTTCGAAAGTCCTTCTTAACTGCCTGTTAATTTCAGCAAACTCTATAATTGGCACATTTGTTTGTGCCATACATCAAATAAATCAAACTCTACTGATAAAATTGACTTTAGATAGAACATAAAACAGTTCTTTGAGTGTCAAACAGAGCATTATTTTCTCTCCGCTCACTCTAGAAACAAACAATAGCACCTAATACAAGTGGTACATTTCTAAGAGAAGACCAGTCATGTATGGAGACAGTATGCTATTTGATTAAATAAAACCTCCTTCAAACAAAACAGATTCACAAAGACCCAGCAGATGTATATTTTCTGCTGGGATTCATAGAACCATCTGGTCTTGGAATTTTGAGCCCTGTACTTTGCATTCAGTTCTGTCTTTAAAACATCCAGTAATTTTAAATACAGTCTACTTTATGCACAAATGTAAATATATTTATGTTTACTTATGACTTTGGTTCAAATAAATTGTGCTTATATTTGGAAACTACTGAAAGTTTAATTTTTTTCCATAAGAGACTAATCTTATTACCATAATATTTCATGATGTTATGGCTGTTTCATGTTTAACTTATAAAAAGCCTTCAAAGTTAAGAAGTAAGATTTCAGCAATTCTTGTAAAGCTTTTAATGAACCAATTTAATTACAAGAGTGTTCCCAGGTTTGTCTTTGAAAGTTGTTGCTATTTTTAACAGAACACTGTAAGGACATTTCCTACTCTCCTTGGATCTGCTGGTACAAAATATCTTCCATGAACAGGTCGTTGAAATCAAGGTGAGAATAGACGTCACAGCAGGACAGAGGGCATGAGACAGCCCTGAAAGATGCAAAACATGATGTGCTCAAATGGTGATACAGTTAATGAATCAGCCTCTGCTGATAATATCCACTTTTCAAATAGCATAAAAGATTCGCTTGAAAATAGCCTTTCATAAGTTCTAAGGATATTAAGTTCTCTTCCAAATACAGCATTTATTATAATCCATGACATCTCAGGGGAAAACATCTTATATCAAACCTAGGTTATTAATAAGTAGTGTTTCATTAAATCGTTTAAATTAGGAATTGTCTGTTAATCCCCCATATTTGTTCTGTTCCTGTTAGTATTATTTAGAATTATTAAGTATTGATGTTGAAAGTTAGTGAGATTTGGCTTCGAATATTCTCCTGTTAAATATAAAAGTTCAGTTCAGTCGCTCAGTCGTGTCTGACTCTTTGCGACCCCATGAACTGCAGCACGCCAGACCTCCCTGTCTATCATCAACTCCCCGAGTTTACTCAAACTCATGTCCATCAAGTCAGCGGTGCCATCCAGCCATCTCATCTTCTGTCGTCCCCTTCTCCTCCTGCCCCCAATCCCTCCCAGCATCAGGGTCTTTTCCAATGAGTCAACACTTCGCATGAGGTGGCCAAAGTATTGGAGTTTCAGCTTCAGCATCAGTCCTTCCAGTGAACACCCAGGACTGATCTCCTTTAGGATGGACTGGTTGGATCTCCTTGCAGTCCAAGGGACTCTCAAGAGTCTTCTCCAACAACACAGTTCAAAAGCATCAATTCTTTGGTGCTCAGCTTTCTTCACAGTCCAACTCTCACATCCATACATGACCACTGGAAAAACCATAGCCTTGACCAGACGAACCTTTGTTGGCAAAGTAATGTCTCTTCTTTTTAGTACGCTGTCTAGGTTGGCCATAACTTTCCTTCCAAGGAGCAAGCGTCTTTTAATTTCATGGCTGCAGTCACCATCTGCAGTGATTTTGGAGTCCCCCAAAATAAAGTCTGACACTGTTTCCACTGTTTCCCCATCTATTTCCCATGAGGTAATGGGACCAGATGCCATGATCTTAGTTTTCTGAATGTTAAGCTTTGAGCCAACTTTTTCACTCTCCTCTTTCACTTTCATCAAGAGGCTTTTTAGTTCCTCTTCACTTTCTGCCATAAGGGGGGTGTCATCTGCATATATACTTACTTGTAAAACCAGGATGTATGGCATGCAGATCCCAAGGAGAATGACTGACACAAACGAAACTAAAGATTTTTGGTTCATCAATGAATCAAAAATTAAGTTAAAGAAAGCTAATAAGACCCAGGTAGAGCTGAAGTTTCAATGTGTTAAGGGAATTGTTAAAAACAGAAAACTAGTTGTGTCTATAAGCAAATTTCAGCTCTACACCATTACAGGAGACGTACATAAGCAAAATACTGAGAATGTTCAAATATAAACCACATGTAAGCAAAAGTAAGGCTGATTTCCAAAGAGATAGAAACATAAGCGGCTGTAATAACATTAAAGAAAGCCAAATGTAAGGAAGAAAAGCATTAACTGAGATGAGAGAGCCTAGTTTCATTTAATAATCTACACGTGATATGATTAGAAACTCTGACCTTTGAAATGGATTAACATCCACTCAACTCACTTTAACGGAAGTGTATTTGAGCATTATTAAAGAGATCAATTTATGAGAGATGTATCCAATTGTGTACCCTATAAAGTAAAATTCACTTCACCTACAAATATTCATGGGGGATTTTCAAAAGTTGATTATATGCTACATCACAAGAAACACTAAAATTGTTTAGAACAAACTTCACATGGATAATACTCTTCAATTCAACTAATCTAAAATTAAATGATTACATTTAAACTAAAACTGTTATTTAGAAATTGTAAAATCATTTGAGAAATATTTTGTCAAGCAGATAATGAAAGTTAAGTGGAATACAGTGTTTAAGAAATAGTAATGACAACATTATGTATCAAAGTGTGTATATCAGAATTTAAAATTTATGAATTGAAGACATTCATAGCAATTCTCTTCCTTGGGGCTATGAGGATTATGAACACTTTTCAGTGTTTTTTTCTTGGTACATTATTTTCTAATTTTAATACAAAGAGCTTTTATTAGTTTTTTAAACTTCTTCCAAAATTAGTAGTGATTATTTTACTTTGTAATTTTTAAAGAGCTATAATGTGGGAGACCAGGGTTCGATCCCTGGGTCGGGAAGATCCCCTGGAGAAGGACATGGCAACCCCACTCCAGTATTCCTGCCTTGAGAATCCCATGGAAGGAGGAGCCTGTTGGGCTATATTTATAGATCATGGGGTCGCAGAGAGTTGGACACGACTGAGTGACTTCACTTTCACTTTTCACTTTTATACTTATAGAAAAAGGATAGAATTTGTGATGTGTTATATATTGACAATTCCATCCATGAGAATTCATTTGTGCTCTTTTAAGCTCTGTTGTTTGCAGTAACTTGTTGTACTGCAATAGATAACTAATACAATTATAAAGAAAAGAAAATGAAATGCCACTAACAATATAAAGAAATATCAGTGCTTTCCTGCTGTGAACCCTTCACTTCAAAATAATTTGGGGGAAGCTCAGTATTTCTCACTAATTTAAATGAAACATCATCTAAAGATATGAAATGCTTATATACTTAATTATTTCATAGGACCTTCGTATGTTTTGCTCTTATGTCATATATAAACAATTAAATCCACAGCATTAGATAAACTTATCAAATTCCCCCCAAATTGTTATTTTTATTTTTTCTTTAAATTGTTATTTGTACTTTTTCCCATATAAGCAAATGAGAGGTGCTAAAATGTAAGAAACAAGTGTGATAAATAAAAGGAGACAGTGTTATATGTTTTTGTCAATTTTTAAAGCCTGTCATTATTGGTATATTTTTAATATGTGGAATGTAGCAATGTATTTTCAATACATTGGGACACTGATGTTCCACAGTTGCAAAGTTTTGATCAATTCATGAAAAAATGCATGAGGTACGGTAACCCAGCCTCCCCACAAGGAACTTGTGTTCCCACCAAGGAATGTTAATTCTCTCCAATAACTGAAACATCCAGAGATATTCCTAAAGCAGTCTGCTGTCTTCAGAATCTCCTGATTTGGTTAAATGGCTCATTAATGTCCATAACTTGTGTCCCGAATTATTTACCTACTTACACATGTCTGTCTCCAGGTCAGACTAGGTGTAGTCTGAGTTTGGGGGTGACTCTTTGGGACAGTTGAAACCTACACACTCATTAAACTAGTTGCCTTTCTTCAACTCTCACCACTAAGACTGATTTAATTTAGTTTCTACTGGTTTAATTTTAAATAGTAAATTGCTGTACTTTAAAAAGCTCTGCAAAGTTTTCTGTGCTATTTTTCACTATAAAGAATTGTGAGTTAAAAAAGATGCATGCATCCAATTTTGGAGAAAAATGTTTTTAAACTGATTTGGAATTACCTTGCAAAACAGTCTGCAAACACATTCTCTTAAGTTCTAATTCATTCAACAACCTTGTTTGAATGGCAGCTGTGGTTTATGAACAAGAACATATTTATAAATGTGGCATTATGCAAAAGTTATTTACAAACTGAAGAAGTCAGTTATCTTGTTCTCTAAAGTTTATTCCCAAAATAAGAGCTGCATTTGATTTTATTCTGTGTAAGGCATTCTTGCTAAGTGCTTAACTTGCATTAACTCCTTTGATGTGCTCAACAACTTCATGAAATAGATTGTAATATGCTCCTCATTTACAGAAGAGACTGAAGTCCCAAAAGTTTAAATAGCTTCTCCAGTGTAATATGTTTTTAATGTGGAAGACAGGATATAAACTCAGATAGGCTGATTCCTGAAATCATACTCTCAAACTCAGAAAATTAAAACAACAACAAAACTGGTTATTTAAAAATAATGAGTTGGCTTCTTTGATTTTATTTCATTTAAGTATTTGTTTAGTGTATAGGAGTCACTAATCAAGATAGCGGAGTAGAAAGACATGCGCTCATCTTCTCCTGCGAGGACTCCAAAATTGCAACTTGCTACTGAACAACCATCAATAGGAGAATGTTGGATCCCACCAAAAAAAGATACCCCACATCCAAGGGCAAAGGAGAAGCCCCAGCAAGACAGTAGGAATGGTGAAATCTCCTTTAGAATCAAACCCCATACCCACCAGAGACCCTCAGAGGGCTCAAACAAAACCTTGTACACACCAGGAGACCCCACAGAGACTAGGCCAGACCTGTATTTGAGTGTTTGAATGTCTGCAGAGGTACAGTCAGCAGTGGCCTGATACAGGGCCAGGGGCTCTGGGTGCAGCCGACCTGGGTATGGCATAAGCCCTCTTGGAGGAGGTCGCCACTAACCCCACCATAGAGCCGCCTGAGCTTACACTGGACTGGGAAAACAGACTTTTGGAGGGCACAAACAAAACCTTGTGCACACCAGAACCCAGGAGAAAAAAACAGTGACCCTACAAGTACTGACTCATACTTGCTTGTGAGTGTCCAGGAGTCTCCAGCAGAGGCATGGGTCAGTGGTGGCCTGCTGCAGGGTCAGGGGCAGAGAGTGAGGCAGTGAGTCCCTGGGACCTTTTGAAGGAGGTTGCCATTATCTTCATTACCTCCATCATAGTTTGGTCTCAAGGAGATCAAACCAGTCAATCCTAAAGGAAATCAGTTCTGAATATTCAATGGAAGGACTAGTGCTGAAGCTGAAACTCCAATTCTTTGGCCACCTGATGGGAAGAACTGACTCATTGGAAAAGACCCTGATGCTGGGAAAGACTGAAGGCAGGAGAAGAAGGGGAAGACAAAGGATGAGATAGTTGGATGGCATCACCGACTTGATAGACATGAGTTTGAGCAAGCTCCGAGAGTTGGTGATGGACAGGGAAGCCTGGCATGCTGCAGTTCATGGGGTCACAAAGTGTCGGGCACAACTGAGCAACTGAACTGAACTGTTACTTTTGTCTCAGGTTAAACAACAGGGAGGGAACACAGCCTCACCCATCAATAGAAAATTGGATTAAAGATTTACTGAGGATGGCACCACCCACCAGAACAAGACCCAGTTTCTGCCACAGTTAGCTTCCTTTCTCCCATCAGGAAGCTTCCATAAGCCTCTTATCCTTATCCTGCAAAGGGAAGAGAGAATGAAAACCACAATCACAGAAAACTAATCAAGCTGATCACATGGACTAGTGCCTTGTCTAACTCAATTAAACTATGAGCCATGCCGTGTAGGGCCGCCCAAGAGAGACTGGTCATGGTGGAGTGTTCAGAGGAAATGTGGTCCACTGAAGAAGGGAATGGCAAACAACTTCAGCATTCTTTCCTTGAGAACCCCAAGAACAGCATGAAAAGGCAAAAAGATAGGACACTGAAAGATGAACTCTCCAGGTCAGTAGGTGGCCAATATGCTACTGTAGATGAGTAGAGGATTAATTCCAGAAAGAATGAAGAGATGCAGCCAAAGTAAAAACAACACCCAGTTGTTGATGTGACTGGTGTTGGAAGTAAAGTCTGATGCTGTAAAGAATAATATTGCATAGGAACCTGGAATGTTAGGTCCATGAATCAAGGTAAATTGGAAGTGGGCAAACGAAGATGGCAAGAGTGAACGTCAATATTTTAGGAATCAGTGAATGTAAATGGACTGGAATGGGCTAATTTAACTCAGATGACCATTATATCTACTATTGTCGGCAAGAATCCCTTAGAAGAGATGGAGTAGCCATCATTCACCCAGTCTGAAATGCAGTACTTGGGTGAAATCTCAAAAATGACAGAATGATCTCTGTTCATTTCCAAGGCAAACAATTCATTATCACAGTGACCCAAGTCTATGCCCCAACCAGTATTGCTGAAGAAGCTGAACAGTTCTATGAAGACCTACAAGAACTTCCTAGAACTAATACCCCAAAAAGATGTCCTTTTCATTATAGGGGACTGGAATGCAAAAGTAAAAAGTCAAGAGATATCTGGAATAATAGGCAAATTTGGCCTTGGAGTACAAAATGAATCAGGGCAAAGGCTAACAGAGTTTTGCCAAGAGAATGCACTGATCATAGCAAACACCCTCTTCCAACAACTCAAGAGAAGACTCTACACATGGATGCCACCAGATGGTCAATACCAAAATCAGACTGATTTATTCTTTGCAGCCAAAGATGGAAAAGCTCTATACAGTCAGCAAAAACAAGACAATAAGCTGACTGTAACTCAGATCACAAATTCCTTATTGCCAAATTCAGACTTAAATTGAAGAAAGTAGGGAAAACCACTAGACCATTCAGGTATGACCTGAATCAAATCCCTTATGATTATACAGTGAAAGTGACAAATAGATTCAAGGGATTAGATCTGATAGACAGATTGCCTGTAGAGCTATGGTTAGAGGTTCATGACATTGTACAGGAGGCAGGGATCAAGACCATCTCCAAGAAAAATGCAAAAAGGCAAAATGGTTGTCTGAAGAGGCCTTACAAATAGTTGAGAAAAGAAGAGAAGCAAAAGGCAAAGGAGAAAAGGGAAGATATATTCATCCAAATGCAGAGCTCCAAAGAATAGTAAGGAGAGATAAGAAAGCCTTCCTCAGTTGTCAATGCAAAGAAATAGAGGAAAACAACAGAATGGGAAAGACTAGAGATCTCTTCAAGAAAATTAGAGATACAAAGGGAACATTTCATGCAAAATGGCCACAATAAAGGACAGAAATTTTGGACCTAACAGAAGTAGAAGATATTAAGAAGAGGTGGCAAGAAAACACAGAGAACTACACAAAAAATCTTCATGACCCAGATAACCATGGTGGTGTGATCACCAACCTAGGGCCAGACATCCTGGAATAAGTCAAGTGGACCTTAGGAAGCATCACTATGAGCAAAGCTAGTGGGGTTGGTGGAATTCCAGGTGAGCTATTTCAAATTCTAAAAGATGATGCTGTGAAATTGCTGCACTCAGTATGCCAGTAAATATGGAAAACTGAGCACTGGTCACAGGACTGGAAAAGGTCAGTTTTCATTCCAGTCCCAAAGAAAGGCAATGCCAAAGAATTTTCAAACTATCCCACAATTGCACTCATCTTGCACACTAGCAAAGTAATGCTCAAAATTCTCTAAGCCAGGCTTCAAAAGTACCTGAACCATGAACTTCCAGATATTCAAACTAGATTTAGAAAAGGCAGAGGAAACAGAGATCAAATTGCCAACATCTATTGGATCATCTAAAAAGGAACAGAGTTCCAGAAAAACATCTACTTCTGCTTTATTGACTATGCAAAGACTTTGACTGTGTTGACCACAACAGACTGTGGAAAATTCTTCAAGAGATTGGAATACCAGACCACCTGACCTGCATCCTGAGAAATCTGCATGCAGGTCAAGAAGCAGTAGTTAGAACTGGACGTAAAACAACAGACTGGTTCCAAATTGGGAAAGGAGTACATCAAAGTTGTATATTGTCACCCTGCTTATTTAACTTATATGCAGAGCATATCATGCAAAATGCCAGGCTGGATGTAGCACAAGCTGGAATCAAGATTTCTGGGAGAAACATCAATAACCTCAGATATGCAGATGACACCACCCTTATGGCAGAAAGTGAAGAAGAACTAAAGAGTCTCTTGATGAAAGTGAAAGAGGAGAGTGAAAAAGTTGGCTTAAAGCTCAACATTCAGAAAATGCAGATCATGGCATCAGGTCCCATTGCTTCATGGCAAATAAATGGGGAAACAATGGAAACAGTGAGAGACTATTTTTTTGGACTTCAGAGTCACTGCAGATGGTGACTGCAGCCATGAAAGTAAAAGACACTTGCTCCTTGGAATAAAAGTTATGGCAAAGCTAGGTAGCATGTTAAAAAGCAGAGACATTACTTTGTCAACAAAGGTGTGTCCAGTCAAGGCTGTGGAGGAGTCAGGCTTTCCGAGGAGTCATGTACGGTCGTGAGAGTTGGACCATATAGAAGCCTGAGCACCAAAGAACTGATGCTCTCAAATCATGGTGCTGGAAAGACACTTGAGAGTACCTTAGATAGCAAGGAGATCAAACCAGTCACTCCTAAAAGAAATCAACCCTGAATAGTCTTTGGAAGGATTGATACTGAGGTTGAAGCTACAACACCAGGCCACCTGATGTGAACTACCACACATGGCATCCAGTCCCATCACTTCATGGCAAATAGATGGAGAAACAGTGGAAACAGTGGCTGACTTAATTTTTTGGGGGCTCCAAAATCACTGCGGATGGTGATTGCAGCCATGAAATTAAAAGATGCTTACTCCTTGGAAGGAAAGTTGTGACCAACGTAGAGAGCATATTAAAAAGCAGAGACATTACTTTGTCAACAGAGGTCTGTCTAGCCAAGGATATGGTTTTTCCAGTAGTCATGTATGGATGCGAGAGTTGGACTATAAAGAAAGATGAGCGCAGAAGAATCGATGCTTTTGAACTGTGGTTTTGGAGAAGACTCTTGAGAGTCACTTGGACTGCAAGGAGATTCAACCCATCTATCCTATGGGAAATCAGTCCTGGGTATTCATTGGAAAGACTGATGTTGAAGCTGAAGCTCCAGTATTTTGGCCACCTGATGCTAAGAACTGACACATTTGAAAAGACTCTGAGGTTGGGAAAGATTGAAGGCAGGAGGAGAAGGGGATGACAGAAGATGAGATGGTTAGATGGCATCACTGACTCAATGGACATGAGTTTGGGTAAACTCCGGGAGTTGGTGATGGACAGGGAGGCCTGGTGTGCTGTGGTTCATGGGGTCATAAAGAGTCGGACATGACTGAGCAACTGAACTGAACTGAACTGATATGTTCATCTAACTCATTGGAAAAGACCCTGATTATGGGAAAGATTGAGGACAGGAGGATAATAGGGAGACAGGCTGAGATGGTTGGATGGCATCACTGACCCAGGGGACATGAGTTTGAGGAACTCTGGAAGGTAGTGAAGGACAGGGGAGCCTGGCATTCTACAGTCCATGGGGTCACAAAGATTCAGACATGACATAGCGACTGAACAGCAACAAATATGCCAAAGGGCATATCTGAGGGTGGCCTGCCCTGAACTGCATCAAGTGTGTGTTGTGTAGACCCTGTGCTGTGTGGCAAGGATGTGCTGACAGATCAGAGCCCTCCTCCTCCGTCCATGGTGGGTGATGGGACAGGTGTGAGCAGAGGGTGCTGAGGAAGTGTGATGAATTCCCACCTGGCCTCTCCTCTGCAGTTCTTGAGAAGGTGACCTGACATGTACGGCATGTCCTCAGGTGAGATCAAATGAAGTTGGAGCTGGATCATAGTCATAAATGGTGCATTCAAGAGCAGTGAGGCGGGAGAGGTAAACAGGTGTGACCCAGGGAAGATCTAGGGCTCCATCTGAGAGGCAAAGGTTGAAGTCAGCAAGGCTACACTGAGGGGGAATGTACCCAGCATCATGCGCAGCACCCCGCTTCCAGAAGACAAGCCTGACTGTGGTGTCTGCATTCACATCTGTCAGTGTCTGGAAACAACTGTCTGCTGTGTCTCATGCCCCCAGGTCATACGTAGACCTGAGATCTGACAATTGTTTTGAGCCAACCTGAATTCAAGTCATCTCTTTTATCTTCCACTCTCGACCTATTCATTCGTTTATTTAGTTAACAGATAAGGTACCTTTATTCCCAAGTTGCACAAATCAGAGATCAAGTGTTAATCTTGTTATTTCTATGATCCTCATTCTGTTCTGTGGTGTAGTGGTTGAGAGGTTGGACTTTTGAGTCAGTCATGCTGAATTCAAATCCTGGGTCTTCCACCAGAAGGCTGAAGCACCTTGGAGAACGTGATGTAACCCCTCTGGGCTTTAGTTTTCTCAAGGTAACAATGGTGATAATAATATGTAACATGATGTACTGTAACATTTCAAATTGCTTCCAATTGAAGCTTTATATTAAGCCCAAGAGCACGTGTGTGTCTGTGTGTGCATGTATGTGTGCACAGATATATACATATGCCTATATATACATATTTATATAAAATATGTATGCATAGATATAAAACCAAAGCATTTACTAAATTATCAGGCTGTTTAAATTCAGATGTTGTTTGCCTAAGAGTCAAGCATTCAGCTATCAAGGATGCTCTGCCTCTTCAATAATATCTAGGTGTAAATTCCAAGGTTAATTAAAACAAATAGATTCCAGGAATAAAAGATTTCAGCTGTCACGTTAAGCAAACTGGTCCTAGAGGGTTGTTCACCAAGTCCCCCTGCAGAAGGACACCCAGCGCTGGTTGGCATGCGGGGGTCTGTCCCTGTATTCCTGTCACATGAAGGGGCCGCTCTTAGCTGGGGCTCTTGGGTAGATGATTCTATATTATTGGTGCTTTGAAATAAATTCTCGAGTTCTGTCTTTCTAAAAATACATGAGAGATAATAGAAAGTGAGTGTTGACCTACAGCACCATTTCTCTATTTATTTTTACTTTTTATATGATGATTATAAGGGAGTTATTTACCTTTACTGGAAATGCTGTGTTTACCCACCGGTCAATTTCTTCAAAGAACCACACCTTATTCATTTTTATTTTCCCTACAGTGTTTAGTCTAATACCTCAATGTAGAAAGTTCTACATAAATATTTATTGACAAAATTATGCAGTATTCAAAAATAGAAAAACTGAATTTCATTACATGATTAAAACATATTTTAGCTGTATTTTTTTGTTTTCATTTCTATTTCTTATTTCCCTCACTCAGATCTGCAAATATTTATGAATTATTTGTTGTAGATAAGACACCGGGTTGAAGTAACAGTGTAAAAGTAGGCACCTGTAAGTTCATTAGTATATAGACATAAATATGTAAGTTGCTATTTTTCAAATTCTTTTTAAAAATGTGAAAGTCTATTGTCTGGAAGAAAGATAATCATGTTTATAAAATTATTTTGACTCATGCATAAGGTATTTAAAGGAAGGGTTAATTTGCAACCAACATGGAATTATTATTATTTTTTTTGTCCAAGCCACATGGCATGTGGGATCTTAGTTCTCTGACGAGAGATCTAACCCACATCCCCAGCATTGGAATTGCAGAGTCCCGACCACTGGACCACCTGGGAAGTCACAACATGGGATATTTTTGAAGTTTTAAACAATTGAGAAATATCCATTTTATTCCTTTGAAATCTCTCAGGACCGCTCTTGTGACAACTGAATGCTTCCTTTTACTTATTTCTCTACAAAGTTCCTCCTCACCCTCCACTTGGAAGCTTCTGAAAACAAGAGCAGGCTCTTGCCTGGATGTATCCATTTCACCCAGTAACCACTCCACAGATTTTGCAGCGATTAAATTCCCCAAATAACTGCAGCCCCACCCACCAGGAGAGGCAGAAGGAAAGCATGCTCTGTAAAATGCTGCCTTTCACATCTTGGAGGCTTCCTTTTCACACGCAGTGTGTGTGTGCATGCATGCTTAGTTATGTCTGAATCTTTGTTACCTTTTGGACTGTAGTCTGCCAGGCTCCTCTGTCCTTGGGATTCTCCAGACAAGAATACGGGAGTGGGTTGCCATTTCCTTCTCCAGGGGATCTTCCCGACCCAGGGATTGAACCCACATCTCCTGTGTCTCCTGCATGGCAGGTGGATTCTTCACCTGCTGAGTCAACAGGGAAACCTTTCCATATGCTATTCACGAGTTAAAATCAGTTTAACTTAATCCACATCATTATCTTTTCTTACAAACTCTATGCTGTGTTTCATGTTTTCAACAAGAATTTGAAATACCGCAGCAACCATAATGCCCATCCTTTTTCCCCAGGAATCTCCCTCACTATGTCCATTTTCTCTCCTTCCACCTTGTGAAAACATCTGATCAGGCATCCCATGGCCTTGGTTTCCCATGAGTGGAGAGTGGTCTGTGTGGTGGTGAGGAGCTTCAGAAATTTTTTAAAATCCTGGTCTGAATCGCAACTGTGTCAGTTATTAGGGATATGAAATGGACAGTTTCTAAGTTGCAGTATTTCATCTGAAAAATGGATGCATTAAGCGTCTCAGAGCTGGTGGGTGGATCTAGTGACACAGTGGGTCCCCGGCACTTAGTTCAGGACCTGGGCGGGGGGGAGCAGATGCAATGACGTGGTCCCCATTCCTTCAGGTAACTTCCTGGACCCCTGCAGGCACAGGTCTTTGCTGCCTTACTTGTCTTCCTGGCACAAATGCTCCATAACCTGCTTGCTTCTCAACTGTGTTTTATGGCAGACTGTGAGCTGTCTGCTGGAAGCACCCTCATATCTGTCCCAGCAGAGACACGGCTCGTGACCACACCCAGAGCATCGTTGTTAGGTGAGCCCCATCTTACACATTCGGTTGCGCCCACATCAGCGGGTGCCTGAGTTCCCACACTCAGTGCTTTTCGTCTTGGTTCTATTTTTATACAATTATCCAGACTCCTTTGTGCTTAAATCCTCTTTAATTAGACACCGTGGATTTACAGGAGAGAGTGCTATGAAGACAAAGGTGTCACATAATTTTACTTAAAATTGCCTGTTTTTATGGATATTACCCATATCAATACTTGTAAACTGGAATCGATTTTAACCCAGCACCACAGTAAAAGCTGTGATTCATGAGGTCTCTAGTTCCCAATGTCTTAAGGGACCGAGTTTATCTAGTGGCTAAGAAACTGGCATTCGTACCTTCTGTTCTCTTTCAGCACTTCCTTTTCTGAGTTTGCTCTCTGATGTCAGCTCTACAACATGTCCCTGATTCACAAACTGTTTCACAAGCTCATAGGATATGCTGTTTCTTGAAGCCATTCTCTTACTGAACCACAGATGACGTACAAACAGAACCATTTTGAAAGTTAACAACGGTTTCTTCATAAGGAACATCTTTTAACAAAATCTGGAGAAAAATTGAAAACTTGAGCCATAGATAGCATGTCAACTAAATCAAATCTCCATACATTTTTGAAATAATGCATCATAATTGTAGATAGATGGAAGTTTCATGTCAATTTCTCAAACTCATTTTATCCCTCTGTCTCCTGAGAATGTTTAAGCTCTAAGAAACACACCTTAAACTCAACTAAAGGCTTTTATTTCCTTTTATTAACAACACTGAGCTAATTTGCATCTGGTACAAAATTAGATTTTTGTCAGACAGCATGTCCTTAATTTAGTTCTTGCTCTGAATTTGTAATAGAGTGAGTGACTTTCCCACACGGGTGCTACATAATGTGTAATATTTAATTTGTCATCGCTCTTTCACGGTGTGAAATGAAATGAACAACTCACTGAGATCTAAATAATACACCAAATATGTATGTACTACTACATGACATTCCTTTTATTCCACAAGAAATGCTTCATTATCATTTACAATAAACTGTGTGAAGCAAGATGTGACTCTGGCTTATCTTCTCATATGCCACTTAATTTTACTTTATAATTCCAGTCACATATTCTTTTTATGATCACACAGAGCAGCAATCCCTATGCCTTGTATGTCCGAAATGCCTGAGGAATATTTGCTGATTTTATTTTTATCCTCATGTAGCTTCCATTTTCCAGCACTTTGTCTGCTTCTTATGTAAACAGGCAACAGGATAACTCAAACGTGGATGAAGATGGTTGGAATGTGGTGCTTCTGGGAAAAGCAAAATTCACTCAGGATTTCAGCAATTTTGCAGAAGAAATTCAAAAAACCGTTAAAGCTCTCAATGAGTAGGCTTGTTTATTCCCCGAGTACCTTGCCTTATCGTATAGGTTAGAATACCTAAACCTTAAAGAAACATGTATATTATCCTATGTGAAATGAATTGCCAGTCCAGGTTCGACACATGAGACAAGTGCTCAGGGCTGGTGCACTGGGATGACCCAGAGGGGTGGGATGGGGAGGGAGGTGGGAGGGGGTTCAGGATGGAGGGACACATATACACCCATGGCTGATTCATGTCAATGTATGGCAAAACCACTACAATATTATAAAGTAATTAGCCTCCAATTAAAATGAATAAATTTATTAAAAAAATAAAGAAACCTGTCCAATAACTCTCCAAAGATATAGCACAATACCAGAATACTAAGCACATATAGGGGATGTTTCCTTGTAATAGGGGCTTCCCTGGTGGCTCGATGGTAAAGAATCTGACTGTAATGCAGGAGACCCGGGTTTAATACCTGGATCAGAAAGATCCCCTGGAGGAGGAAATGGCAACCCACTCCAGTATTCTTGCCTGGAGAGTCCCATGGAGGGAGGACCCTGACGGGTACAGTTCATGGGGTTGCAAAAGAGTCAGACACGACTGAGCGACTGACACTTTCACTTTCACTAGACCACGCTGACTAGTAGCAGGTACTCAACAACTATTTAAAAATAAATCATGACTTGGATGATCCTCAAGAAATCTAGTCTGATCAATGGTTTTTCTCAGACATTTTCTTGGGCGCAGTAATTTCTTTCACATATAAACAATCTTGTTCAAGTATTAGAAATTGTTTTGTAATCTCCATGCACATAACGGCATTCAGAAGAATCTGAACGGAACGTTCACCAGGGAGGGAACACAATGAAGCACAGGTAGAGTGTGAGGCACTTGAAAGGCCATTTGAGAGTCTGGTCTCTAGTCCTAGTAACACATGTTCTTGATTGCTCAGGTTGCCATAACCCACACTGCAGTCTGGGCGGTTGATACAACAGAAGTGTGTTTTCTCACAGTTATGGAGGCTGGAAGCTCAAAGTCAAGGTGTTGACAGGGTTGATTTTTTTCTGAGGCGTGTCCTTGGCTTGTGGATAACCGTCTTCCTTCTGTATCCTCACGTGGTTGTCCTGCTGTGGGTATCTGTCTCCTCACCCCAACTTCTAACAAGGACACGGTCCTACTGGATGAAGCAGCATCTCACGTGCTCAGCAGTATCTGACCTTTTATGACCCCATGGACTGTAGGCAGGCTCCTCTGTCCATGGGGTTCTCCAGGCAAGAGTACTGGAGTGGGTTGCCATTTCCTTCTCCAGGGGATCTTCCCAACCCAGGGATCGAACCGGTGTCTCCTGCGACTCCTGCATTGGCAGGCGGGTTCTCTACCATATGCCACTGGGGAAGCCTACACAGTAGCTTATGTTCTTGAAATATTCACCTGCTCTCAATCCCCATGGTTTGGCCAAAATTGTTTCCATTTGCCTGAAATACCTCCCCCCGCCAACTCCCTGCTTGTTATCCTGAAAGCCATAGTCAGAGTTCCACTTGTGACTCAAATGCTCCCCTCCCTGCCTCACTCTCCCGCACTTCCCTGAAGCCACCCTATTGCCCCAAGGCAGCACTTGGGAGTGGCCCATCTCCCACCCCTCTCAGGTATCCACAGACCCTCATCACCCAGCTGCCTCATGGCTGTGGTTTGTCTCCCATCAGATTTCAGATCCTTCAAAACTTAACAGATATTTGTTAGATGAAGGCTGTCTGTGGTAACCTGGGAACAAAATTAAACTATTGCTTAGCTGAATTTGCATTCATGCTCTCTGAGAAGATTTTCCAAAGAGATCATTTTATTTATTTGATTTTTAAATTTTTATTTATTTTTAATTAAAGAATAATTGCTTTAAAATATTGGCTTGATTTCTATCATACATCAACATTAATTGGCCATAGGTTGTCATAGTTCCCCTCCCTCTTGAACTTCCCCCTGACCCTTTCCCACCCCCAGGTTGTTACAGAGCCCAGCTTGAATTCCCTGAGTCATACAACAAATTCCCACTGGCTGTCTATTTTACATACGGTAGTGTATATTCTTCCCTGCTAGTCATTTGATTTTAGTTTCTTTTCCTTTATAAATTCACTGCTTCAGATACTAGATCTGTATTCGATACATTGCCACATACAAGCAGCTGGTTCTTAGCTTAGACATTGAATGATTCAGATTCATTACTTTTTGGGTAGAAATGAAGAAATAACTTTGTGTTGGCTTTGAAGTTTCTTTTGCCTTCTGGGTATGTGCCTACAGAACAGACCATTTCATCAAGCTGTGTTATTTATTGATTCTGTTGCTGCAGTTTGAATTTCTGGTTTCCTTTCCTTCTCTTCTTTTTCCCCATTTATTTTTATTAGTTGGAGACTAATCACTTTACAATGTTGTAGTGGTTTTTGTCATACACTGACATGAATCAGTGGATTCATGGATTTATATGTATTTCCCATCCCGATCTCTGCTCCCACCTCCCTCTCCACCCGATTCCTCTGGGTCTTCCAGGCTAGGATGCACTGATGATGGTGGTGGTCAAGGGCGGGGGTTGGAGGGAGGGCAGTGCCCTGGAGGAAGGAGATCTGAGAGGGGTTTCCTCGGATTGAGTAAGCTGTTTTCAGGCTGACAGTATGACTGTGTGACAAGGGAGCGGTCACCTCTGTGCTGGTCCCCTGTGCACCGCGCTCATGGGCATGAGGAGCCACATGCCTGGAGTCGGAGGTTGTAGACTCTGTGGTTTGGGACTGAAAACAGCATTTATCCAGCAGTCAGTTTAATATGCTCATAACAGGTGTCCGAGAAGATGTGTTTCAGTGTGACTTGTTTATCTTCTACACTGAATATTAGGGTCTTCAACCCATATATTGAAGGGCCAAGGGAGAGACAGTTGTTTGGGGCACTGGTAAGGGTTTATATTTAGTTTGTGAGATGATGTTAACACAGACCTACTGGTCTGTAATGACTACAGTTGCCCCTTGAACAGTGTCAAGTGTAAGACATTTTTATTTTCAAACAAAATGTAATCCTCCAGTAAGTCAGTTCCAGGAAGTTTCAGCTCACGTAGAAATCCCACATTTCACTTTAAGAGATCTCCCTGGTGGCTCAGACGATAAAGAACTTGCCTGCAATGCAGGAGACCTGAGTTCAATCCCTGGGTCAAGAAGATCCCCTGGGGAAGGAAATGGCAATCCACTCCAGTGTTCTTGCATGTCGAATTCCATGGATAGAGGAGGCTGACTGGCTATGTGATCATGGGGTCACAAAGAGCTGGATACGACTGAGCGGCTAACACTTACTTACTGCACTAGTTACTTACTGCATGGTTAACTGACTGTCCCCAGCACTGATTGGCTTGATGGAATTTGTGAAAAACAATGTAAAACCTATTTGTTCTTCATGAATATACAAAATGAGGGATGATGTACTAAGTATAAATAGTGCTAAAATCTGTAGCTTAAATATAACTCCATATGCTGTATTTTTATCCCTTGTGTCAGATAATTTGCTGACTTTTGTTTGAAGCAACAGAAATAAATTGATGTTTAAATTTGCATTTCAAACATAAACTAAGAGAGAATATATAATTTCTCCCAAATTTATGAAGCTCATTTTCTGCTCTATTAATATACTTTGTAAAACAAATGAGAATGTCTTTTAATTAATTATTAATAAAATTGGTTCAACTCTTAAGACTCAGAACATGTATCTATATAAAACAATACATTTATAAATACATATAGGTTTATTACAGTCATAAAAATACTGTACACACATATAATACATGTAATATATGTAAACAAAATTTAAAATAGTATCTTTTCTTATAACTTGCACCTAAATATTGTTATACATTTAGAATTTGTGCATGTGAGAAAGATCCAGTGTAAAAACCTTTAAATAATATTCTTATTTTGGGAAGGGAAATACACTATTGAATTATTTATTCATCATTTATCTAGCCATAATTTATTCATATTTTGGTCAATGAAGTCTTGAGACCACTCTTAAATCCATGCACATAAACATATCTTAAAATATGAGGAATAAATGGAGATCATTTTAAGAAGGATCTCTGATTCAACATTTAAAATAAATTTCCTTGTATTTTTCCACCCCTGTGTATCACATTATATAATGAAAAGCAGTTGCTAACTACTTAAAATACCCACAGGCATGCCCAGGCTGGGACGGGCTGGAATGGGAATGTTTGCTTTTTGACTTACTGAGATTTGCTAGAGAAGTTTGAATGGGTGGAGATACCAACTTTTCAGCTTTTAAAGGAAAATACTATGTCAGACACACAGGTGAGTGAAGGTTACATAAACTTCCCACCTGAAGTGGTTACATTACTTCACAAAGGCAGGAACTAAGTTTAGTTAGAAGGAAACTTGGATTTTTTGAGAGTTAGAATTCTCTAACAAGTATGTGCTTGAGAGGGGAAGGTCATCTAGAGCAAAAGAATAGTACCTGAACTAGGTGTATGAGTATGATGACAAGAGTTTAGTGCTAGAACTGAAAGAACAGGCGGGACCCACACAGAATATTGAGTCTGGGTTGAAGACCCCATGAAGAAGTAGAGTCCAACCTGTGACGACAACCCAGACCAAGAAATGAATGAAAACCCTTGGTTTTTTCCAATAAAGACATCACAAACCATGCTATAAACAGCTCATCAAAGAGCAGTGAACAGTTTCTCAAACATAAGGATTAGTGTCCCTGAGGATCTGAGATGATAGAACATTCTGGAAGAGAGTGAACAATTCCAACTTTAAAGGTTTAAATAAATAAGAGGAGGAATAGAACTGTAGTCAAATAGGACACAATAAATTTGAGACAGATTTTGAAAGAAACAAATATGGTGTCTAAAAATGAAAATATAATGATCAAAATAAATATCAGTTGGCTTAACCAGAAGACTTAGACAATGCTTAAGAACATTTTTAACTGTAATATAGATGAAAGGGAATTGTGCAGAATGCAACAGGGCATGATAGAGTTAGAAAATGTTAAAGAGATTTTGCAATATAACAATAATAACGACTAATTTTTGACTACTTTTAAATAGGGTAAAACTAATGAATTAAAGAATATAACATAATTATGTGAGAGGCATTCAGAGTGGAAGAATTCCAAAGTTCTTATTTTTTTGTAAAGTGTATAGAAGTATTGATTAATGATATTTTCTAAATTGAGCATGTATTCAGAAACTTAAGTGTAATGACTGCAATAATAGATATGTATGATTTTCATTCACAAAAGCATGGTCAATTTCAAAGAAGGAACAAAATACAGAAGCAGAAATACAGAACTCTATTACAACTGCCATTGAAAAATAATACAGGGCAAATATGGTCATTTAGTAGGGAAGAAAAAACAATTCATCAGAAATATATGGCAATCCTGTACCTGAATATGCACAAAACATCATAATGTTCACATTAAAAACTGCCAGATTTACAGGATGAAATTTACAAACTGTAATTCCTCCTTCTTCAGATTTTCATTCACTTCTCTCAGAAACTTGGATACATCGAGCAGACAAAATTAGGTGAGATTTGAGCAACACAGTGGTGGGACCCACTTAAGTACACTTTTCTAATTGCTAATGGTCTTGGACTAGACCTGTCTATTGACGTGTTACCACTGTTGTGAATGACAAGGAACTTGAAATGGTGTCTTTCAAAATCAGAGGAGAGAATGATGGTCACACTTTGAGTGCCTGTTTTATACTAAATACCTTGTATATACAGTCACGGCCTGATATCGTGGAACCATTAGGCAAACATGCTCAGTCAGTCAGCGGTGTCCAACTCTTTGCAGCTTCCAGGCTTCTCTGTCCATGGGATTCTCCAGGCAAGGATATTGGAGTTGCCCTCCATCCTCCACGGGATCTCCCCGACCTAGGGATTGAATCTGCATTTTCTGCATTGCAGGTGGAGTCTCTACCATTGAGCCACCTGCGAAGCCCATAGCCTTGATTAAAAATGCTTTAAAAACAAGGACTGTGGATGTGGTGGCTGTTGGCACTGGTGTAGTGACAAGGCCACCCTCTCTGCCCCTCCTCTCTGTTGTCTCCGGGTCTTGGTAAAACTGTGCTGATACCAGGAGACTCCTGTGCTCAAAGCTTTTTGCCCTTTTTAATAGAAAATTAGGACTAGCCCAGAGGCCCCTGTCTTCAGCGAATTTCTGACCATGTTGGCTGGCGGCATGCCAGCTGACCTCCCACCAGCAGAGGAACCTTGGGAGATGCTGGTCAACCTTCTTGGTTTCTTGGTGGGAACAGATGCCTGGGAGAAAGAGGTTGGGGATGAGTGCTGGTCAGAGGACCTTCAGTGTCTGTCATGGCCACATGAGCTTCTTCCATGGATCAGAATTATTATGAAATTGGTGAAGAAATTATTGAAGAGATTGGGTCCTACTGAACACTTCCAGCCAAGAATCGATCAGGTGTACAAGTTAAACCAATTATTCTGGCTTTTGAGTGTCCCTTTGTTATATTGAGAAGATGTATCCTGACAGATATATGTGTATCTCATCTCTTTATTACAGAAATAACGGTACATTTCAGCTGTCTTGGTTGTTTTTTTTCCCTCAAGAATGTCAAACGAGCAGATATTGATGAGGCAGTAAACTGGAATTGAATGCCAAAAAAGGAGCAATTGATTTTTATATAAAAGTAGATTAGTGCTATCGAGCCGAACTTTGTTCGATGCATTATTCATGTCGAAGTTATTTATGCTTCTGCATCCTGAAAAAGTGAGTGGGAAAACCACTGAAAATAACTCCTTGACACAAACACATAATGTACGACAGGATCGGATCTACTCTGATAATCCATCACAACACTTACTTAATGGTTGAGCAGGATACAATTAAATATCTGGAAACTTAGATTGAATATTGATCAACCCAAATTAAATGCAAAAGGATACTTAGCAAACATTAGGAAGCCAAGGATAGTCTCACTTTAATGACAGTAACTACTCCTTTAGGGCTTGGGAATAAACAAATCAACCTCTCCCCCAGGGAGCACTCTTCTACTTTCCAGGGTTTATATTCATCTTCTGGGTGTCCTACCCTCAGTCTGCTTCCCAGGTTCTCTGGGCCCCAGGAATTCTGGCTCACACTGGAGATTCAGGTCGGAATTAAATCCGGGGAAGTGATTCATTAAGGCTGTGCTGTGCTATGCTCAGTCACCCAGAAATGTCCGACTCTTTGTGACCCCATGGACCACTGATCTCCTCTGAATCCTCTGGGATTCTCCAGGTTCTTATACTGAGTGGGTTGCCATTTCCTACTCCAGGTTATCTTCCTGGGCCAGGGATTGAACCCGTGTCTCTTGTGTCTCCTGCACTGACAGGTGGATTCTTCACCACTGCGCCACCTGGGAAGCCCCCATAAAGGCTAGCCTGCCAGTATTTCAGTCAATTTTAGAAATTCAGAAGAATCCCTAAACTAGAGCTCAAGTGTATATGTGTGTGTGTGTGTGTGTGTGTATGTGTGTGTGTATGTTGTTTTTCAGTCTCTCTGCCGTGTCCACCCCTTTGCAACCCCATGGACTGCATCACACCAGGCTTTCCTGTCCTTCACTCTCTCCTGGAGTTTGCTCAAAACTCATGTCCATTGAATTGGTGATGCCATCCAACCATCTCATCCTCTGTCGTCCCCTTCTCCTCCTGCCTCCAATCTTTTCCAGCATCAGGGTCATTTCCAATGAGTTGGCTCTTCACGTCAGGTGGCCAAAGTATCATATGTGCATATGTGTGTGTGTGTGTGTGTGTGTAGCTCTGAATCATTGCTTTTCCATTTCTCTGTGTTAAAAATGGGTGAAATAGACCTATCCTAGAAGAAATGAGACTTTACTCAATATTTCTGACTCTCAATACCCACTACAGAGGTACCACTAAGAAGTGATCAAGAATAATTTTTTAAAGAATGTAGACCTTTTTAAAGGTACAGTTGCAAATGGTGAAAAGTCTTTGAAAGGTGATTTTGACAGAGTAAGAAAGAACACATTTTCCAAAACTTTTTATTTTATATGGGAGTATAGTTGATTTGCATTTTTGAGTTAATTTCAGGTGTAGAGCTCAGTGATTCAGTTATACATATATATGTATCTCGTCTTTTTTCAAGTTCTTTTCCCATTAGGTTATTACACAATGTTGAACAGAGTTTATTGTGTTAAATAGTAGGTCCTTGTTGATTATTTTATGTGCAGTTGTTTGTGTATGTTAATCCCCAAATCTGTGAGTTGAACAAAGTAAGAGTGTAAGAAAGAACATAGTTTCGACATAAAAAATTGAGTCATTTCCAGTTTTTTAAGAAATCTCCACACTGTTTTCCATAGTGGCTGTACTAGTTTGCATTCCCACCAACAGTGTAAGAATGAGATGGATGAAACTGGAGCCCATTATACAGAGTGAAGTAAGCCAGAAAGATAAAGAACATTACAGTATACTAACACATATATACGGAATTTAGAAAGATGGTAGCGATAACCCTATATGCAAAACAGAAAAAGAGACACAGAAGTACAGAACAGACTTTTGAACTCTGGGGGAGAACGTGAGGGTGGGATGTTTTGAAAGAACAGCATGTATATTATCTGTGGTGAAACGGACCACCAGCCCAGGTGGGATACATGAGTCAGGTTCTCGGGCCTGGTGCACTGGGAGGACCCTGAGGAGTCGGGTGGAGAGGGAGGTGGGAGGGGGGATCGGGATGGGGAATACGTGTAACTATATGGCTGATTCATGTCAATGTATGACAAAACCCACTGAAATGTTGTGAAGTGATTGGCCTCCACCTAATAAAATAATATTTAAAAAAAAAAAAAATTGAGTCATTGGTGAGGAGCCAGAAGCGATGGGTGTAGACCATTTGCTTTATGATTGCAATAGAGAAATGAAAAATCCCTGCAAATTTAGGAGGAGAAAACAGGTTAAACAAGCTTTCATCTGTTTCTGTTTGTAAGGTTTACGAGGAGACCACTGAATGTTTGCTGATCCTTGGGAGCATAATGGGGGTTGGGGGAGAGAGCAAAGGAAGGCCTGGAATTGGGAGTGGATGGGCGTATTAGGAAGAAGGTCACTGAGATGATGGACACACAGGGGGAATGATTAATTTTAATAGTGGGAAATAAAGATATGCCACTGAGATGAAAGTAAGGATAAGAGGATGTCAGGAGGAAAGGCTCTGTCAGTTTTACAGCGGTGTTCTTGGTACTTTGATGGATCTCCAAGAGAAGTGGAAACAACCCTTCTCAGGCTTCCCGGCAGACAGCTGGTCGTGGTCTGATCAGGAGAGACTTTCTGATCAGAAAGTCTCTGGGGAAAGCACGTAACCCAGAACTCAGCCTAGATTTGGCAGCGTAGGGTCTCCTGGCCTCCTGGACATCGTGGCATCTGTCTGGGGTGCTCAAGTGGGTCCCACCATGAGGTTTCCATATTTGACTTTTGGAAAGCACACTCAGTGCTCTGCTCTCTCCGAGCCCTGCCTGGATTCAGCCGTCAGGAGCCCCCTGTGTCCATCTGTCCCGATGGGGGACAGGCCCGTCTGAAGTCCCCTCTCTGGGTGCCTATGAGGGAATGTGTGAGAGGAGTACACCAACATTCTTTCCTTCTAGCACAGTCCCTTTTCTGTTTTTAAGCTTTTACTGAATTCTAGGCTTTCTTGCCCATGAACTGGCCTGGGTGGTGGGCTAATGACTATGGACCTGGGTTCATGCTGTCTTAGCCTGCCTGGCTCAGAGGACCTGCACCCACTCAGCCTGGACCCTCTTAATCAAGCTACTGACAAAGCCCAGAGATTCTCTTTTTCTTATTCAGGAAGGATATGACTTGTAGTCTCTTGGGTTGTAAGAAGGTCAAACCAGTCAATCCTAAAGGAAATCAACCTTGAATGTTCACTGGAAGGACTGATGCTGAGCTGAAGCTCCAATTCTTTGGCCACCTGATACGAAGAGTCGACTCATTGGAAAAGACCCTGATGCTGGGAAAAATGGACGGCAGGAGGAGAAGGGAGTGACAGAGGCTGAGATGGTTGAATGGCATTACTGACTCAATGGACATGAGTTTGTGCAAACTCTGGGAGATATCGAAGTGCAGGGAAGCCCGTTGTGCTCCATGCAGTCCATGAGGTTGCAAAGAGTCAGAGCAACAACAACAATATCTGCTTTGGAGACTCACATTTCCAAGAACAACATAGCCTGAGTAGCAAATGCCTTGCTTGAGGCTGGCTTGTCCTTGATGCAGGTGCCATAGATGAGCCAGAAGTTCTGTGCCCTTAAGAAGGTCTCTGAACAAGAGTTAATATGTTCCTGCAACCAGGACATGGAAACATGATCGGCAGCTTAGATACATCAGCCACTTACCTCTTAAGACCTTTTCCAAGTTCCAAAGAAAAAAAAATTCTGTGTTGTCACCCAGGATAGTTTTTCTCATGTTTCCAGGGGCAGATATATCAATGAAAGCCAAGTCATATTTGATCATTTAAAATTCTTAACAAGTTTGCTAGATGCCGGGAATTCTGATAAATCTATAAAAAATATATTGATGTAAAATTGGAAAAACGGGACTTCTAAAGAGCTTGATGAAGATAATAGTAGTACATTTATTTATTTATTTTATATTTTTAAGTTTTTATTTATTTATTTATTGTTGACTACACTTGGTCTTCATTGCTGTGCATGGGCTTTTCTTTTTTTTTTTTTCCCATTTATTTTTATTAGTTGGAGGCTAATTACTTTACAATATTGTAGTGATTTTGGCTATACATTGACATGAATCAGCCATGGATTTACATGTGTTCCCCATCCCAATCCCCCCTCCCGCCTCCCTCTCCACCCCATCCCTCTGGGTCTTCCCAGTGCACCAGCCCTGAGCATTTGTCTCATGCATCCAACCTGGGCTGGTGATCTGTTTCACCGTTGATAGTATACTTGTTTCAATGCTGTTCTCTCAGAACATCCCACCCTCACCTTCTCCCACAGAGTCTAAAAGTCTGTTCTGTACATCTGTGTTTCTTTTTCTGTTTTGCATATAGGGTTATTGTTACCATCATTTTAAATTCCATATATATGTGTTGGTATATTGTATTGGTCTTTAACTTTCTGGCTTACTTCACTCTGTATAATAGGCTCCAGCTTCATCCATCTCATTAGAACTGATTCAAATGAATTCTTTTTATGAATTTTTTTAAAATAGTGGTACATTTAACTGCATTACAAAATACACAAATAGATAGACTTTTGATTTTTAGGTCAATTTAAAAAATACTGTATAGTCTACTGGAGAATCAATAATTTGAAGAGTGATTTTGGCTAAAGTGTAGATTACATTTCAAAAATAATTTTTAAAAGTACTTTCATAAGTAAGTTTACTTTAAATGCTTAGAAAGAAAAGAAAGTGTTAGTTGCTCAGTCGTGTCTGACTGTTTGTGATCCCATGGGCTGTAGCCCGTCAGGCTCCTCTGTCCATGGTATTTTCCAGGCAAGAATACTGGAACGGGTTACCATTTCCTTCTCCAGGGGATCTTCCCAACCCAGGGATTGAACGGGTCTTCCTCATTGCAGGCAGATTCTTTACCATCTGCGCCACCAGGGAAGCCCACTTAAGATGCTTAATTGTTTCCAAATATCCAAATATCTCTGTTCTACCTAGAGGTTCAAAACATTCTAAACTTTGGGCATGGGGGTTACATTTGCCTCTGTGTGTGTGTGTGTGTGTGTGTGTGTGTGTGTGTGTGTATGTATATACACTTGCAGATCACTTGCACCCATTTCACTTTGGAAACATATGACTCTCCTTTTTTATAGAGAACATCCAGACTGTCTGAAGGACAGTAATAAAAAAAGAAAACTTTCTCAATGAGAGTAATGCTACAGGTTTAGTCTTTGCAAGGACTAAAAGCCTCATTAAAAGCATGGAAGCCATATGTATGCTTCATTTTTAATTATTTTGCTCCATTATTATAATCTTCATTGCATACTCATCAAATAGAAATTTCAGTATTTGGCATCTGAGGCACATACACCATTAAGATTTTTAACAGCACATTCAATTTTGCTTCTTGTGCAATTATTTGAGAGGTCAGATATTATTTTTCACTTCCTAAAAGATTTAAGAAATAGCTAATGTTTGTGCCTGGAGCCAATAAGTACTTTTTTAGCATTTCTAGAATTCAATATGTTCCAACACATCCTTAGAAATTTGCAATTAAATGGAATTGAATTTGGCACATGTTTTTATTGGACACCATAGAAACTGTAACTCACCAAGATGGTGTTTACAGAACCAAGTTTGTTGATTTATATGCTCAACACATTATACACATCTGCATGAAAAATACATTTTAAAATAGTTTTTTACCTGTCTGAATGATAATTTATTGAATAACTCAATGTTAAAAATCAATATAGAAGTTATTAAACATACTTACTGATTAATTGTGATTTATCATACATGACTTAAATTCAGTCATTTGTCAGTACTCTAGAAACTCCAAGTGGTAGGAGGTAAGAGAAGCCATTGTACCTTCATAAGATTTTTTTTTAAGTATATTTGATGAAAGTTCTTTTACTTTCAAATTACATTTATTTTTATACAGTTGAAGAAATAACATTAGTTTTTGTTGTTTTGTGAGACACTAAAAATATGTTATCAGAGTACGGAGTGTATTCTTCATGGACTTTTGATGCTAATTAGTCAAGAAGGGAGAGTGAGTAGCTACACAAATAAAGTAATAAATCTGCATAAGTATTTTATCTTAAAATACATATGATCAAGGAAGAACATATTTCTTTCTATGAGTTCCGAAGTCAATATTTCCAGGACCACTTAGAGTAAAGGCTAGTAAACTGTTTCTGTAGGAAGCCAGGTAGTTGATGGTTTAGGCTGTGTAGGTCATGTTTATCACAACTTCTCAGCTCTGTCCCCACAAGATAGTCAGGAAGACCCACTCAAAGGTGTGCTTCAGTAAAACTTTAGTCGCAAAGTAACTCATCTCCAAATCTCCCAATACTCATATACTCATATTTATCTTTGCTTTCTCTTTTACCATGAAACATCTCAAGATATATTATTTTTACTGCATCTATTTTAGTTTTTTTTTTAAGTCCATTATCATCTGGGTTTCACCCTCAAAATTTGGAGGATGTATATATACTTTTTCAGTCCATTCCACACTTTTCCAGGGTTGTTATTGTAATTTCCTTCAGAATCTGGCAAGGTTCACCGTTCCATCCTCCTGGACTTACATCTTGTCCTTGGTGTTTTTTGATGCTGGGTCCTCTTCCGTCACTTTTCTCTCAGCTGTGGGAGTTGTTTCAGGTTCAGCCTCACATCACTCTCTGCTTACTCGTCATTTCTCCTTGGGTAGCCTTATTCAGTGTTGCATCCTCACCGACCACCACACTGGTCCCTCCTCAATGTTCATCTGGATTTTAGAAGTAAATTGACAAGACCACTACTTCTCCTGTCTCTATGGCTCTCATTATGACTACAACGGCCATTTTTTTCAGGCTTTACCTGTGATAGTCACCTATACTCTGATCCTAACTCAACTGTCTTTAATGTTCATATCCCAGGGAGGTGAGCGCCAACCGTGCACCTGGTTTACAAATGATGTCTTTTACTTAAGACTTCCCAGATGGCACTAGTGGTAATCTAGTGCCTGCTAGTTAGTAATCTAACTGCCTGCCAATGCAGCAGACGAAAGAGATTGAGATTCAGTCCCGGGGTCAGGAAGATCCTCTGGAGTAGGAAATGACACCCCACACCAGTGCTCTTGCCTGGAAAATTTCTTGAACAGAGGAGCCTGGTAGGCTATGGTCCATGGGATCGCAATGCGTTGGACACAACTATGAGAATTAGCATGCACAAGAGACTTAGGCAAATGTATAGCTAAAAAGGGGAATGGCCAGTACTTCAAGTCAGCTAATTCTAGGGTTTGCATTTATAGACTATTAATAAATGATTCAAATATTTCATTTAACATTAATCTCAATTTGTAGAAATGTTTTAAGAAGAAATTCCATCTCGATAAAATTCATAACTGAAGTTGGAATAATTTAA
Organism: Muntiacus reevesi; assembly: GCF_963930625.1. Classification (NCBI taxonomy): domain Eukaryota; kingdom Metazoa; phylum Chordata; class Mammalia; order Artiodactyla; family Cervidae; genus Muntiacus; species Muntiacus reevesi. The sequence continues at coordinate 57,590,803 of NC_089260.1, forward strand.
TGTTTTTAACTTAGTTTTCAGTACACAAAGAGTTGGACATGACTGAACGACTAAGTGTGCACACAGCAAGCGCAGCACTAGGTGAATTATTGCAATGTCTGGGAGAATTACAAATCATCCTAAATTATGAATTAGCCAAAAATATGTGTGTGAATATGTGTGAAAGGAGTGCAGGAATTGCTGATTATGCTAGAATATTTAATGAAAAACTCTGGGTTATTCGGAAGAAGAACAAAAACTCTTTGGACCAGTAGAGAAGAGAGAAAAAATGCCACATAACATGTTGGAAAACTTATAAAATCGGGTGAAATAAACTTTCAAATCAGCTTCAGTCACCAAAATGGATGTGGGGATGAAATAATGAATCTCCTGAAATAGAGTCTACCAAAATAATGAGTCCAGTACATTTACTAAAAACGAGTTTGTTTTTGTTTTAATGGCACTGGAGCTGTAATTTTACCAATTCATTCTCAACCCCATATTTGTCTCCACTTTAGTTCAAACAGGACATTTTTTGAGAGAGTCAAGGTCAAACTAGCATTTCCATTCATTCTCTGGAAGAATCACACACACTGTCTTGGTCTCATTAACAACATGTTCTCATATCTGGACAACAGGATCACGGATGTGGGATCAACAGGGCTGTTAATGGGATTGACACGTTGTTGATATAGATGTTACGAGATAGGAGAAGTGACAAATTGTGCATCTCTGCTGACATGTATTAACTGAATATCCACTTCAAAATAAAGAGCAGAAAACTCACAGATGAGCAAGTTTGATAGCACAGAGGCAGCTTACAGCTTAAAAAACCACAGATATTTTCAGCTGGAGCTGAGAGTTTTACAGGCAGCACATCTAAGGTGACCTGATTTCTTTCACCCAGATGTGCTGCAGGCGCCGACCTAGGCTGCTGAGCTGCGCGGAGGCTCAGCAGAGGCCCAGCCCTGTGCCCCGTCACGTCTGCAGGCCCAAGTCACCTTCACCTCCAGGTTATGGTGCAATGGCCCATTTGGCAAACATCATAACCAGCGATTCTATTGTGAGGTCTCAAAAGGTGTAACTGGTCAAGTGATTTTCAGTAAGTAAGTAACTGAAAGAAGTATGATGAGAAAAACTTACTATGTATAATCAGTAAATTTAATTACCAGTATATATTTTAAGTCTATCACTTGTTTAGTCTCTGTCCAAATAGTCATTTTTTCCCAATGGATATGAAATGATTGTATGAAGTAAAAACAAGACATTGAAGGAAGAAGATTAAAAGTCACCTATTTATAACTCAGTGAAAGAGACGTTTATGTGCCATAAAAACGAAGTGAAGTGAAATTTCCTCAGTCGTGTCCAACTCTTTGTAACCCCACAGACTACACAGTCCATGGCATTCTCCAGGTCAGAATACTGAAATTATCACTTTCCCTTCTCCAGGGGATCTTCCCAACCCAGGGATTGAACCCAGGTCTCCTGAATTGAGGAATTGAACTGGAGTTTCTTGCATTGCATGCAGATACTTTACCAACAAAGCTTTCAGGGAGATCCCTCCAAATATTAGCCAATTCTTGCAAAGGACTTCTCTTTAAAAATGTTTGTATGCTTTAATCTGGAAATTTCTATAGTGACAGCACTGAAATAGTTAAGTGGGTTGATTTTAGTTTTGAAGCCCGTATAAATCCTTATTCCAGGAGACCCTTGGCGTATGGCTTTTATGGGTGGATGAATTCTTTCTAACGTCGCAGCTACCCCAGCAGGGCTGCTGCTTCCTCTCTACCTGGTGGGGATGGTCTTGCTTCTCCTTCAGTCTCATTACAGAGCTTTCACTCTTACTTATTAGGCAGCAAAGATAAGAAGTGTCATGCAATGCCAGAAGTGAAACAGTTTTCTTCTGTGAGTGACCATAAAGGCTCATCTGTGGTCATCATAATGGCTTTGATACATAGTAGGAAAAAAAGGAAAAGAGATTTTCAACATGTATCAGCGGAAATTCTCCTTAAGAGAGAAGTTGAATAAACATTAGTCGGCTATGACACTATCTAAAGGCCCATTAAAACCCACCCTGGATAACCACATGTTTCTCACACCTTCATTCTGTTCACATACTCAGGTGAGACGCACAGGTGGGTCTGCAGCCCACTGTTTCTAAGACGGACAACAGCTCTCACAGGTTTGTAACCTTGTAATCATTTCTCCATACCTTTTGCCTGCAAGAGACTGTCATCTTTGGGCTAATAAACACTCCCTTTTATCTTTATCTACCTTTGGTCTTACCTACTGCCCATTTCCTTAGTAGACATCTCACAATACTTGCTGACTGAGTTACAAACTGACTTAATTAAAAAGCATATAGATTGTAGCATAAAATATATTCACCTGCAGTTTACTAAACAAGGCTGTTAGGTGGGTTTTTCCTATAAGAGGAACCTCAGTTGCCTAAAATTTTTATACTGTGTAAGAATAAGGAACACATATAGAATGCCTTTTCCTAAAAATTTTGAGTGTTTTTAAGGGCATAAAAGTTTTTAATTAAAAAAAAAATCTCACAGTAGAGTTCTAAGACTCAATAATATGGATTTAGTGATTCCAAAATGAGCACCTAATTTCACATTATTGCTACACTGCTTATTTATTTCTAAATAGATGCTCATATTTTAGAATGAGATTATTCTCCAGGGGATCTTCCTGACCCAGGGATCGAACCCAAGTCTCCTGCATTGCAGGCAGACGCTTTAACCTCTGAGCCACCAGGGAAGCCCCATTTATTCAAATAAGGGTTTCCTTGGTGGCTCAGGCGGCAAAAAATCTGTCTGCCAATGCAGGAGATGCAGGTTTGATCCCTGGGTAGGCAAGATTCCCTGGCAAAGGAAATGGCAACCCACTACAGTGTTCTTACCTAGAGAATCCCGTGGACAGAGGAGCCTGATGGGCTACAGTCCACGGGATCACAAAGAGTCTGACACAACTTAGCAACTAACACTTCTTTCACTGTAGACGGGAGAAACACCAAATGTTTTTGGTGTGTTCATTTATTTTTATGAATGGATGATATGAATTCCCTTTGGTATGAATTGCTATCAGGGTTTGTTTATGTTATTTGGGAATGCAAAACAGTGTGGGTCAGATCACAGGCTGTTGCTGCAGCTAGACCTGTTGACATCCTGCACCTGTGGGTGTTCGAGTGCATCCTTACTGCTGGCTCTGTGCTCACCCAGCAGAGAAAGATGCTACCCAGAGGGCAGGCCATTGCTTTATTTATGAGGAAGAGCAGACCCATTATGTGTGTCTTACTGGAATTCTGTAGAAAAATGTCTTACACACCTATGAGTAATAACATTACTCTGGAATAAACCCTGATGCTGAGAGAGATTGAGGGCAGGAAAAGGGGGCGACAGAGGATGAGATGGTCAGAGGGCATCATCGACTCAATGGGTACGAGTTTGAGCAAACCCGGGAGATAGTGAAGGACAGGGAAGCTGGGTGTGATGCAGACCATGGTCACAAACAGTCAGATAGGACTTAGTGACTCAACAACAATATCTGGAACAAAATTAACTTAATTATTTTTCTAAGTGGAATATTTCAAACCAGCAACTGTTTAGTACCAGACTTAGGTGTTCAGTGATGAGTTCCGTGAGTGACAAATTAGTCGCAGAAAAAATAGATCACTGAATTTTAGAGATGATGAATATCTACTTTGTAAACCACAGAGAAGAGGACAAGTCTGTATGGAAGAGATGAGCAGTGTAGTCCCTTCACTAAGTCGAAATTCACACTGAAACTAATCCTAACTTAACCTAACCAATGCTAACCTAACCAATCCCAACCTAACTTAAACTAACCAATCCTAACCTAACCTAATTTATCCTAACTAACTTAACCTAACCTGACCTAACTTGACCTAACCAGTCCTAACCTAACCCAATCTTGCTGACCCTATCTTTACCTAACCTAACCTGACCCAACCAAAGGAAACCAGAGTGACCGAGGGTGCCAAAGTGAGGCCGCAGCGTAAGCCTCAGGCAATGAGCTGAGAACATCAGCAATGTCGAGCGCCATCCAGGAAAATTTTGGGGACTCCAAGGTATTTTTAAGGATTTGACTTCAATAAATAAAAATTCTCAATGTGAAGAGAAGACATAGAGAAAATGTATTTCCTCAGAAAGTACAAGTGAGTGTTTAGTTTTGTATTCTGGCTATTAATTATTCTATATGTAGAATAAAGTCAAATAAAATCTTTCCTTAAACTTGTATATTTCATGTTGTGGATTCTGACATATTCCTTCATACAATAAAGTGAATTGTTTTGATACACTGGTAGGTAGTACAATGCAAGTATGCAAGTGGAGATTATTCTTTTGAAAATGACAAAAGAGAATTTTTGGCTGCTTTAAATTGCTATATTGTCATCAGGCCAAGGATATAAAGGACTCTGTCAAAATAACAACTCTCACCTGAAGCAAACATTTCAAAAAGTGCTGTAAAAAATCACAGATGAGCTTGGCATCTTCAAAAACAATGACATATATAAAAAAGGCAAAGACAAAGAAAGTAGGTGATTGGTTTGTGAAAACCCGTGCTTAAAGCACTCCCTGATAAGAAAATTTAGATCTTCAGCCTTGAGGAATATGTGCTGCATTTAATAATTCATCATATTATTTTTCACTGGAAATAGTTTTCAAAATAACTGAGATTAATATGAATAAAAGATGTGTGCATGTATGAATCAATAAGTGGAAGAAGATGGACAGATAGAACAGGTATTTGGAAAAAAAGTATGCATTTTACTTAATACTAATTTTTACATGACACAGGGAACTTCCTAGAAAAGGTCTGAGAGCTTGTATACCCTTTTTAATATGGAGTGATAAAGTGTAAAGATGTGACTTGACAAAGGAAGAGGGTTTTTAGGCTTCTGAATGTGCATGTGTGCTCAGCCGTGTCTGACTCTTTGTGACCCCAAGGACGGCAGCACTCCAGACTCCTCTGTCCATGGGGATTCTCCAGGCAAGAGTATTGGAGTGGTTTGCCATTTTCTTCTCCAGGGAATCTTCCTGACCCAGGAGCCTATAAAAGGCTTCCCAGGTAGCAAAGTAGTCAAGAACCCTCTTACCAATGCAGGAGACTCCAGTTCAATTGCTGGGTCAGGAAGATCCCCTGCAGAAGGGAATGGCAACCCATTCCAGAATTCTTACCTGGAAAATCTCATAGACTGAAGAGCCTGAGGTCACAAGATTTGGACACGATTGAGAGGCTAAACCACCATAGAGGCTGTAAACTCTGGATAAGTAGCTATATGAGGAAAAGTATATGCAGGATGAAGACTCTCTTCACAAGGTTTGCTTGTGAAGCTTTATCCTGGTGCCAGCTTCCTGTCTTCTTCGTGACCCTAAAACTTCCCTGAGGGAGGGGTTTATGGCGGTCCTCTTTTGTCAGAAGTCTCTGCTTTCAGTCAGATGAGGGAACCTCTAGGGAGGCTTCCTTCCACATCTATTGCTGCATCTCAAAAACACTCAGCTCAAAATAATCCTTCTCCCAAAGTGGCATATTTTGGGGTGGCCTATTCTGACCCCCTTTACAGTTAGCTAGCTGAATAAACCCTAGAAATGATGAACACAATGAAATTCAAGCTGACAGATCATAACTAAACCTTCTGAATGATAAAGGCAAAAATAAAACAAAACTTGGATGCATCTTAGGAGAAATGGCCCTTTACCTGCAGGAACAGCAATTTGAAGGTTAACAGATGATTCATCTGAACCATGGAGGCATAAATGTAGCAGCTCACGTGTTAAACCCTGAAAGAGGGAGCTGCCAGCTCTGATTTCCATCCAGCAAAGATATCTCTAAGTATAAAGGGAGATCAAGACATTCTCAGCAGAGCAGAATTAGAACATTTATTACTAACAAGCCTACCCTTAAAGAATGGCTGAAGAAGTTCTCTGAACAGAGGAAGGGTTAGAATTTTAGAAATGGAAGAAAACGTGGGAATGAGTGGAAATAAGGATAACTATGATTGACCCTTCTTTTTCTTTTAAGTTCTCAAATGATACTTTATACTTGAAGCAAATATGATAACCATCAGGATGACAGGATGTTGACTGAATGTGAAAGAAATATTCAAGAGAAGTATAATTAAGATGTGGGGAGATTTCAGAAACCTAAGTGGAATGAGATTTCCTCTTGAAATGACAAAACATCGATTTCAATAAAATTGAAAACAGGAAAAGTATAGAGAAAATAAAATGAAATAAAGAATTATTTCTTTGAGAAAATCAACAAAATTGGAAAACTCTAGCAAGACTGACAAAGATAAGACAAACATCGCCAATATCAAGAATGAAGCCAGATCTCTTCAGGTTCTGTAGCCATTAAAAAGGTAATAAAGAAATTCTGCAGACAGCTTTTTCTCTCCAAAAATTGCCAACTTAGCTGAAATGGACCAGTTCCTCAAAAACCATGAACTACCAATATTCAACCAAGGCAAAATAGCTGAATCTTGCTATAATGGTAAAAGAAATTGAATTTGTAATTTAAAAGTTCCTAAGAAAGAAGTCTTCAGGCTCACATGGTTTTGCTGAAGAATTCTGCTAAAATTTTAAAGAATTAAGACCAATTTTACAAACACAAAATAGAAGAAAAAGAAAGATTTACCGACTCATTTTATGAGGTTAATATTCTTGCCTGGAAAATCCCATAGACAGGGGAGGCTGGCGGGTTCCAGTCCACGAGGCTGCAAAGAGTTGGACACGACTGAAGTAACTTAGCAGACATGCATGCCAACTAGACAGAGTACAAAAAAATCCCACAAAAATGCAGATCAATATCTTATTTTTGAAATAAGATACAAAACCCTCAACCAAGTATTAGCAAATCAAATCCAGTAATTCATTAATACATTAATTTATTTTGTCCTGTGGGAAGTACTATCATTATTTATTTCCATTTCACAGTTGGTAGTTATGGCCTGAGTGTACACATAACTAGTTCATGTCTGTAACCTTGAAATTGGCAAAACCTGCATTTAATCTAGGGTGTCTGACTCCAAACAAAAATTTGTCTCCTTAACAATTATAATAATAACATACATTCCTTATTTTCCTTTTTATGGCTTAAATTGTCAGTTGCCAAAATGTTATTTTCTCTCCTCCTTCTTTAGTTGTAAAACCCTAGTGTTGACATATTGCTATTATATTAAAAGATTTCATCCTTGCTCCTAGATGTGGCCTTGTTAACCAGGTGATGATACTGAAGTGACATTTTTCTGCGAGATTTCAACCTTTCTTCCTAAGGTCCACTTTCCTGCATCTTCTCTCCTCCTTTTCACAGCCTGTTAAACTCACAGGGTGACCGAGTTCCCGGTACCCATGTTGGAGCTTGAGGTAGTTTCGGGATGCTGTTTGTGCTGAGGCTGATAGAATACAGGTTCAGAGACTGCTTCTAGGATGACAGTCAGGAATTGCCATCTGTATGATTGGATGTCCAACTTTCAAATTCTTTATGAGAGAAAGAAATCACTATCTTGCGTAAACCATGGTTATTTTGGTTCCCAGATATGTGAAGTCTAACTTGATCTCAGTGATGCTTCTCCTGTATTCTTCTAATTAATTCTAATACAGATAATAAAAACTCACACTAATCTTAATGATATTCAGTTCTTTTGATGGCTCTTCTGATGGTTCAGTTCTTCTGATTAGACGTAATCCTTTTGCAATTTATTTATACCCAATTTGGCATCTTTATCTGTCCTGGAAATAATGATGTATTTTTTGAGATTATTTCACAAGTCTATCATCTTTTTATTATTATTTTTCAAGATTGGCATGCATAGATTTTTTAAATTAAATTTTGTGAAACTCATACTTGTCAGGCTTTAGACAAAAATATTTCCTTCGGGCTTCTTACAGATGTCGGCATTGCCAAGGAAGTCCTGTGCCTGCTGCCTGCCTCTGCAGACTGATTTCTGAAGACTGGTACTTGCTGAGCTTGGAGAGCAAAGACTGAGCCTGTCAGTCGTATCAGCCCATCTTTGACTTGAGAGAGATGCCACATGACATTAGTATTCTGCAGGATTCACTTGCCATCCCATTATTTTTCTCTTATTGCACAAGTATTGATGCTTCATTGGTATTTCTTTTTTTACCCAATTTTCATCCTGTTAAAAGGAGCAGCTTCTGTGTTTCCTCACGTTAATTTCCTTGGAATATTTTCAGAAGACTCCATATTTAAGAGAGATGTATCAGGATCATTTAATGGGGAACTTTATTAAAAGTACCTTAAGGCCAGCTATATAATGTAATATATTACATTATATAGCCTTAGATCCTTTAAGGGGAAGAAATATTTTGTGAAAACAAAGAAGTAGCCAAAAAAACAAAACAAAAAACAGAGGAAGTGGTGGAGATCACAAGTCTCTAGGGCAGAACTTATATCTTTCTTGATGTTAAACTAGTAAATGCTTTTCTCTATAGGATGAGAGACTGAATATTATAACAGTTTTGAAGTTGAAGTGTATTTATTTCTGCTGGTTAGTGAGGGATTTAAATATTTATAGGTATATTATATTAATCTGTGGCACAAATAGTGAAGGATAGCGGGGGCTGGCATGCTGAAGGTCAATGGGGTTGCAAAAAGCAGACAGGACTTAGCGACTGAACAGCAACAGCAGAACAAATACTGTGTTAATAACATAAGTGTTGCAAGTTTGTCTTCTGGTTACGTCTAGACATCAAGCATACACTGACAGGAAAATATGGGGTTCCATGTGTGTAAGCATCTATGAAAACTCAACTAGATCATGTAGCTGTCCACCCTCCAATCCCCTGCTCAAAAAAAAAAAAAAAAAAAAAGCCCAGTTACTAGCTCAGGGGAATTTGCAATGTGAAGGAAGTTGCATAGTTCATTTCTTAGTTCATGGGATATGCAGGCTGACAGGCATTTCAGTCACTCACCATGCATGGGGAGACCACTCATTTCTTGTATCCAAGGTGCTGAGGTCTGAATGTTTGAGTCCCCCCCAAATCCCAATGTTGATATCCTAGCCCTCGAAGATGCTGGTGTCAGGAGGTGGGGCCCCTGGGAGCACATGAGGTCCTGAGGTTGGAGCCCATGTGAATGGGATGAGTTTTCTTACAAAAAGACCCCATGGTGTTCTCTTGCCTCTTGTGCCTTGTGAGTACCCAGTGGGTCCTTGGCTATGAAGTGGGAAGAGGGTTTTCACCACAACTGACCAGGCTGGTGATTGAATTTGAACTTGGCCTCAATAAGTGTGAGAAAAATTTCTGATATTTGCAAGCCCCCTAGTCTGTGGTGTTATAGACAAATGGACTCAGGCAAGAGGAAACAATTAATGTGATAAACGATAGCCTCCATCATCAATGCTGTAGATGGAGGACCCCAGAAAGAGGTGTGAGTGGGTGGCCAGCCTTCAGACTGCTTTGTGTGGGGGTGACAAGCAGTGTTGACTGAAATGCACATTTATTCTGACCTATTCTTTACTCATAACACGAGCCTCCCTGGAGAATACAGCAAAAGGTTAGAAAACAGCAAATTCTCCATCTGGTCAATCTGCAGTTGTCTAAGACAAAAGGAAAAGGCAATAACACATAATGCCATGAACAGACCACACTCCGTGTCACCCTCAGAGCAGCTGTCACACTGAAAATTGCACTGAGCCACGTGAAGACTTGTTACATAAACAGAGTGGAAACCAGTTCCCAGGGCTGGTGACTCACAGCTGACCGAGCCTTTGTGATGAATGTGAGGGGGTGTGAGACACGGACTCTGTGTTCTGGATGGAAACTCGGGGAAGGATGCAGTGGTATACATCTTTATTTCCCCTCAAAATATTCCTCTCATTTTGCCTGATTCAGTGGCCCCGGGTTTGTGGTTAAAGTTGCACGTATGTGTGGAAGGTGCTGGCAGTGGACGCATATGACACTAAACTCTATGTTTGATATTAAAAGACTTCCTTTGAATTTCCTAAAGCTCACCAGTTCACAGGTAATTGTGAAAATGGCTCCAACAGTAAGCATCTTACCAGGCAGTACTGACTCTGTGGGGCTTGCCAGGTGGCTCAGTGGTAGTGACTCCAACTAACAGCACACAAGCCCCAGGAAACTTGAGTTTGATCTCTGGGTTGGGAAGATACCCTGGAGGAGGAAACGGCAACCCACCAGTGTTCTTGGCTGGGAAATCCCATGGACAGAGGAGTCTGGGGGGCTACAGTCCATGTGGTCATGAAGAGTTGGACAGGACTGAGCACACGCTGAAACTCTGTAACTGCTGAATCCTAGGACCCCTCCTCAGCATGGGGTCAAGGCTTCTTATGAGGCCCTGACTGTTGCAGGCCTGGTGGTTAAGCTCTATGTTAGAAGTGGATAAATGACCACTTCTGGCCAAGGATGGGGTTGAGACAGACAATAAAAGCACGAGGGAAGACCATGGCAAACAGACAGTGACTCACACACCAGTCATGGTCCCAGGAGTATGTGACCGCAGGTTCCCGTGAGAGTAACTCAGCGCCAGGGGGCAGTACACTGAGCTGATCTTCTTGAACCTGGTGCCAAATGAAAGCCAGCACAGGGAGAAATCTCTGTTTCATCATGGGAGAGGAATTTTTCTACTGCCTAAATACTCCGTCTGAATAATCTGCTGAAAAGAAGTGATGAGATGCTCTTGATTCATCCTTTGGGTAACTGACCACATGCTCCCAGTTTCTGGTTTCTAGGGCATGTGTATGATCCTAGTTCTCTCCCAGGAACCTAGAGAAATGCCACCACCATCTCAGGAGAAAAGGCCACATGGTAGAACTGTCACATTCCATGTGGCCGTGAATCAAGATGTTCTGTTGCTGGGGCATTGGCTGTGTGTGACATGAAGCAGCACGTGAGGACTGGATTAGCTCTATCTCTGTCTGGGAATGAGACACCTGCAGGGAAATCAGAAATGGAAATTTTCTGGCTTGAGGGAAATACCTCCTTTAGCCCAGTCACTTCTCTGGGGTTTTCAGTTTGTGTCCTGGTGACCCAGTGTTAGTGATGAGTCCTCTCCCAAAGACTGCAAAGAAGTTCTGAGGTCGTTTCATGGCGTTCCTCAGTGGAGACACATTTGAGAGGTGCTCTTCACGACCCCATGGACTATAGCCCACCAGGCTCCTCTGTCCATGGGATTATCTAAGCAAGTATACTGGAGTGGGTTGCCATTTCCTCCTCCCGGGAATCCTCGCAACCTAGGGATTGAAACTGTATCTCCTGCGGCTTCTGCATTGCAGGCTGATTCTTTACTACTGAGCCACCAGGAAAGCCCATTTGAGAGGTCATTACACTGAATTGACAGGCTAATGGAAGACACAACAGTTTGGGCTCAGCTGGTTTTAGCAATAGCACCAGGGAAGTGCATGCCCATGTACACGGCGCAAGTGATCACCCGATCAGTGTGGGCCACGTTCTTGAGGGATTTTAGACACTGGTCTTGATTCTTAAATCAGATCAAAATAATGTCTTCGTCTATCCCCGCACACTCCCAGACCCTCCCTGGCCAGGCTGTGGCCTCACCTTGTGTCCTCATGAATCCAGTGCTTGCTTCTCTGTTTACAGCTCACCCAGATGCTTTTCAGTATTTGATACACTTCACTGTGTCTTCTGTCTTGAACCCATTTTCCCCCTGAGATTCTGTCCAAAGAAAAATTCAGTTTTTCCTTGTATACAATATTCCCATGAATTTCCTTTCTTTTCTTTTCTCTTGTTTGTTTTCACCATTTTCTTCTTGTCTTTAAAATGTAGCTGCTCTGGCTCTTGGGCACATTTATCTTGGCCATCCACTTGCTCTGTCTGTGATCTCAACTGTTTCATGGCTTAAATACACCTATAGTTTGTGACTCTCCAATATATCCCCAAGTCCTGACATGTCTCTGTACATCCCGGACCTGTATATCAGTTTGTGCCCTTGATGCCTGCAGTTGGGTGTTTTTTTTTTCCCCAAACTTTAAACTTTTTATTTTGTGTTGAGGTAGCAGTTCAGTCGCTCAGTCATGTCTGACTCTTTGTGACCCTATGGACTGCATTTGCAGCACATCAGGCTTCCCTGTCCATCACTAACTCCCAAAACTTGCGCAAACTCATGTCCATTGAGTCAGTGATGCCATCCGACCATCTCATTCCCTGTTGTCCCCTTCTCCTCCTGCCTTCAATCTTCCTCAGCAACAGGGTCTTTTCTAAAGAGTCAGTTCTTTGCATCAGGTGGCCAGAGTATTGGAGCTTCAACTTCAGCATCAGTCCTTCCAACGAATATTCAGGACTGATTTCCTTTAGGATTGACTGGTTGGATCTCCTCGCTGTCCAAGGGACTCTCAAGAGCCTTCTCCAACACCACAGTATTGGGATATAACCGATTAACAATTCCAGTTGGGTATTAAATAAGCATTTCAAACTCAACACTCCCCATGTAGAGCTCCCACAATGGTGCTTCTCAAAGCACAAGTTTTGAAGTAATACCCCAGCAGTAATTGATTTCTTCCTGTTGGTCAGCGCTCAGAGTCAGGCTGTCAGCATGTCTTAACTTATTCTGTGCCCAGGAGACAGCCTGAGTCCGCATGTCTCACCATCCACGTTTATTTCACCACCATCCACTACCTGATTAATTGCATCCTTCTCTCACTACTTTCACTCCAAATCTTTAATACCCATTTTTCACACAGTCATCAATGCAGAGATTTTTCTAAAATGTGATCACACCACACTTGGTCACAGCCCTGATGGCTTTTGTCCTAAATTTATCTTTGCCTAAAAGTGTCTGCAGGACCTGGCTGTGGTTCTCTCTATCCTCTCTCTCTCTAATTTACTGTGTCTCGGCCTGACTGACTGATTTACTTTTAGACACTGAAGTATGGTATGTTCAACCCCAAATTACTAGTTTCTGCTTCTCTCCAGGTAGCTCTATGCTCTGATTTTAACAGATCTGGCCTTTTTTTTCTTTTTTTTGAAAAGGGCTTACCTGACCAGCTAATGAAAGGAATCACTAGTTGCTGTTCTATGATCTCATTTAATTTTCTAGCTCCTAGCGGGACACTAACCCACTAGCACATAAGCCTCATGGAAGAAAGTCCTGCATTTGTCAGCTGTACTCGAGTCTTCAGGGCAGTGCCTGGCAGGACCACACATCAGTGATGTGGCTGAGATGACGGACTCCCAGGATTGAAGGGAGACCAGTGGGGGTGTCAGGAACTGGCTAAAGAAACTGTGGTCCTACCAGATGGGAAGAAGAGGAATATTACTTCAGGACACAGTTAAGCAGTAAATAGACTTGTTTAATTCAATCAATGGATGGCATGCTTTGGTTGGTAAGTTTCAGGTAAAAGTCAGATAAGTCTGTAGACACTGTGGTCTTGGTGGTTAGGGAGTTTTGTTCTTGTAACTACTGGGCTTCCTGCTCTCAACCAGCGTCTAGAGCAAGAATCAAGCCATCATCCTGGTCAAATATATCTGAGGGTGATATAAAAATACTGAAAAGGAAATTTTGACTCCTTTGGAATGGTAAATAATTGTCAGTGGGTAAGCATATTGAATATGAATTCCAGAAGAACTGAAATGAAATATGAAACTTGAAGAAAATCAAGCCCATTTCCTGAATAATTTTGTGTTCTGTTTAGAACAACTGAAAATATCTTGTATTGCTTTATTTATTATCTCCTGGAGTAGTAAATAGCTACCCACTCCAGTATTCTTGCCTGGAAAATTCCATAGACAGAGGAGCCTGGTGGGCTACAGTCCATGGGGTTGCAAAGAGTTGGACATGACTGAGCATGCACACCATATCCCACTTATGCTTCAAAGAACTTGGAATGTTAGAGGCCTAACAGGTAAACTTTATTTTTCTGTTTGAAATGTGTAACAAGATTAATTACCTTAACACTTATGGTTGAAAACTATAAAGGAATGTTCACAAAGATTTTAAGCAGTTTTGTAATATTTAGAAGAACTTGTAATATATCAACTTTATGAGCATAACTCATTAGATTTATAAGACTTATTTAATAACTGGAAACATTTTGCTTGTTAGATAGACAATTAAGTATTTAGGAAATTGGATATGTTAAATTTATAATGTTTACAATGTATAAAGGATTTTAATTATCTAAGATATAAAATCCTTATTAATGACTTGATAAATTGTACTATATTTATAAATAGAGTGACATTTATAAACTAGATTTAATAACTTAAAATTATGTTGACTTGTATTTGTATAAATTAACTAAATTGAATAATAATTTAAAAATAAGTCTTTACTATAAATAGAAACTGCCTTAGTGAAGTTAGAAAGACCCATAAGCTCACGCACACTCATACTTTCATCAGATTTGATCTTTACAAGCAAAACCCCTGAGGGCAATGGATACATAAGTCTTACCTCCTCTGCTTTAAGACAGAATATGGACATTCCCATGAGCTTAATCAATAAACTCTAGTCCTTCTCGTCGATAGACTTTCCCAGTTTATTCCTCCTGAGACACTTTGCTTGTCCTTTACTTTCCTCTTTTCAGCTAATGTCTTCCTGTCTTTCTTCAAAGAATCCTACAAAATAGAATAGATGTGTTTCCCAGGTGTTTCCTTTGCTTTCCGCACAAACTTCAAGACAGTCCTTAATGTCATTGTTATAAAGGTTAATTTAGCTGTTCCTAGACCCTTAGTGTACGGACAAGGGTGCTGTATTTTTTATAATTATAACATCTATGTTTTGCACATTGTTTTCAATTTTGTTGAATAATTTTTCTTTACTTTCCCCAGCCTGACTGGAGTATGATCATGTGTAAAAATTGTACATATTTAAGGTGTTCAGAAAGAAGAGAAAGTAGGGTAACTGCTCATTGACACTGATCTTGGCCCTGAGTTTTTGTATTTGACACCTAAAGAATAGGCAAAGAAAGCAATAATAAATAAACGGGACTACATCAAACTAAAATGTTTTTCCATAGCAATGGAAACAATCAACATCTATAGAATGTGAGAGAATATTTATAAGAATATTAATTCATATTTAACTTACAAAAATATTTAATAATTAAATTTAACTAATTTAATATTTATAAGAATAATCCAATAAGAGGTTAATATCCAAAACATACAAGGAAATCCTATGACTTAATAGCAAAAGAATCAAATAACCCAACTGAAAAAGTGGGCAAAATACCTGACTAGACATTGTATCCAAAAAAGATATATAAAAGATCAAAACCATGATGAGATACAAACTTGAACACAGTACATACTAAGTAAACATTGTTAACTGAAGACACTTTGTGTGTAAAGCCATGTATCTAGAGCTTAAATGCAATAATTTTTCACTCTAGAGACTCTCAGTTCAGTTCAGTTCAGTCCCTCAGTTGTGTCCGACTCTTTGCGACCCCATGAATTGCAGCACGCCAGGCCTCTCTGTCCATCATCAACTTCCAGAGTTTACTCAAACTCATGCCCATCGACTCGGTGATGCCATCCAGCCATCTCGTCCTCTGTCGCCCCCTATTCCTCCTGCCCTCAATCCCTCCCAGCATCAGTCTTTTCCAATGAGTCAACTCCTCGCATGAGGTAGCCAAAGTACTGGAGTTGCAGCTTCAGCATCAATCCTTCCAGTGAACACCCAGGACTGATCTCCTTTAGGATGGACTGGTTGGATCTCCTTGCAGTCCAAGGGACTCTCAAGAGTCTTCTCCAACACCACAGTTCAAAAGCATCAATTCTTTGGTGCTCAGCTTTCTTCACAGTCCAACTCTCACATCCACACATGACCACTGGAAAAACCATATCCTTGACTAGACGGACCTTTGTTGGCAAAGTAATGTCTCTGCTTTTTAATATGCTATCTAGGTTGGTCATAACTTTCCTTCCAAGGAGTAAACGTCTTTTAATTTCATGGCTGCAGTCACCATCTGCACTGATTTTGGAGCTCCAAAAAGTAAAGTCTGACACTGTTTCCACTGTCTCCCCATCTATTTTCCATGAGGTGATGGGACCAGATGCCATGATCTTAGTTTTCTGAATGTTGAGCTTTAAGCCAACTTTTTCACTCTCCTGTTTCACTTTCATCAAGAGGCTTTTAAATTCCTCTTCACTTTTTGTCATAAGGGTGGTGTCATCTGCATATCTGAGGTTATTGATATTTCTCCCAGCAATCTTGACTCCAGCTTGTGCTTCATCCAGCCCAGCATGTCTCATGATGTACTCTGCATATAAGTTAAAGAAGCAGGGTGACAATATACTAGAGACTCTACTCCTTCTAAATGAATTTCCCTCCCTTAATCAATATCTTAAAAGTCTCTGATATAAATATATTATGAAAAATTTCCCTCATGATTGGAATTGGAAAATGGATTTTGAAATATTGCCCTATTTATTACTTTATCAGGATATTCTGGAATAGGTTCAAATTGTCAGTGGGGGGCTTCCCAGTGGTAAAGAACCCACCTGCAAAGCAGGATTCTCAGGAGATGGGGTTCAATCCCTTGGTTGGAAAGATCCCTTGGGGACAGGAATGGCAACCCACTCTAGTATTCTTGCCTGGAGAATCCCATGGACAGAGGAGTCTGGCAGGCTACAGTCCCTGGGGTCGCAAGAGTCGGACACGACTGAAGCAACTGAGTATGCATGCAACAAGCCAGTCAGCCCAAGTAGGGCATTGGGAAATAGAGCAGGAAGACACTGTATGCTAGTTGGAAACCGAAGAACATACACATAGATAACACATTTTCAACTTCTAGGCTAACAGCATCCCCAGCATCTTCACAGATGCTGATCAGTGCTGTATTCAGTGGTCCCCAACCTTTTTGGCAACAGGGACTGGTTTCTTGGAAGACCCTTTTTCCATGGACCAAGAGTGGGGGTTGGTTTTGGGATGGTTCAAGCACATGACATTTATTGTACACTTCCGTTTGGATTTCCCAGATGGCACTGATGGTAAAGAACCTGTCAGCCAATGCAGGAGACAAAAGGGACACGGGTTCAATCCCTGGGTTGGGAAGATCCCCTGAAGGAGCGCATGGCAACCCACTCCAGTATTCTTGCCTGGAGAATCCCACAGACAGACTAGCCTGGTGGGCTACAGTCCATAGGGTTGCAAAGAGTTGGACATGACTGAAGCAACTTAACACACACATTGATTCTGTTATTGTTATATCAGCTCCACCTCAGATCATCAGGCATTAGATCCCAGAGTTTGGGAACCCTGCTGTATACTGAATAAGACCACCACCCTCCAGGGGCTGACAGTTCAGGTAGAGGAGATGGACTCCATATGGAATATACAATGTGGGTCAGTGCAGGCTAAGTGACCAGCAGAGAGCATGCATTGTGAGCACTGCAGGAAAACCAAGATGCCCCATGGTGCTGAGCAAAGGAAGATGCATTCCTGGAGAATGTACCTCAACCGTTACTGTAGTAGGGTCAGTGTCTGGTACACGGCAGGAACAGTAGTCAATGGAGTGAATGAATACGTGGCTGTGGAATTAAGCTGGGTCTTAAATAAATGATTAGTCAAACACATTTGGCCAAACTTTATCAATAAAAATTTTTCATAAACCCTACAATCCTTTAAATGAATCTTAGGATTGATGAATTAGTCTAATCTTCCCTCCTAGTTTCCTCTCAGGCATCTCAAGCACATTTGAAAGCTTTTGCCTAAAGATTGATTATTGTGAAATATTAGAGATGGGTGTTGGATGAGTTTCTGTGAAGTAAAGGTTTCAGAACTATTCACAGCTCTGCATCGGACCTACCTGCTCTAATCTGAATAGAATATTTTAAAAGCGATATTAGAGAGGTTGTCTTGTCATGAGAAACGCTGGGCTGGAAGAAGCACAAGCTGGAGTCAAGATTGCTGGGAGAAATATCAATAACCTCAGATATGAGGATGACACCACCCTTATGGCAGAAAGTGAAGAGGAACTAAAAAGCCTTTTGATGAAAGTGAAAGAGGAGAGTGAAAAAGTTGGCTTAAAGCTCAGCATTCAGAAAACTAAGATCATGGCATTTGGTCCCATCACTTCATGGGAAATAAATGGGGATACACTGGAAACAGTGTCAGACTTTATTTTGGGGAGCTCCAAAATCAGTGCAGATGGTGATTGTAGCCATGAGATTAAAAGACACTTACTCCTTGGAAGGAAAGTTATGACCAACCTAGATAGCATATTAAAAAGCAGAGACATTACTTTGCCAACAAAGGTCCGTCTAGTCAAGGATATGGTTTTTCCAGTGGTCATGTATGGATGTGAGAGTTGGACTGTGAAGAAAGCTGAGCACCAAAGAATTGATGCTTTTGAACTGTGGTGTTGGAGAAGACTCTTGAGAGTCCCTTGGACTGCAAGGAGATCCAACCAGTCCATCCTAAAGGAGATCAGTCCTGGGTGTTCACTGGAAGGACTGATGCTGAAGCTGAAACTCCAATACTTTGGCCACCTCATGAGAAGAGTTGACTCACTGGAAAAGACCTTGGTGCTGGGAAAGATTGAAGGTGGGAGGAGAAAG
This sequence comes from Muntiacus reevesi, assembly GCF_963930625.1. NCBI lineage: Eukaryota > Metazoa > Chordata > Mammalia > Artiodactyla > Cervidae > Muntiacus > Muntiacus reevesi. The sequence goes on from NC_089260.1 coordinate 57,609,312, forward strand.
GGACGACAGAGGATGAGATGGCTGGATGGCATCACTGACTCGATGGACATGAGTTTGAGTAAACTCTTGGAGGTGGTGATGGACAGGGAAGCAGCCTGGCATGCTGCAGTCCATGGGGCTACAAAGAGTCAGACATGACAGAGTGACTGAACTGAACTGAACAGGTTAGAGAGGTTAAATAGTTTATTCATACTACAGCTGGTAGTTTTAGTAGTCATGTAAGGATGTGAGAATTGGACCATTCAGAAGGCTGAGCACCAAATAATTGATGATTTTAAATTGTAGTTCTGGAGAAGATTCTTGAGAGTCCCTTGTACAGCAAGGAGGTCAAATTAGTCAATCCTAAAGGAAATCAATCCTGAACATTCATTGGAAGGACTGATGCTGAAGCTGAAGCTCCAGTACTTGGTCAACTGATGCGAAGAACTAACTTATTGGAAAAGACTGATGCTGGGAAAGATTGAAGGCAGGAGGAGAAGGATGACACAGGAAAAGGGTGACACAGGATGAGATGGTTAGATAGCATCACTGACTCGATGGACATGAATTTGAGCAAACTCCAGCAGATAATGGAGGACTGAGGAGCCTGGTGTGCTACAGTCCATGGGGTCACAAAGAATTGCTCAAGACTTAGAGACTGAACAACAGCAATGGCAAAATTAAAGAGGTTTATTGGCAGGAGACTTTGTTTTCACATTAGCATTGCCATATGTAAAAGATGCCAGGGTGAAAATAAAATAAAATAAAGGGATTTGGCAAACACAATATTGTGTTTATTTTCCATACTTTTATTTGTGGTTATTGCATTTTTGCTACTTTTAATATATTTGCAGTATCTTAGATTATGTATTTGCAAATGACAGCTTGAGGAAACCTTTCCATATAATAACACATCCCAAGCAAAATTATCAAAAGTTTAAATCAGCTCTTGAAGTCTCCAAGTTATTAAAATGGATGCAAAATCAAGATGAACTTTATCCTGTAAAAAAACTAATGGATTAATTAGAGTCTTCAAATATCCAGTGGTTTGAAGGAAAATTAGAATTTTGATGCTCTGTCTTCAGGGATTATTTCATTTGTGGAGGTCAAAAGATTTAATCATTTGAATTCATAAATGCTTTTAATAACATTTTGCAGCAATAATGGAAAACAGGATTTAACAGCGATACTCACATTGTGCTTGACACAACATCAGGAAGCAAGTCATCCTCTATGTTTAATCTGCAGATACTCTGGTTTTCATTAACTTTACAAGTGTTGCTTGATTGAGTCAAATCAATACATCCCCACAAATAGCATTAATTTATATAAGAGGAAAAAGGTTTAAAAGATAATTTACTTTTCAGATTAATTCAGGTTAATACATTGTTTACAAAAATTCCAACTAGACTTTGAAAATAATTACAAGAATTTTGTAATGAATAACACTCTGTCAACCCCTTTCCTTGTCTTAAGCCATGATATGTTGAAAATGGTGTCATTAAATATGTGGAGAATGTATTAATGTATTCCAAAACAGTTGGAATATATAGTGCAAAATTTAGAATAACTGAAATTCACGTCTATTCAAGAACATCAGGTTCAATGTTAACTATCTTAGCTACGAAAATAATGATAAAGGACAAAATAAAAAACCCCTTCAAACCTGTGGTTCTTTGGTACCCAAGACTGCTGTGTGTTTTATATTTCCTGTTTTTCTGAATCACATATTTTCTCAGTTCTACTTTGTAATTTGAATTTTCAGTTTTCCTTCATCATGCCCAGCCTGCTCCCTCTTTTTAGTGTGAAATGCTGCTTATCCCCAGCACTTAACTGTTTTCTGTGTTCACCTAATATTAGTCTGATGGAGCCACCATATTGGCTCCCCATGCCTTTGATCATATCACTCATTCCTGGTGGTGGTGTTATTGTTATCTTAAAAATTATTTGGATAATTCAATGTGATTATGGGGCTTCTCAGGTGGCGGATCCCATCTGCCAATGCAGGAGACTAAAGTTCAATCCCTGGGTCAGGAAGATCCCTTGGAGGAGGAAATAGCAACCCACTCCAGTATTCTTGCCTGGAGAATCCCATGGACCTAGGAGCCTGGTGGGCTACAGTCCATGGGGTTGCAAAAATTCAGACATGACTGAGTAACCCCACACATATACATGTAATTATACAAAATGTGGATTTTATTCAGTTATTACCACACCTTCCAGTGTTACATAAAATGTTAATATAATAAAAAATAAATGTCCGAAATGTTGTTGTTCAGTCACTAAGTTGTGTCCAACTCTTTGAGACCCCACGGGCTTTTAGTCAATAACAGGTGTATCTTTATAATAATCACTTTCTGCTTGTCCCTACAGCATGTTGCAAATTTAGATTACCATCTTCTTTACTGCTCTTAATTCTGTTTAATTTTTTTACATTTTCCAAAAGTGATACTTACTCTCATAGAAAAAATATATATACTATTTGTCATATTGTTGTTATTGTTCAGTGACTAAGTCGCATCTGACTCTTTGAGACCCCATGTACTGCAGCACTCCATGCCCCCCTGTCCTTCACTATCTCCTGGAGTTTTCTCAAATTCATGTCTACTGAGTCAGTGATGCCATCCAACCATCTCATCTTCTGCTGCCCCCATCTTCTTTTGTCCTAAATCTTTCCCAGCATCAGGGTCTTTTCCAATGAGTTGGTTTTTCGTTATCAGGTGGCCAAAGTATTGGAGCTTCAGCATCAGTCCTTCTAATGAATATTCAGGGTTGATTTCCTTTAGGATTGACTGGTTTGATCTCCTTGCTGTCCAAGGGACTCTCAAGAGTCTTCTCCAGCACCAGAACTTAAAAGCATCAGTTCTATGGTGCTGTCTTCTTTATTGTCCAACTCTTGTATCCATAAATGACTATTGGAAAAACTATAGTTTTGACTACAGGACCTTTGTCAGTAAAGTGATGTTTCTGCATCTTCATATGCTGTTTAGGTTTGTCATAGCTTTTTATTCCCCTGAAGTGCCGGACTAATCCTGCTTTTTAATCATCCACTTTAGCATTGCAAATGTATAGCTTGTGCTCTGGGCATCTCTCTTTCTGGTCAGTTCTGGGCTGTGTGCTGGGCTCCCTGTACTGAGAGAGTCCACGGCTGCTCCCCCTCTTCCTGTCAGACTCTCTCTTTAAGTCTTCAGACTTGAAGGGAGGCTGCGGCTCCTCTCAGGGGTCTGGCAGCTTTTCTTGCCCCCAGGCTAGTGCATTAAAACAATTGATTTGTTTTGTGATGAAGAGAAAGATACTTAAAATGGAAAAAAAAAAGTAAACTCACCAAACACCTTAAAAATGGGAAAGTGGAGGTAAAAAGAAACTTGGGAAAGTTATAAATCAGGTTAATGATTCTTGAACTGTGGAAGGCAGAGAAGACAAGCTCAGAGCAAAATGTATGTTTGTGATTCTGTGCGACGCGGCACCCAGCCACGCAAGCTATGTTTGGAAGAAAACTTACAAATGAGGTCAGATGGTGTAAAGAGAAGGAACGGACATTAATGATATCTCCCTGCAAAGAACTTTATGGAAAAAAAAAATACAGAATTAGTTCTCTGACAAGGAGAGAAAGGCATTCAATGGACTTCAGAATGACCGTGTACTCACATCATTTTTATAATAATGGAAATAAAGAGATTCTTTTCAGAAACCTGTGATTTGGAAGCATCTTTAAGAATAATGATCAAAGGAAAACAACTACATAATCCACTTATTTGATTTATTTCAAGGACACCTTTTTAAAAAATAATTATTTATGAACAAGATTCAAGCACAAATATAAAATAAACCAAGCATGTACAATTTAGATCAAAGTTAAAAGATACGTTATTCATCGAGAAGAGGTTAAATTTGGTAAAATTCATTTTTATATCATTAATCTATATCTATCCATCCATCCATCCATCCATCCATCCATCCACACAGTTTTTACGTAGTCAAGTTACAGAAATCATTAGCATAGTGTAAAACTACTACAGTGGAAAAAAATATGTGACCGAAATCGGGTCTATAAGAAGCAACTTATTATGATTTGGCTCATTCACTCATTTCTTCAGGAAACATTTACTAAGTGGCTTATATATGACCTTGGCAAGGCAGTGAGAATTGAATAGTAAAAGGACACAGTTTTGTTTTGCCTTATAGTTTTTTATTTTGTACTAGGGTATAGCCAGTTAACAATGTTGTGATAGTTCACGTGAACAGTGAAGGGACTCAGCCGTACATTTACATGTATCCATTCTCCCTCAAACCCCTCTCCCATCCAGGCTGCCACATAACCTTGAGCAGAGTTCCCTGTGCTACACAGTAGGTCCTTGTTGGTTACCCATTTTAAATTTAGCAGTGTGTATACATGTCCATCCCAAGCACTCTAACTATCCCTTCCCCTCATCCTTCCCCTCTGGTTACCATAATTTCATTCTCTAAGTCTGTGAGTCTCTTTCTGTTTTGTAAGTTCAGTTGTATAATTTCTTTTTAGATCTCACATATAAGGGATGTTATGCAATATTTTTCTTTCTCTGAAAAGGCAGAATTGTGTGGTTGTAGGTCATATTCTAGATAGAAACAGAGGCAAAAACCTAGTAAACAATCATGAACAGATTCACAATGTGGTTAGGTTATAAATGAAGCAAACTTGGGGCGGAGGTGTCAGGACGTGACCAGCACCTAGTCAGGGAACCAGAAACCATGCTGAGGACATTTATACTCAGAATTAATAAAGAAGTTTATTAAAAAAAATAATTCAATGATCACTGAACTCAGAGTAATGGGTGAACAAATAATGCTAGTAAAAAGTGAGTGTTATCAATGCAGAACATTCGACATGTCATTTCAGATCATTGAATCCAAATGCCTCCTCTTTTGCATGCTGGCATGGTAAAAACAAAAACGCAGCTTCATTCCAGAAACATATTTTCTTGTTGGCATTTATATTCTGGCCAAGATGGAAGCTATGCTATTATTAAGAATATTGGATGGTTGGGAAGCCTAATTATAACATTGGAAAAGAAAGTTTGGATTAGCAGCTTCCACTCACATACACTACACTTAAAAATTTTCACAGCCATATGACAAGGTCTCCACTGGTAAAGTGCAGGATTTCAAGAAAGCCAACCACATTAGCAAACTGAAGCTTAGATTAAATGTTACAATATTGGCCTGAGAATTTTAGATTTGATATGCTAAGTTGCTTCAGTTATGTCTGACTGTTGGTGACTCCATGGACTGTAGCCTGCCAGGCTCCTCTGTACATGGAATATTCCAGGCAAGAATACTAGAATGGGTTGCCATTTCCTACTTCAAGAGACCTTCCCAACCTAGGGCTCGAACCCCCGTCTTCTGCATTGACAGACAGGTTCTTTACCACTGTGTCACCTGGGAAACCCTTAGACTTGATAGCTCTTTAAGCAACCTTTTGATTCTTTATGTAGATGTTCCAGTTCATTTTAAATGGATCATATGAACAATTTTGTGACAATTTTATCCAGGCTCTGAAGCTTATATTGCAGTGGTCCCCCTCTAATCCTGCTGCAGAGGAGACTGTGGGTCCCCCTTGTTACACAGGTGGAGGCACTCGCTGAAACACGAGTGGGAAGCACCACCGCTGTTGCAGGGTGTGGCTGAGGTGTGCAAACTGGCTCGTGTTAGCTGAGTTTCCTCCACTTTCAAGACTTTGGCAATCATCTTTGCTTGGATTAGTATACAAACAGGCAAAAAATCAGAAGCAAAATATGTCATGATATCTGAGAAGAAACTTACTTGTCTATTATGCTGTGAGTTGAAGTGAGGTGAGTTGGAGAAATGGACACTGAAAAACACCTGTTGAATGGAATTAAGAATGTCTTTCCATGGAAAGTGAAGTGAAAGTTGCTCAGTCATGCCCAACTCTTTGTGAGGCCATGGACTACCCAGTCAGTGGAGTTCTCCAGTCAGAATCCTGGAGTGGGTAATGGTTCCCTTCTCCAAAGGATCTTCCCAACCCAGGGATTGAACCCAGGTGTCCCACATTGCAGGTGGATTCTTTACCAGCTGAGCCACAAGGGAAGCCCAAATTCCATGGAAAAGTAATTTAATTAAATTCAACGAACCTTGATTGAGCATGTTCTGTGCTAGACTGTAGGTGAGGAAAAATTAAAATGTAGAAGAAAAGACCTAGCACTTGCCTAATTCAACTTAAATTGAGTAAGTGTAATAAAACAGTCAAAACATGACATGATACATAGGCTTGAAAAATTGTGTAGAGGTTCCTAGAGGATTTGCATTCAAATCATTGTATCTAACGCTTTGGGAAGATTTTATTTATTCTGTCAGCAGAGGTTATAGAGTAAAGAATGTATAAAAAGCAATCAAATAGAGTGACTAACTGTCACAAAATCATGGTGAAAGTTAGGCACTGAAAGAATATACAAGAGGATGAGGGGCACAGTTAAAAAACTGCCCCCAGGATGAGGTAGAGGGTAAAGATAGGGAATACATCAGAGCAGGTGAAGGTAAATAGTGTGGGCATCTCACACAGCCCAGTTCTCTATAGCATCCTTCCTTCATTTCAATAATACATGGATACACCGCTGTAGGAACCAGGAGCGGGTCTAATTTCCATCAGTATTATACCGATATCAGCTGTCACCTTTTCCTGGACGTTTCCAGTAAGATACAGCTGTGGAATGTTTCAGAGTCAAAATGTCTCCAATGTCACAGAAAATTTTAAAGATCAAAGTTTAAATCAATTGTCTAGCTCCACGAACACAAATTGTCAACCTGCATTCAACTGATGCTGTTTTATCTTGAAATAAAACTGTGTGTTTTCCAAAAGAGGGGAAATTTGTTTCCAAGTGTAAATCAGATTAAAATGCCATAACCTTCTTAGCCCTTGACAAGTGTCATTAATCAATAACTTTTTAGAATCTGGAGATATGAGTGGTCCTTCTTGATACCCTAACCTATAGGGAAAATTTTTATCAAATATCTTAGATATTAAACATCTTTCTGTAAAATATAGTTCAAGGTTTTAAATGTGTCTGGCTGTGTACTGGATCTAGAATTGAATAGTTTTCATCTGCTGGGCCTGGGGCAGAGAGGGCTGACACTGGAACTTAACACTCTCAGGAAACCACAGCTACTTACCTTCCTTCCCTCAGCAAGGCAGGTGTACCTTCCAGCTTCAAAAATGGCCTAGCCTCAGCAAGAGAAAGATGGTAACATGTTTTTACTCAAGAGGACAATCTTGTAATCTCAGTATTTTAGTAGAGAAAATAACTTTAAAAACCCAACTCATCCAGCTCAGAAAACCATACAGGCTCATAATAGACCACAACCTGCATGGCAAACTTCACACACTGCAGAGCTTACTGATCATTAGAATTGATTAGTATTGCTCTTCTTTTAAAAAGCAATACTTTAATAAATCAGTTGGAGCTGTCTATTTAAATATAATGTTGCTCCTGTTACACAGTTCGGAAAATCCGTGACTTGACTCTGAACAAAGCTACATGTTTAAAATTCTTAATGAAGGTATGTATTTAAAACTATAGAACATTTGATTGAGAAAAGAACTGAATATTAAAACTTGAGGAATAAAACTGCCAAAGGGTGTGCTGACAGTGAAGTGTTTGATTTAGTGAATTGTGTATCAAACTGCGTGCGTGCGTGCTAAGTTGCTTTGATGTGTCCAACTCTTTGCGACCCCATGGACTATAGCCCGTCAGGCTCCTCTGTCCATGGGATTCTCCAGGCAAGAAAACTGGAGTGGGCTGTCATGCCCTCCTCCAGGGGCTCTTCCCAACACAGGGATAGAACCCATGTCTCTTTTGTCTCCTGCACTAGCAGGCAGGTTTTTTTTTTTTTTTTTTTTTTTTAACCAGCTGAACCACTAGGGAAGCCCCTAGGATAGACTATCATCTCTCACTTCACAGAACCTACTGTGTAATTCTAATTCCCAATGAGATTAAGATTTCCTTCAAAAAGCTAGATGGAGGCTGCAGTGGGAAATGATTAAAATTTGTGAAATTTCTAGCTTATGTATACCTGGCACACAGCAGGCATGCTCTACATGTTATTTCTCTTCCTCTTGACCCTGCTAAACTGTGTTCTATTTAGAATACATTAGAAGCAGAACAGGGCAATTTGGGGGTCAGTGATTTAACTCTAAAGGTAAAGAGGAATTACCTGTGCAAATGCAAAATACACAACTCAGTAATTTTATAATCAAGTTATGAGTAGAAAATATACAGGCTTAGGAAACATCCAGGCTTGGCTGACCTGGATTTGAACGTCCATCACATATTTACAAATTTTGTTGATTAACCTTGGGTAGATTAATCTACCCAAGGTGTTTGCTTGGATAGATTTTTGCTTAGCTGCAGTTTATCTATATATATAGACACTTGATGATGCTATCAACATCAGGGAAGAGTTGGACAAATGCTCCCCGAGGGCTCCAGTCTGACTCCATTCTGTTGGTTGATGCCACCGAGGTGCACCAGAATCCTGGTACAACTGTAGAAATGCAAGATGAGATGGACAGACTGCAAGCAAGTATACAGAACTCAAAACAGGTGCACCAAAGTGAAGGTCAGGTTAGAAAGTTTAGCTCCAAACCACTGAGTAGAGACCGACTTGGAACACAACTGTTTCACTTTTGTAAAAAAGTGTTGTGTCTCACGTTCTCTATTAGAATTTCCCGACTTGATGATATATTTTGGTCAACAAGAAAAGTAGTACACCCCTCATTAGGCATGTGACTGATTTGGCAAACATTTCCTGAGGTTGTTGTCACTGAAAGTGGTGTCACTCTCAATGTAAAAAGAGAGATCAGTTTTCAAAATTACAGTGCCTTAAATGAAGTTATAACATGAGCGCTCTGTGTAGAAGGGAAATCAGTATTCCAAATGGTAAGGCTGTCGACAGTCACATTTCATGAAAGAAGAATGAAATATGCATCATATTTTCACATCTGAAGAAACTGTGCATCAAGAAGACTCATGACTGGGATGTTTATGGCGGCAAAGGTTCAGGTTGCATGGCGGGAGGCGGATGGGTGAGGGCCGCCTGAGGAGCGGCAACTCTGCCTAAGCGTGGTCTCGAAGATAGGAGGTGCCTTAAGTACTGGTGAGGATGACAACGAGCTGATAGACAATCTGAAGGAGGCTCAGTGCATCTGCTCAGAGCTGGTGGTGCAGGCTTTCTGAGCTATTGACCGTGCAGACTGCTACCTTGAAGAATTTAGAGAATGCATGTAAAGACTTGGCGTGGAAGCACAGCAACACCCACCTCTCTGCTCCGTGCATCTCCTCGGAGCTGATGGAGGCCCTGGGCCTGCAGCCTGGCCTTTCCTTCTTGAACCTGGGCAGCGGCACTGACTACCTCAGCTCCACGGTGGGGCTCATCGTCGGCCCCTTTGGTGTGAACCACGTGGTAGAACTCCATTCAGATGTGACAGAGTAGGCAAAGCAGAAGCTGGACTTCATCAGGACAAGTGACAGCTCCGACAAGTTTGACTTCTCTGAACCCTCCTTCATCACTAGCAATGGCCTGGAGATTTCTCCAGATTGTTCTCAGTATGACCGGGTGGAACGCGGGGCGGGCACGCAAAAGGAGCAGAAGCAGTAGACAAAGATTCTCCTCAAGGTTGGAGGCATCCTGGTCCTGCTGCTGCAAGAGAAGTAATGAGGATAACACTCACTGGCCCTTCCTCTTGGGAAACCAAGAGGCAGTTTTCTTGGTTTTTCTTGGCTGTTTCCTCTGCTCCGCTGATCTAGCCCTACCAGTCAGTCAGGGAAACTGAGGCTCGTCCAATTACGTGACACCCCTGGTGGTTCACAGCCTCCAGGACCTGGCGCGCGTCGCCATCTGGGGCACCATTAAGAAGATCATTCACCAGAAAGCAGGGAATAGAAGCGGGAACAGACTGAAGAACACTCCCAACTTTAAATGAAGGAGAGTTTGCCGCCGCGAAGTGGAAATGGTTGTCTTTTTGGGCAAAGAGGTCTTCGCCAGTCGGATCTCCATCCCCTCTGATGACAATGGCTCTGGAGATCTGGAGGAGGAGTGGAGGGCAAAGAAGAGGTGACCACCCCCGCCAGATGCCAAGCCTGAGCCCCAGGTGAACTTCCTGCGTGAGAAGGTCCTGAGCTTCCCTCTGCCAGATCCCCTGAAGTACTGCCTGCTTTATTACAGAGTAAAGTAGGTCAGTGGTCCAGGGGAGGAGGCCCAGCCTGCCTGGAGCACCACCCGCGCAGGTGCGCTGGGGAAGCAGGGGCTCAGCTCTGCATCCAGTCTGTCCTTGACTGTCCTCTAAAGCACTTCTCCCTCTGTCTGATTTCTGTGAACATAGCCTACAAGGTAAAATGCAAGGGAGAATGTTTTCTCAAATGGATGAGTGCCCTGGAGGAGGCGCTGACTTCAGGCTCTCAGGAAACACTGATGTCTGTGTGGGAAGGTGGCCGGGAGACTGTTTCTTAGGCGAGGTACACGTGTCTGAATCAGAAAGGAAAACTGAAATTGAAATTAACCTGTGTTGCTTATAAAATGTGAGACAGGAAGCACAGGTTTTTATGTGTATAAAATCTTTTCTGAGTAGGACATGCCTATGTCCAAGTTTGAATTTTACAGTATCTACCTCCTAATTACTGGCACTGAATTTCACTAAATCTTGCAGTTATCTGGAGCCAGGAGGCACTGAAAAGCTCCTTTATTTTAAGTAAAATAACAAAATCTTAAGTGCATTGTCAATTGTAATTTAGAAAAAGAAAAACTGTTGGGGAGAGGAATAAAAGTATGAAATTGCCAGATGTCTTTGTGGAATTGCAGAAGAATTCCACGGAATTTTTTGTAACACCTCTGTTATCTTTAAAAGAATCAGTGTTGAGTAATACCCTCAAAGAAAATCCTGAAGAAGGATATCAGTGTCGTGTGTAAGAAAGAAACTACATTGTTTGTGACGAGGTGACAGAGATGATCATTTATTCAGCTTTGAGTTGAGGTGTCGGAGGCTCGGTCTTTGGAGCAGGTGGAAGGTACTGGTAACAGGAAGTGGATTGGGGATGATGTGGTTGGCCCATGGAGTTTTCTTTTCAGTTGGCTATTTTTCTGTAGTCACATTACAGTACTGACTCATAGATTTTATCTTTTACAATTCTGGAGAAAAAGATTTTCTAGTTTTGGAATTTTTTTAAAGAGCAGACATAAATGATCAGTAGCTCTATTGCACTAGAATGGCTTCACTCACAGTGGTATGTGCAGCCCATCTTCTCCAGGCCTGGGTGTTGAGAGCTTCCTGTCTTATCACATCCTGGGTCTTGAAGCAGAGGCCATCCTGTTAGTCAGGTGACAGGATGTTTACAGGTGACACTGCTTCTTCCAAAACATTGGTTCCTGTCAGACTTTTCAATTTTATCCAAAGGCTAGTATGAAATGTTAAAAGTAAATCCAAAACAAGAGTGCTGATGGAAGATTAATCATCCAGATTTTACGATTAATTTTATCCCTTAGCTTCTCAAGTGTTGCTGGAGTTCAGTGTCTTTGTGGTTTCCCTAACTTCATTGAGTTCTAATATTTTTTCCATTTATGCTTTTTTTAAATTTAACTGGATCATTTTATCACAGAATACTGTGTGCATGCAAAGCTGGAGAAATATGTACAGTGCCCTGAATTGGTACAGTTAAGCTATTGTAAAGAACGTTTCTTCATGGTTTTGCTTACCTGCCTTTCACTGGAAGTCAAGCCTCATTCTCTCAGAGACAGAATCATGAGGTGAGTTTACTTGCTAAGGCTTTTATTTGCAGATCTAATTGACCCTATTCTAATTCACTTGTAGAGACTTCTGCAGCACATGGACATTTTTGGACATAATGTTAAATAAGCGATATCTGAAATCTGTTATTATTAGATGGCTTGATTACATTTTTTCTATCATTGTATATGTGTTTCCCTATTTTTTCAACCACATTTGCCTTTACGCTGGATTGTAAAAACTCTTCACAATGCATAAGACATTATTTTCCCCTATATATGTTAAACCTTTCCTAACATTCCTAACATTTCAACAGTATATGAACTGAGAACTTCCAGATGTTCAAGTTGAATTTAGAAAAGACTGAGGAACCAGAGATCAAATTGCCAACATCCATTGGAGCATCAAAAAAGCAAGAGTTCCAAAAAGACGTCTACTTCTGCTTTATTAACTATGCCAAAGCCTTTGACTGTATGGATCACAACAAACTATGGAAAATTCTTAAAGAGATGGGAATACCAGACTACCTTACCTGCCTCCTGAGAAATTTGTATGCAGGTCAAGAAGCAACAGTTAGAACTGGACATGGAACAATGGACTGGTTCCAAATTGGGAAAGGAGTACGTCAAGGTTGTATATTGTCACTGTGCTTATTTAACTTATATGTGGAGTATATCATGCAAAATGCCTGGCTGGATGAAGTAGAAGCTGGAATCAAGGTGCCGGGAGAAATATCAATAACCTCAGATATGCAGACGACACCACCCTTATGGCAGAAAGCAAAGAGGAACTAAAGAGCCTCTTGATGAAAATGAAAAAAGAGAGTGAAAAAACTGGCTTAAAACTCAACATTCAAAAAACGAAGATCATAGCATCCAGCCCCATTACTTCTTGGCAAATAGATGGGGAAACAATGGAAACAGTGACAGACTTTATTTTCTTGGACTCCAAAATCACTGCAGATGGTGACTGCAGCCATGAAAGTAAAAGACACTTGTCCTTGGAAGAAAAACTATGACCGACCTAGATAGCATATTAAAAAGCAGAGATATTACTTTGCCAACAAAGGTCCATCTAGTCGAAGCTATGGTTTTTCCAGTAGTCATGTATGCATGTGAGAGTTGGACCATAAAGAAAGCTGAGTGCCAAAGAATTGATGCTTTTGAATTGTGGTGTTGAAGACTCCTGACAGTCCCTTGGACTGCAAGGAGATCCACCTAGTCAATCCTAAAGGAAATCAATCCCGAATCTTCGTTGGAAGGACTGATGCTGAAGCTGAAACTCCAATACTTTGGCCACCTGATGCGAACAACTGACTGACTGGAAAATAACCTGCTGCTGGGAAAGATCAAAGGCAGGAGGATAAGGGGATGACAGAGGATGAGATGGTTGGATGGCATCACCAAATCTGTGGACATGAGTTTAAGCTCTGGGAATTGGTGATGGACAGGGAAGCATGGTATGCTGTGGTCCATGGGGTTGCAAAGAGTTGAAAACAACTGAGCGACTGAACTGAACTGAACATTTTGTATTTGCATGTTGGTTTGTGACTTTTACACCAGAATCTTGTTAAATATATATAAATATATATATATATATATATATATATATGGTACATAATATGTGAAATAATTTGGTGTTGATCTATATTATAAATATAAAGGGGGAACATCAGTGAGCTTCCCTGTGTATCTGCACCTTTTTCTAGAGTTCAGTATGAGGCACTGCTTTCTTTTTTAAAAAACAGATGAACTATATATAGTCTGTGTTGTCTGCAAGCTCTACATTGTAAACCATAGACATTGGTTGACTTTTAGGTTTTGAATAGTTTCTAATTCTAAATGTGATTTTTGTTTTGAAAGTAGCTAAGCCATAGACATGTGCAAAACAAATAAAAAATTTATAAATATTAAGTATGTCATATAGAAATCATCTGTGTACTTAATATTTTTGCCAGTCTGGAGCTTTCAGGAAATTAATGCAAGAAATAGGAAACAAAGATTTTAATGAGCTGATATACAAAAGATATCAATAAAGGTATTTAAGACACACACACACCCCCGCACACCCACACACACACACCCACACACAGAAGACTCAAGACTTCAGCATACAAAGGCTCACTTTTCTCCTTCAAAATAAGGAGTCTAGAGAAGGATATGAAAAGTTGGTGTGATGGCTACATAGACATCAGGGACCCAGGCTTGTTACATCATTTTTACATAGCATCATTCTTGGCATCCTTCTCAGTATCATCCTTTATACAGCATCATTCTTAACACCAGTCTTAGTATCATTCTTTGCATCATTCTTAGTGCTATTATTTGTATAGCAGTCAGAGTGATCTTTGTTTGCTTTTTAAACTAAAACACACTTTATTGAGATGCATTTGTTTTCCTCTAATATCTTTTTTCTGCATATCGAAATCCCTTCCATAATGTTATATTTTATTTAATCACTGTGTCTTCTTAGGCTACTCTGGCCTTTGCCGATTTCTCAGGTACTTGGTGAAAGGTCCCTCAGTTTGCGTTTGTCTGGTGTCTTCTCAAGGTTAGCCTGAGGTTTTGTGTTTGGGGGAGGAAGCTGACAGAGGGAAGTACAATTCTCAGCACATCATGTATAAGTTATGTTCCAGCAACAGGATTTATCGTGAATGATGTTGACCTTGATCTCCTGGCTAGGGGGTGTTTACTGGTTTCTCCACAGAAATGTTAACTCCCTCCCTTCTCCTTCACACTGTATTTTGGGAGGCAGATTACCACAGATGCAGACCACAGTTCAAGGTGTCCCACCTCCTTGTGGGGGGAGTATCTATATTAATTTTTAGGTATTCTCTATGGGCTGTATATTGTCACCCTGCTTATTTAACTTATATGCAGAGTACATCATGAGAAATGCTGGACTGGAAGAAGCACAAGCTGGAATCAAGATTGCTGGGAGAAATATCAATAACCTCAGATATGAGGATGACACCACCCTTATGGCAGAAAGTGAAGAAGAACTAAAGAGCCTCTTGATGAAAGTGAAAGAGGAGAATGAAAGAGTTGGCTTAAAGCTCAACATTCAGAAAACTAAGATCATGGCATCTGGTCCCATCACTTCATGGGGAATAGATGGGGAAACAGTGGAAACAGTGTCAGACTTTATTTTTGGGGGCTCCAAAATCACTGTAGATGGTGATTGCAGCCATGAAATTAAAAGACACTTACTCCTTGGAAGGAAAGTTATGACCAACCTAGATAGCATATTAAAAAGCAGACATTACTTTGCCAACAAAGGTCCATCTAGGCAAAGCTGT
The DNA here is from genome assembly GCF_963930625.1 of Muntiacus reevesi. Lineage (NCBI taxonomy): Eukaryota > Metazoa > Chordata > Mammalia > Artiodactyla > Cervidae > Muntiacus > Muntiacus reevesi. Next base: position 57,624,359 of record NC_089260.1, read on the forward strand.
GGTTTTTCCAGTGCTCATGTATGGATGTGAGAGTTGGACTGTAAAGAAAGCTGAGTGCCGAAGAATTGATGCTTTTGAACTATAGTGTTGGGGAAGACTCTTGAGAGTCCCTTGGACTGCAAGGAGATCCAACAGGTTCATCGTAAAGGAGACCAGTCCTGGATGTTCACTGGAAGGACTGATGCTGAGGCTGAAATGCCAATACTTTGGTCACCTCATGCGAAGAGTTGACTCATTGGAAAAGACCCTGATGCTGGGAGGGATTGGGGGCAGGAGGAGAAGGGGACGACAGAAGATGAGATGGCTGGATGGCACCGCTGACTTGGTGGACTTGAGTTTGAGTAAACTCCAGGAGTTGGTGATGATAGGGAGGCCTGGCGTGCTGTGATTCATGGGGTTGCAAAGAGTTGGACACGACTGAGTGACTGAACTGAACTGAACTGATGGGCTGCTTTTGCTTCTAGACCATTTCAGTGGGCAGGACTAGGATATAAGCCTGCGTGTTAATTATGTGTGTGTGTACATATCCCACTAGTACCTGAATCAAGCTGATGGTTCAACTATGTCCTGACTCCAAGTCAGGCATTCATAGGTCATTCTATCCACCCCCCTTGTTTATCTCTCCAGGGCCATCTTCTAAATATATAATTCAGAAAATTCCTCTTCTCTGTTTGAAATCTATGGGCCTTCTCACCTCAGGATAAAAATTTAAACCTATAACTCTGGTCTACAAGGTCTTGTACTACACAAAAGTGCTGAATTCATCATTTATTTTCTTAACAATTAAAAACCATCTTTACTATCTGTGGGAGAGTAAGGAACTTCCCCATAGCCATTTCTTAAAGATTGTGATGAGAAAACAATTATATAATAAGCACTATGTTCATTTGTTTGAACTGCAAATTTAAACCCAAATATGTTTTGTTAATATTTAATCAATTAACATTTAGTCAATTATTATCACACTGGTGTTGTATTAATGTAAAAATAAAATAATATTAAATTTGAAGTAAAGTTTCTCAAACATTTGGAATAAGTTAGTCATGTTTTTTCAACACAAGAGACAACAAATTTAAGAAAAAAGCTGTTTTGTTGTTGTTCAGTCGCTAAGTCTTGTCCAACTCTTTGTAACCCCATGGACTGCAGCATACCGGAGTTTCCTGTCCTTCACTATCTCCCAGAGTTTGCTCAAGTTCATGTCCACTGAGTTGGTGATGCCATTCAACCACCTCATCCTCTGTTTCCCCCTTCTCCTCCTGCCCTCAATCTTATCCAGTATCAGAGTCTTTTCTAATGAGTCGGCTCTTCACATCAAGTGACCAAAGGCTTGGAGCTTCAGCTTTAGCATCAGTCCTTCCAATGAATATTCAGGACTGATTTCCTTTAGGATTGACTGGTTGGATCTCCTTGTAGTCCAACGGACTCTCAAGAGTCTTCTTCAATACCACAGTTCAAAAGATCAATTTCGTGTGTGTGTGTATGCGCCCAAACACACAGTTATATCATGAAGCTATACAATGAAGTTCTTGACACTCATATCTACTTCAAGCTCAAGAGAGGGCTTGAACAATAAATAAAGTTTAATGTGTCATTAGTTTCTCTAACAAATCTTTATTAGGGTGGACATTTCTAATTCAGAGTTACATTTTCAGGAAGAGAATGCTGGGACCTTTGTTAAACAGGGAACAGAAAGTGGGATCTCAGAATTGCCGTTGACAACTAACAAGACATGTAAGACATTTTTCGGATTAGATAAATAAATAAAGCCTAAAAGTTGGAAGTTTAAAATTTAAGCTTGGAAAAGGCAAATAAAAGATTTCCTATCTTTTCTTTGGTTTTGTTCACCCCTGGAATAGATTTCTGATTTTCTGTTGTTGAATTTAGATGTGGTTTTTAAAAGACATAATAAGTGGGTAGATCGACATGAGTTTGAGCAAGCTTCAGGAGTTGGTGATGGACAAGAAATCCTGGTGTCCTGCAGTCCTTGGGGTCACAAAGAGTTGGACATGACTGAGCGACTGAACGGAACTCAACTAATAAGGGAGTAAAACTCAATTATTCAACTGGCAAGATTTCACACTGTTTATTTTTTAAGAAATGATGATAGGTCTCAAGATTAAAAAAAAAATGTCATCTCAGGACTAAGTGAGAAAGTCAGGCTTTTCAGTGTAGCACAACATGCTAAAATATGCCTTTCTGAAGAATTTAAGAAATTGTGTTATTCATTTTGATAATGTAAGTGTGCATTTGTGCCCTGGACAGAAAACATACTCAACTGTTGACCCCCATGGCCATTCCTGGATGTGACTGATGAACAGCTGATGGTTGTGTCTGTGACTCACAACTGCATATGCATCACTGCTTCTTTCAACCATAAAGTGTGTTGTTTGTGACTGGTTGTCTATGAATAAACAGTCTGAAGATTGGGACTAAGGCATTTTCTTGCTGTACTTATGCTGATTCTAAACCACAATTTCAGCCTCATCCATGACTCATGAAGAAGTCGCTCGATAAGTAAAACACCTTTCTCACTCAACAAAAGCAGAGTCAGTGCTCTTCCTGAAACTGTTCTGTTCTCATGTGTATGCTGAGAGTTAATCCAGCTTCGCCTGGCTTCTTTCAGAGGCCTGAATACAATCACTGTTCTACTAATGTGCAATTTCCACAGTGTCATACAATAAATGGGTTGGTCAACATTCACATGGTTTCTGCCTCAGTCGTAGGACCTTTTCACTAACCTTGGTGCTAGTTTTTAAACTTCTCTGTGATAGAGTTACTTGGACACTTTGAGCCATGACTGGTATTCCTTGAAATGACATTACTCTAGTTTGGGTCTCTTCTGTGCCTTCTGGGCAAAAAAATCCATTTCTTATTATCAAACATGCTTTTGATCATGCTCTAGAAAGCCAAAATTTTTTGAAAAACAAAATGATACACATTTTCCTGGCTTTATGTTATTTTCTGACAAAATTTATGAAAGGTAATATACAGGGAACTAAGGATTTTTTATATCATATAAAAACACTTTTTAGATAATTATAATTTTGCTTTCTATTCAGAGTTTACTTCTTAAGAGTCTGGGTGCAACCAAAACATTTAAATATTTACTTCTCACTCAAATTTGAAATCACAGTCCATGACTCATATTCTCCATTTATCTTGTTATTTTCAGTTTTTATTTTTATACTTTATGTGTTAGTATTTTCTTCACATTATTTTTTGTGAAGTAATTATTACTTTTTGCTTTAACTAATCCTTTTGAGTCACTGATCCATAAGCAGTGTTTTAATAACAATGTGTTAATGTAAGAAAATAGAGCAATGGTGTGTGACTCTCATGAAAATAAGTTGCCCAGGAGTAATGGCGCCCCTGATTCAAAGTTCACTTCCTGCTCATGCTCATGTCTACCATCAGGTGCAAAATGTAACAGTATGTCAAAAAACACAATACAGATATACCATGCTTTATGCAATAACTTAAAAAAATCAAAATTAATGAAGTAGATGAACCCAGAGCCTGTTATACAGAGTGAAGTAAGTCATAAAGAGAAAAATATCATATATTAATGTGTTTATATGGAAGCTAGAAAGACGGTATTATTTTTTGAAGGGATGTATTGGAGACGCAGACATAGATTTATGGACACGGGCAGGGGGCAGGTAGGAGAGGATGAGATGAATGGAGAGAGTAGCATGGAAACATATACACTACCGTATGTAAAATGGATGGCCAATGGAAATTTCCCAATGACTCAGGGATCTCAAACTGAGACTCTGTAGAAACCTAGAGGGCTAGAAGTGGGAGGTGGTAGGGAGGTTCAGGAGAGAGAGGACATATGTATACCTATGGTTGATTCATGTTGATGTATGGCAGAAATCAAACCAATATTGTAAAGCAATTATCCTTCAGTTAAAAATAAATAAATTTTAAAAATAAGAAAAGCTTTGTTTTTTGGAAAAGAATCAAAATTAATGCAGAAATCCTTGATAAAACAAAATATCAACATCTTAAATTAGGATCAGTATTATTTTTATGCTCAGATACCTATATAGCAAATACAGATAAACTATCTGCAAAATACAGGCAAAATCTCTATGTAAAACTATTAATAAGATATAATCAAAGTTGAGGAATGTTTATAAATCAAATTGTTTCTGCATTCTCTTCTGAAAGCACCAGAGTAGTTGTGAACCAATTGATAGACAAATGGAGATTAAAAGCAAATTAAATTCTAAGAATATTCATGGTGAAAAATACGTCCATTCAGTGTTTTCTGTTCGGAAGGACAATTTTTTGTGTCTATGAACTTCTGTTTGATGATAGTAACCCTTCATTATGGGCTTGCCTGGTAGCTCAGCTGGTAAAGAATCCACCTGCTTTGCAGAAGACCCCAGATCAAATCTGGGTTGGGAAGAGTCCCTGGAGAAGAGACAGGCTACCTACCCCAGTATTCTTGGGTTCCCCTGGTGGCTGAGATGCTCAAGGCTCCACCTGCAATATGGGAGACCTGGGATCAATCCCTGGGTAAGGAAGATCCCCTGGAGGAGGGCATGGCAATGCCCTCCAGTATTCTTTCCTGGAGAATCCCCACGGACAGAGGAGCCTGGCAGGTTACAGTCTATAGGGTTACAAGGAGTCAAACTTGATTGAGCGACCAAGCACAGCATATCCTTCATTACTTGTAAACTACTCACATGTCAGTTGCTGCCATTATATGTAGTGAAGGATATTCTGTTCTCTATTTTTCTTTCATTCATAAAAATAATATCTTCTACAATTACATTTTTCGAAACTCTGTCATGACATAAGTGGATCTATTTGTTTGATCATACATAAGCATTTGAAATAGAGAATAAAACATTCCTGCTTTATTTAAATGCTCTTTTACTTGGACTTGTTGGTACATGAATCAGTGATGCCATCCAATCATCTCATCCTCTGTTGCCTTCTCCTATATGAAGTCGTTCATATCCAGGTGAAAATATATTTAATGTTTCATATTTTGGTTTGGGATTTTGCTTGAAACATGTGAGCATATTCAAAACTGTGCAGTAATGAATCATACATTTGAAATTTAAGCCCTAGGCTTCCTACATCAAAGGCAAATTTCTTTCAATAGCATATAAAATGTTTATGATTCCTGAGCAAATGAAATCAGTTAAGAGATTATGCATGCAACATAGTTAATGTGCCAGAAAAAGATTAAAGACAAATACAACATGGCATGAAATCCCACATCACGGAAAACATGAGGCCGTGTTCAATCACTCCTTCCGTTAATAGCAAGAGCTGGGGGCTTGCCTCCTGCGACAGGAATGCTTGGGCAACTGTCACAGCGATTAAACCACCATCTCCCCACCGCCAGCTCCACTCCCTAGGAGTCCTGGGAATACCTTAAACATGAGCTGTCAGTTGGCAGCTCAGATTTGAAGTGTGAGAAGTCTGTTCAAGAATATGATGTTAAAGCAGTCCGGTCACTAGCAAGTGGGAAATTAATTTTTTTTTAAACTAAAGAATGTAATCAGATTAAATTCAAACAGTTGGCAAGGCAAGAGTACTGAAGACAGCTTCTGTGTGAGAGGTTTCACCTGCTCTTTTCCCTTTCCATTAGTTTGATGTCTTGAAGACATCTCAAGTCAAAGTAACTCAAAAAGCAATTAATATCATCTATCATATTAAAGAAGAAACTCAAGGCAAGACAGACATAGTGATATTGGTTGAAAAAAATGTACATTAAGACATGGACATATTTTGAACACGTCATACTTAAATGTTTCAAAAGAAAAGTGATTTCAAATTTGTGTTTTTAGCAAGAGATCTTTATGATAAGTTGGGCTAATTCAGAAGAAATACTTGCCACTGCTGAGAGAGAGAAAGTATTGATTGATTTCTTAAAAAGAAACATAGCTTCTGTAGCTGTTTAAATGTTTCCAGGAAGTCAGTGAGGAAGGCTGAATTGGGAGACTGTCTGGCTTTTATTTTGCTGATTTAATTTCAAAACCCTTCTCTCCCCATAGATGATGAATGGGAAGCATCTATCAGGTAGATGGAAAGTAATAGAGCTAGAAATGTGGTTTTCAGCTTTGTTCAGAAAGATACTGGTGACTTGAGAGAGTCATTACACACGAATATGAGTCCTGAAGGAATCTGTTTTGTCACCACATTCGGGAGATGGGGATGAGATGGTGAAGAAATATGTCCCTATTACGGAAGCAATGTTACCACAGGAGTGAATCACTTTAAGTGGATGGAATATAAATTAGTAATATGTCTCGTGGGGAAGATACAGTCCTCAGTGCCTCGTAAGTAAGTGGGCTTCTGGTTAAATAGCTGCAAGGCTGCTACTCAATGAAACAAAACTAGATTAAAGGGGGAAGTAATTGATAATCAGTTCAGGATAATTTTTAAGAAGATGCATGAGCCTGTTGGAAGGAAACTAAACTTGATCCATTATTTGCTGCAACTTGATGATGAGAGAAAGATGACAACTTTGGATTTCAAAATACAAAGGATCAGTAATAATTATGATAAAAGTTTTTGTTTCTTTAAGTCAACTTGACATATACAGCAGCTTCAGGTTCACAGCAAAACTGGGTGGATGGTGCAGAGTTCCCATATACAATCTGCCCCCACGGACTTAGCCTCCTCACCATCAACACACAGCTCAGAATGGAATATTTGTCACAATTCGTGGATCCGTGTTGACACGTCTCTACCACTCAATTCTGACTTTTTGTTCATAATAAAATATATACTCGGTCTACATGATTTACTTATATTTTTTACACAACTGTAGGTTCACATGCAGTAGTTGAAAATATTACAGAGAGAATCCACATACCTTTTACCCCATATCACCCAGTGGGGTCACCATACTTGACTAGAGAGCAGTCATACAATAGGAAATTGGGGTTGATACAACACATTGGCTGTATGTGAATGTCATCATTCTATATGCAGTCCAGTGTGTGTGTGTATGTGTGTGTGTGTGTGTGAATGTGTATGTGTGTTCATTTCACTATGCGATTTTATCACATGTGCAGATTCATAGAAAACCACTGCAGTTAAAGTGGAGGACACTTCATCACAGGATCCTTTGTGCTGCCTTTTATAAGCCATTTCCACCCACCCCTAGAGCCTAGAAACCACTAACGCCTTGTTCATGTTTGTAAGTCATGTCATTTCAATAGTTTTATTTAAGTGGAATCATGAAGTGTGTAATCCTGTTGGATTGCTTCTTTCACTCTATGAAATCCCCTTGAGATCCATCCCAGTCTTTGTGTATTCACAGTTTCTCCCCTTTCTTGCTACACGAGCTTCCGTGGTTCGAGGCACACAGTGTGTTTAACCATCCAACTGCTGAAGGACAAGCATGTTGTTTCCAGCGCTTGGCTATTAACATAAAACTCTTAGAAGCATTCATATCCAGGGTTTTACATGTGAAGATATGCTTCTATTACTCTGGGATAAATGCCCAGGAGTACAATTGCTGGGTCGTGTGGTAAGGACAGATTTAGTTTGTCAGGAATTGCAAAACCGTTTTCAGAGTAGTTACACAGTCTTACGTTCTCAGCAACAATGTGAGTGACAGAGTTCTTCCACACATGATGTTGTTAGCCTTTGATATTCTCACTTTAAAAAAAATTGGCCATTCTGATAGGCATGTAGTGATCATTTGTTGTGGTTTACCTTGCATTTACCTAATAGCAAATGATGTTCACCAAATTTTCATGTGCTTAGGTACCATCTGTAAATCCTCTTCAGGGAAATGGTTTTTCATACCTTTTATTTTATTTGAGACTCTTTTCTGTTTTATCCTTTACATTTAGATATACAACCTACCCATGATTGATTGCTTGTCTGATGTAGAATAACAGTTTTCAGAAGGTTAGTAGATAATTTTACGCAAATTTACACAAGTTAAAATCACATACATTCTTTTAGATACAGAAAATTTCTAGAAGGATAGAAGAAACTATTAAAAGTGAATATTTCAGTAAAACTGATATCATCAGGTATGGGATCACTCTTTTTTCTTTACACAGATTGAGCAGAATACACAATGGTAGTATGCTTAACATCTGTCTCTTGCCAAATAGACTTCTAAAATCATTATTTTGTAGGGCTAAGAAAAGATAGTGACGAAAATGCAACAGGAAGAGTCTCTTAGGAACTAACACTATCTTTTTTCTTTACCATTGTTGTGCCAAAGACAAAAATTAAAAAACATTCTGAGAATCAGTACTTTGCCTTTAAAATGCCACGTGGACCATCCAGAAAAACAGCGTGATTCTTATCAGCTACACTGGGCTTTTTAATAAATTGATACTGAAAACAAGCAAACATGCTGAGAATGTGCCATGTAATAAAGCCTGGAGGAATTGGGAAGCTCCTTCAAAATCCTGACTGTGATTTCCAGTAGACAAAACTAATTAAATCAAGTCCAGCTCAAGTTCAATTTGATTATTTTATGGTTTGACTTGGTGTTAAAGGTATCTTTGGAACAAACCTGTAAACATTTCTGTGCCTGAAGACTTTCAGAGCCAGTACTTTAATGACTCAAAACACAACAGAATATTTTACAATATAATCTGAGAATATTATGGCACTTTAGTGCCATTCAAGTTAGGGCTTTCTTTCCTCATTCTGTTATGTAGGAAAAGAACAGTGAGTCAAAACTAGTCAAAGTTTTCCTGAAGAAAGCTTTATAGCCAACAGTAGAATGAAGAAAAACATAAAAAAAGAAGTGATTTTTCCCTAGCTAATACCTAAATGTCCTGTTCCACTGTTGAAATGAGGAACTTGGCTGAGTATTGACCTAAAGATGAATTGTACCAAGAAGCAAACAAAAGCATTGATAAGATGTTGATGTATACTTACTGCCCTAGGATTCAGGTAAAATTTCAGGTTTACTGTATATGGAATTGAAGTTTACTATCTCATGTTTGAGGTCCAATTTTAAGGTCTTATTTTTGTATGAATGATGGCAATGACAAGACTTTCAACAAGTTGAACTTGCTGCCTACCCCAAGTGAAGTTCAGCCTGCTGAGTGTGGGGGTGGCATCCGCGCTCACTAGAAAAGGTAGGTTGTGATCCTTGGTGGTAGGGTTAGTGTTAGGGTTCAGTCAGTCAGTTAAGCCGTGTCTGACTCTTTGCAACCCCATGGACTGAGCATGCCAGGCCTCCTTGTCCATCACCAACTTCCGGAGCTTGCTCAAACTCATGTCCATCGAGTTAATGCTATCCAACCATGCCACCTTCAGTCGTCCCCTTACTCCTGCCCTCAGTCCTTCCCAGCATCAAGGAGCCAGTTCATCGCATCAGATGGGCAAAGTATTGGAGTTTCAACTTCAGCATCAGTCCTTCCAATGAATATACAGTACTGATTTCTTTTAGGATGGACTCATTTCATCTCCTTGTAGTCCAAGGGACTCTCAAGAGTCTTCTCCAACACCATAGTTCGAAAGCATCAATTCTTTGGCGCTCAGCTTTCTTTATGGTCCAACTCTCACATCCATACATGACTACTGGAGAAACCATGGCTTTGACTGGATGGATCTTTGTTGGCAAAGCATTAGGGTTAAGTGGCTTTGGGATGCCACTGGTGAGAAGATGTCACTCATCTGGGCTCTAGGAAAAGTGCTTTCTCAGCAAAGGTGTCCAGATTGGTGTTATGTTTTGAAGAGCTCCTCTGAACCATAGCTGATGATGTTGGTTTAGTGATGGGTGCCTCTTTCAGGGAGTAGCTCCTCCGCTGCTGAAATTAGAAGTGGGCACAAAGGGAGGAGTCAGTACTCCTGTGCTAGCACAGTGAATCAGGGGCACTCCTCACCTCCGACCTCAGAGTGATGGCTGGATGAAAACTCACCAGCTCCCAGCTGGACCAGAGCATGGGCCAAGTCTCTTCTCTGCATACACTGCTTTATAACATAAGTCAAAGGAACAGGTCTGCTGAGACATGAATGATGGCCATTCCTTTCACCGTTTTTAGGTTGGGTTCTCAAAGAAGATTCCTGGTGGCCTTGTGGGGAGGATCATTTTGCTGGAAGGCTGGGTCAGAAACTTCCCTAAAGTGAGTGAGATGTACGTATCTGATAGCAAACCACCAACCATCTCAAAGTGTGTCTCATTTGAATTTCTTTTCTGACTCTGGCAATGGAGGTAAAAACATTAATGAAAGCTTTGACATTTAAAAAATTATGGAAGATAATTATTTTATAATATTGTGATGATTCTTGCCATACATAAACATGTATCAGCCAGGCGTACATGTGTCTTTTCCTTCTGAACCCTCACCCTCTAAAGGAACACATTTGAGTCCGTTCTAATGAGGTGGATGAACCTAGAGCCTATCATGAAATAAGTCAGAAAGAAAAAGGAAAATATCACATATCAATGCAAATATATGGAATCTAGAAAGATGGTACTGATGATCCTACATGCAGGGCAGCAAAGGTAACAGAGACATAAAACTTTTACATTTTGAGAAACAAAAGAGGCCAGACAGCCCTGTCTGCAGCAATACTTGGGACCTGACTTGGTGATTGAATTTCTTCTCCTTTTGCCCTCACCCACATGGCACCAGAGATGAGAAATCATTTTGAGGCAGATATAAAGACCTGCTCATCCTATGACCATAATTCAAGCCAAAAAAATAAAATTTGACTTTGTAATATTTTACTACCAAGTTCTACAATGCAAATAAAGATGACCATCCCACCCCACATTCCTGGCAACTTATGTGACCATCCTAAGGTCATGGGGCAACACTCTCATAGTCTAAACACAGCCTTGACTCACCCTTCACTTTTTGTATCTGTTTTCCTGCTGGTATTCAGAGCTGCCAGATATCCTATAATTTAATACTTATTCTCACTGGCCCTCAGTCAATTAGAGCACATATTAAATCCTTGTTTCTGATGCCAGTTACTGTAATGGTCAGTTTATTCATTGTACACCACCGAATTCTTTCGTTTTAACTTGAGCAAGGAGAGATTTAAGTGATGTGATCTATCAAACTTAAATGGAATGATAAAGTAATAATTTACAGAAGTTGGAGCAAGAGTGCATGTAGGTATAAGAATTACATGTAAGCAAAAGGATAGTCTAAGTATTCCAATGACTGTGCCTGTGCAAAGGGAATGAATCTGACATAAATAAGCAGAAACCTGGAGAAGATCTATTTTATCATTGCATTTATGTCCTAAATGTTTTTGCTAGGAGCTTTTATCACACAGTTGTCCATAGGACTCTTCTGACCGGTAGCATGGTTGAATGGCCAAGCATTTTGGAAATGATACAAAGGATTTTTTTGATAACCTGGCTACTGCAGGTACTGTAGTCCTTAAGTCTCTTAAGGACTTCAGGGCAGCCAGAACATTGCATTTCTAAGGCTTGCTGTTTATTCCAAAGGCATTTTCTTCTCGGGAGAAATCACTGAAATGGATGACCTTGGATAGTATCAACCAAGACTGCGAATATCAACCTTAGTGAGTTTCATTTTGTTCTTTTACTACTAACTCAGTGGGTTATGACTTGGAATTACATACCTTCTCCCATCCTTTTCTCATCATAGATACAGATCAAATAATTGTACACACACCTGAGTGCTGCCAGAAAGTATGGGCAATGTTTTGTTGCTGGTAGCGGTAGGGTCTCTTAACTTTCCATATATAAGAATTCAAAATGCCTTGATAATTAAAATCTGACACCACCGCCAGGACTGGAAAAGGATTAGCTCAAAATTCTATTTCTCTTTTTCAAGGATAAGCTATTGTGAAGAACAATAATTATATTTTTAAAGAATTTGAAAGTGAAATGTAAAAGGGGCTAGCACTTACACGACAAATGTCATCACTGAAGAGCAGAGAAAGGCATAAGAATTTGATTTGTGAAACATACAGTCTTGTCAGAGCCGAACTGACAGCTGTCTGATTGTTTCCAACTGAATAATTCACAAAAATTTGAAAAGCATAGGAGTTCAAAAAAATACTGAACATCTGTAAAGGCTCCATATAAGCTGTGGGCTGTCACCTTAAAGTTCAGGCGTGAATGTTGGTGTGTACAGTGTTGCCGGGTGTGGGTAGAAGGGTTTCATGTCTTTGAGATGTGAAGAAACCTCCCCACACACCATGCAAGTGGAAAAAGAGATCACTGCTTTTGGCAGAAGGCTGGTGAGGACCCTGACTGCTGGCGGCCAAGCCCAAAATGAACCTGCTGGTGGATCAGAATTGGCTTTATGGAGTTTTGATCAAATGTTGGCTCCCCGCCTCCCCTGCCCCCTGTGTATCAGAATTAATCTTACCTAGGAGAGTTCTGAGAAGCTTCCCTGGTGGCTCAGATGGTAAGAATCTGCCTGCAAAGTGAGAGACCCAGGTTCAGTCCCTGGGTCAGGAAGATCCCCTGCAGGAGGAAATGTCTACCTTCAGTATTTTTGCCTTGGAAATCTCATGGACAGAGGGGCCTGGCAGGCTACAGTCTTCGGGGTCACAAAGTTGGACAAGGCTGAGCAACTAGCACAATAAGGAAAGATGGAAAAATATATTGATGACATTTTTAGTCAAATTTGTTTTGATTCTATTTAGACCAGTTGCTTTACTTTGTATGTTATTCACCTTGAACTGTATAATGTTGCTTTGCAAAGAAAACCAGACTAACAGTAGAAAGGTTGCTTCTCTTCAGTAGGACATGAGTCAGTGTGTTAGACATGGGTTTATTTTTCAGCAGTTCATTTGCATTCTTGTGTGATAAATACAGTATGGTTTCTTTGTTTAATATGATTTTAGGCAGCTGTAGAATCATATGCTGCTGGCTTTAGAACACAAAATCATACTCATGAGGCTTCACAGTGTATTTTACCTTGAATCTTTGGTCTATTTCTCCTTGAATCTCTGTTGCCATGTAATTTGGTATGTGTTCTGTTCGTTCACATGGTTAATGCAGTCAAGAACTGAATGTACAGTCAGTTCCATCTCAGTGGCTGTTGATTTCCATTTGGAAGGAAGGAAAAGTAATAACCTTGCTTTCCAGCATCTCCAGGTGAGTCTAAGCTGAGCACTGATGTGAAACCATTTAAGAGGGGTCTATTCTAATACAATATTTTTTTTAAATGTCATTTTCATGACATTTTGACGGTATTTACTCATATACTTTAAAATATTCTGTGATAGCCGATATGGGAAAAACATCTGGAAAAGAATGAATATATGTATATGTAGAACTGAATCTCTGCATTGTAAATCCCCTATACTCCAATGTAAAATTAAAAATTAAGTTAAAAAACTAAAAGTAAAGGCAGAAGTCTGAAATCACAGTGGGCACTGTCGTTGTTTCTATAATCTTGGGGTGAAATCAGTGAGTAGGTGGAGAGCCATGGTGAGCTTACATTCCTCCCCACCATGGAGGCTCCTCGGGGTTTGGTCTGTGCAGAGGGACGTTTGGAAGAGGCAGCAGTCAAAGCCTTGCGACCCCTCAGGCAACACAAATTAACCGAGTCAGAAGCCTGATGACAAGGATGACTGTATATTGGTTCATCAGCTACACAGCAATGAGTCCAGACTGACGGTTAACTCCAGTAACTAAGCCTAAGTGGAGGCTATAAGGAGCGTTAACCTGGTTTCTTTTCTGTCTGGAATATAACAAGTCTGGTAATGCCTGTGTTACAGATGTGACACATCTGTATGAGGGAGCATAAGAGAAAAGATGGAACAATCTTCAAAGTACATGGCAGGTCTACAGACCTTTTGGTGCAGAATTTCTCAGTAATGTACTCTGACTTTTGAGGCAGTGAAACTCAAAAGCAGTGTTTCCTTTTCCTCTGAAATGGTGTGATTAGAACAACACAAAACTAGGGATCTATGTAATATAAGTAATGACTTGAGATAATTTTTAAGATAATTGATACTGCTTTCTACATTTTGAAAATTGTGTAATAAGAACAATAGACATAGAACAAAGAACATTGTGTTTTATCTAAGAATAATAGGATAGAAAATAGCTTATAGGTAACTGTTATTATTTAGCAGCCAGTTAGTAGAAATAGATAGTAGAGAATTATAACATCTTAAAATGTTTTAAATTCTTTTCAGCATAAATATGTCTTTAATGAAATTATTTGAAAAGAAGTGGTAGAAGGAAATGGTTTTTCCTCTCTGTGAGTCCTTTTCCAGCATAAGTCTATGCCTTTAAAATTAGTTTTCAATACTAATCTGTAGTAGTTGTTCTTTAATTTCCCAAAGAAAATAAAGCTGTTTCTCCAAGGACTCTTAGAGTCACGTGCACACATCATGAATGAAATCACCATGAACTTGCATGGCATCTATAGAAGGTCACTGAGAAATGGGACAAATCAATGCTGAAATAAGGAACTGAGGCAAAATTGAAAGAGACAATCTGATCCTAAGGAAAATATTTCCTTAATGAGTGTCAGACTATACTCCAAAACAAAATAAAGATTAAATTAAAAAATCTTAACTCATCTAATTTGCAATGCTAAATCATTTCATACTATCACCTTTTCTGCTTATCTGCTGATCATCTCAGGAATTTTCTTAGTTAGTGAAAAGAAAAAAGAAACAAAGTCATTTCTTGTACGCTAGAGAATTCCATTTGTATTGATGTTTCCTTTGAATTATAAATTATGCATGGTACATGTCAGCTATGCTCTGTAATTTCCACTTAAAACTCAATAATCTTGTATAAGGAGATATTCTCAGGCTCATTTACTTTGATGGGATATGTAATCCATAAGGAAACAGACTCTCATGTCTAAGCTATCTTCATGATGTAAAAGTTATATGATATTAACATAATCAGACAATATAAAATATTTCTGGTTGTTTCTCATTTAAGTGCAGTAAATATTAGAGAGGTGGGAGGAAAACATAGAAGTAAAAACTAACAGTCATTGAAAGCAAGGTACATGTAGATATTTATTAGCTGTTATCTCACTAAATTCTAGTAATAAAGCAAGAAGTGGTATTTTTAGTCAATTTTGAGATTATATGGGGCTTCCCTGGTGGGTCAGATAGTAAAGAATCTGCCTGAGAGTTCAGGAGACACAAGAGACATAGGTTTGATCCCTAGGTCAGGAAGATTCCCTGGAGAAGGAAATGGCAGTCCACTCCAGTATTCTTGCCTGGAGAATCCCGTGGACAGAGGAGCCTGGAGTCCATGGGGTGGCAGAGTTGGACACAACTGAACGACTGACACACAGGTTTCTCTGTCCATGGGATTCTCCAGGCAAGAATACTGGAGTAGACTGCCACTTCCTCCTCAGGGATCTTCCCAACCCAGGAATCAAACCTGCATCTCTTATGTCTTCTTGCTGTGTCCTCACATGGCCTTTTCCTTATAAACACCCCAAAGAAATGATCTTTGTTGCCTGTTCTTATGAGGGTGTGGCTCCTGCATGATTTGGAACCTTATTTAACCCTAATTATCTCCCAAAGTCCCAGCTCTTAAGTTGTCGCACTGGAGGTTAGGGGGTATTCCATACACTGGATCACCGCCAACCTACAGGGAACAGCAATCTTCCCATGGAGAGTTACAGGGTTCCCAGTTGTATTTTTCCTTTCTTTGCCTCTAATTCGTCTGCCAGCACTGCCATCTGTGGACATTCGAAATGCTTTATCGGCCAAGAGGATCCTCCAGGAAACACTGCTCTGATCGGGAAACTTCCTTCACAGGGAAAGAATGTGGAATGGCCCCTGCTGTTGAGTTCACTTGTCTTATTTTGAAACCCCACCACTCACAAGTCTGATGAATCTGGGACGGGACCCTGGAAGGCTCCGCCATGGCCCCACCTGAGAGGTGGCATGTGGCAATTTGGATCCTCCAGAAAATGACTCTGAGAGAGTTTTGTGTCTGACATGGATCAGAAAGTTGCTCTTTTTAGATATTTCAGCATCTGTTGTTTTCTTTAATTTTGCTGTTACCTGGAGACCCTCAAGCCCCATGTCTGCAGTTTTGATTCCATATTATGGTTTAGGGCTTTTTTGCCTCCTCTATTTTCTGATGCATAATTCAAAGGGTATAATAGGAACCTGGGTGGTCTTTCATTGATTTAATTGACTCCTTGCTTACCACTGGGGGCTTCCCCAATAGCTCAGAGGGCAAAGAATCTGCCTGTAATGCAGGAGACAGAAGATGTGGGTTCAATCCCAGGGTCAGGAAGATCGCCTGGAGAATAAAATGGCAACCCACTCCAGTATTCTTATCTGGGAAATTCCATGGACAGAAGAGCCTGGTGGGCTACAGTTCATGGGGTCCCAAAGAGTCGGACATGACTGAGCAAGTGAACACGCACACTTCATTGACTTCAGCTCTGTTCAGAGGTTTTGGAACCATATGTATTTAGAATTATTATTTTAACTGCCTTAGCAGTCAGGCACATATATCCTCAACAAGAATTCTTCCTGGAAAATAAAATGTGCATTAGACAGATTACAGAGATATGGGGGCAAACAAAAAATAACCCTGTTGTTGTAACCAAGCTAAGCGAGTATGTAAGATTCATCATCTTTCATGCCATTGTTCACTTTTATTAAATGCACTGGGTGCCTCCCCAGGCATTCAACTTCTCCTGAAGAAGTTATTATTTCTTTACTCTAGTTGACAGGAGCTTGATCAAATCTGCTTGTAGAAATCTAAATGATATCTGTTATATCAGTGAGTTGGTCATGTTATTTTGAACCTGTCTAAAGTATTTTTCCAGAACTAAGGTCTTATAAATGAAATTTTAAGAAGTAAACCTCTTGATATTTTCAACCAGTAAATATATCATGTTATCTTAAAAGAATGGAGTAAAAACAATTAAGTCTAAAGTAGTTCACGTGGGTTTCTTAAACATGTTTTTTTCCTTAATTGATTTAATTGTATGTATATATATATATATATGCACACACTTCCAAGGTGGCTATATAATATAGTATAATATATATATGTATGTATATATATATATATATATATATAATGTAGCAAAATATGTTCTATAATATATCTTGCAAAAAAGTATTTGGGACTTTTTATTTGGTTCCATTGAGATACATGCTTTCGAATTGTGATGCTGGAGAAAACTCTTGAGAATCCCTTGGGTAGGAAGGAGATCAAACCAAGAAATCCTAAAGGAAATCAACCCTGAATATCCACTGGAAAGACTGATGCTGAAGCTGACCAGTGCTTTGACCACCTGTCACAAAGAGCCGACTCATTGGAAAAGACCCTGATGCTGGGAAAGATTGAGTTCAGGAGAAGTGGATGACAGAGGATGAGATGGTTGGATGGCATCATTGACTCAAGACATGAATTTGAGTAAGCTCTGGGAGATAGTGGAAGACAGAGGAGCCTGACATGCTTCAGTCCATGGGATTGCAAAGAGACTGACACAATTTAGCAACTAACCGAAAATAACAACAACATTGATTAACGTTAATTTTTATTAGCAAAAGAAACTATACAGAAGGCTAGAAATTTAAGTTTAGAAATGTTGATCCCCTTCATCAGTATGAATTAACAGCACAACACAAATCACTAAACAACACACAATTATTTGGTAATGAATTGTAATCATAAGTGATTTCCCAAAGAGTAAATTAAGTATTCATTAGAAAAAGTAATCACTATTAATTGCATTAATCATCTTAATTAAAAGTCAGAAAATGAATTTTTATATGAATCTGGGATTACTTTAGTTTCAATCTTTGAAAAGTCTCAATTCCCTGGATTTTTTAAAAATAAAAAGTAAAATGAGCATATGAATGCTTATTTACCTCTCATTGCTGCAGTATTTGAAGACAGTGAAGTGATTCTTCTTTCTGTGGTCTGTACTCATGTAAAGTTGTAGAACCTAGAAAATAAACTCAGCATTTCCAGAAAATAATATAATTATCTTTTTCTGCCTCACATAATGGTTTATAAGATACATCTCTCATATTTTAACATTTAAATCTGTCCGGTGAGTGACATTCTAATTTCTTCAGCACAAGGTCATGACACGGACCATGATGGTTTCTGGGCTGCCGGACACCACATACATGATAAGACGTTGTTTCTGGATGTGTCTGGGAGGCTGTCTCCATGGGGTCTGGCATCTGCATTGATGGACGAGTGAAGCAGATTGTCCCATCCAGTGAGGGCCTAAATAGAAGGAAAAGGTGCAGACAGGGAGGCTGGGCTCTGCTGACTGTGAACTGAGTATGGGTGTCCCCACTCTCTTGGCCCCAGGCCTTCAGATCCAGACTGGTGTCTACACCCTGGGCTCTCCCGTTCCCAGGGCTCAGAACCACACCACCAGCTCTCCTGGTCTCAGCTTGTGGACAGCAGCTCTTGAGCTTCTCAGCTTCCAGAGTCTTGTCTGCTGGCACCTCATTGGCTTGGGATTAGCTCTCCAATATGATTTAGATGCTCCTGATGCTCATTCCATTAGTCAAGGGAGCTCTCAGATCTAAGCCAGTTTACAGACCCAGGGTCTCTGGAATGCAAAGGTGGGGTTGGGCTCCCTTGAGAAAACTTTCATGGTTGCTCTTTCTCCATCCATCCCCAAAGGGACCTTTTCACCAGGGAAACTATCCTTGAAAGGAAATGATCAGGTACTACTGGACACTGGATATTCTTCTTTCCTTTCCCTTCATGAATTCATCTAATTTACTGAGTTCATTTGCCTTGCATTTTAAAATCAAGATGACATTTGTATAAGATTATACTGGCCATTTTAAAGGGAACAATTCAGTGGCATTTGGTACATTCACAGTGTTGCACAACCACCACATGCATCTAGTTCCAAAATGCTTGTATCACCATTTGCCCCCGAATCTCCCTGGGCTCACAAACACCCATTGGCAATCTGTATGGATTTTGTACAAATGGAATCATGTCATGTTCTGGGTCTGCCTTGTTTCAGCTCTCAGTGTGATAATTTTGAGGTTTATCACATTGTAGCATGTTTAAATACCTCATTTTTATGGCTGATTAATAATCCACTGTATCCATACACTACAATGTGTGATCCATTCATCCACTGATGGGTGAGTCATTTCCATTGGGTCATCTCCACCTTTTGGCTACTGTGACTAGAAGTCCTATGAATGTGCCAATACAGTTATTTGCTTGAGTACCATTTTCATTTCTTTTGGATCTGTACCTAGTAGTGGATGGCTGGCTCATAGGGCAATTCTACATTTAACGTTTAGCAGTACCACCATCTGTTTCCACACGGGCTTTACCATCTTAACATTCCCATCTGGAACACCTTGAGTTTCAGTTTCTCCA
This sequence comes from Muntiacus reevesi, assembly GCF_963930625.1. Taxonomy (NCBI): domain Eukaryota; kingdom Metazoa; phylum Chordata; class Mammalia; order Artiodactyla; family Cervidae; genus Muntiacus; species Muntiacus reevesi. The sequence goes on from NC_089260.1 coordinate 57,643,626, forward strand.
CATCCTCCCCAGCACTGCTTATTCTCATTGCTCTGAGCTGAAGTAATCTTGCCATACTAGACCAACTGCTTGCAGCTCTCTGCTTTGCCATCTCCTCCAGTTTCCAGGCACCCAGTGAGGTCCTCTCCTGCCTTTTCTGAGCATGTATCCAGGCCTGGGCATGCAGTCTGCACTCCTACTTTCACTGGTGCCTGTGATGGTTGTTCTGAGTCCTCAATCCTGTAGAAGTTTTTCTCTGATCCTCCTCCTCATATCTGGGTCTGTCTGACTGCCGTATCTGCTGTCCCCACACCAGACAGGCATAGGTGGTGGACATCTCAAGATGTTTTGATGACACCAGTGCCACTCTCAGGAAAACAGCTCCAGCCACAGGAAGTAGAGAGGAAGAACAAGGTCAACATTTGTGCTTGACCCTCAGGGAACTTCTAAAAGGTCAGAACACAAAATTTTAACAATACATACTTTCACGGTATTTTTAAAACCAAGTCCGCAGTAGCCTCTGAACCATGGAGCCACACTAGGAACATGGGCCTCCATACCCATCTCGGAAGCCTCTCCTTTTCCACCAGTGGGAAAAAAGGGAGTGGTAGGCAGGTGAATAGAAATATCACACTTTCTTACCAAAAATTACCTGTTCTTTTCATCTTTAAACAGTCCTGTGGTTACTGGAAGTTTTAGATTAGTTTCTAGGGTTCTAGGAAGTTGATTCTCCAATTCTCATTTAATATGAAATTCTCTTTATTACCTTTCAACATTTAGTCTTTGCTTTCAAGTTTTAAGCTTGCTGCTGCTGCTGCTAAGTCACTTCATTCATGTCCAACTCTGTGTGACCCCATAGACGGCAGCCCACCAGGCTCCCCAATCCCTGGGATTCTCTAGGCAAGAACACTGGAGTAGGCTGCCATTTCCTTCTCCAATGCATGAAAGTGAAAAATGAAAGTGAAGTCATTCAGTCATGTCCAACTCTTAGCGACCCCATGGGCTGCAGCCCACCAAGCTCCTCCGGCCATGGGATTGTCCAGGCAAGAGTACTGGAGTAGGATGCCATTGCCTTCTCCAGTTTTAAGCTTAATCCTGGCTAAACCGAATTCTTATCATCCTGTGCCTCAAATCAGGCCTTTCATGGTCTTGCCCGTTGCCAGAAATGATATTTCTATCTTTTCTGTTTTATTTTTAGCTTGCCTTATTCTACTGGAATTGAGGCTTTACGTGATCAAGCCATCTGTTTTGTTCATTTCTATGTGCCTTATATCTAGAAAATATGATAGGCACTCAATGAATGTGTGGTGAATAGATGTCTAATGATCTTTCCACATATTTCTACCTGAATTTGTCAATTTGAAAAAAGCTCTCCTATTTACACTGTAGCTTGTCTCATTGCAATCCTTATTACAGTCAGCCTCATTCCACTATTGTTTATGTTTTTAGGAGATTGCAGTTCTGGTCTGTAAATGCCTTGGGAATGAAGTTTTCTTTACCTCCCAGTTTCTTGCCAGGAATAGAATACCAACAGTAGTTCATCGTTTTTCAATCTCCAGCTGAATTCTGGAGGAGCAAAGAGCAGTATTATCTGTGAAGAAGCCACTGGCTCGCATCACATAAACAGCCCAGCTTGTCCTCTGAAAGGTGGGCGTTTATAGGTGATCACCCCAGTCAGCAACTAGTGTTCCCTCAGCACTAGGATCATTAGTGGCCATTAGTGGTCACTCCACCTCCTTTCCTCCCTTCACACTTTAAAGGTCTGACAGAGCACTGTTACTTTATGGATTCCTGTCTAAGATTCCAACTGCACTGCTTAGTTCCAGCAGTTACTGAAAATAGTCAGAGAGCTTAGTGAAACTGGTCAAAATTTAATTTCAGGGAGCTCAAATACGTGATCCTTTCCTTTTTTTTTTTTTTTTTTAATATTATTTTATTAGTTGGAGGCCAATCACTTTACAACATTTCAGTGGGTTTTGTCATACATTGACATGAATCAGCCATATAGTTACATGTATTCCCCATCCCGATCCCCCCTCCCACCTCCCTCCCCACCCGACTCCTCAGGGTCTTTTTTTTTTTTTTTTTTTGTAGAGTTCTGCTCTTCAGAAACACCATAAAGTCCTTTTTACGGGCTTAGAATAAAACTTTTATATTGATCTTTAATCCTTTTTAGTTCTTTTTTATTTTTTGGTAGTATTTTAGTGGTAGACTGGTAATAAAAGGAAAATAGCAGCAACTAGGACAAAACTATTGTTAGGAGATGACTGGAAGCACACATTTAGAAACACATTTTCATCTATCATATTAGTACTAATGGGACAAAAATGTGAACAATCATTTATAGTAAGGAAACCATCAACACATTTTGGTGTGCTAATACCCAGAATGAGATATTATGAGCCTTAAAATGATGTCTAAAAATATTGAGCTGTTCATCACATAATGTTAATTACAAAGGGATCAAAATCTAATACATTCTGTGATACTTATTTTGTTTGAAGACTTTTCAACATAATAAAATTCAAAGAAAATACATCAACAATTTTAATGTACTTTAAAGTCTGAGAATACAGATGGCACTTATTTTATCAATTTACCTCCTTAAATCTTCCCAACCAACCATAATGTACATTTTTGGTTGCTTTTTTTCTTAAAGAAAAAATATCCAATAGAGAAAATATGTGTATGTACATGCATGCATTACCAGTCTAATTTAGGTAATTCTGCGTTGAAACTTTAAAGATTTCTAGGAACCCTGTTATGCCCACAATTTATCTATGCATTCATTGTTCTAGGGAGTCTTTTCTGAGTGTGTGGAGGATATCAGTTCCTAAGCTGGGCACTCACAGACCTGCAGGTCCTTCTCCCCACATTCTCTGGTCTGCTCCCTCCAGGCCGTCAGGCTCTGAGTCCAGGGGTGCGCCAGTAACACCTTTACTCCCAGCCCAGCATTATGACGGTACAGACAGTGGTCCCTTACATGCTCGCTGAATGAACATATGAAGTGGTGCTTCTCGAGCTCAAAAGTCCATGGAGTTCAGCTTAATAACTAACTTATACTTTAGCTGTTCATGGAGTAGGAGAGGTTTTGGTCTTTAATGATTGTCAGATAGTGCTGGTTGGGGAAAAATTTCTCTGGCTTTTATGGGGACCAATGAGCCATTCTACTTACCCTGCTGCAACTCAGACTTTTCACATATTGCTGGACCTGTGACTTGGTGTCCTTGGGAAGGCATTTTGTTTTTCTCCTGCTCGGTGCATACATATTCAAATACATGTTCATGTATTTCAGCATATATCAGATCTACCTCAGAGCAGGTAAATGAACTGATAAAGTACCATTAATTAAAAAGTCATTACTTACTCATGGATCTGAAGAGAAGAGCAGTCTCCTAAGAGAGTTTGTCAGTAGACAGTTTAAATAAATGAGATCTCATCAAATTATTGTTCATGAGTTGGTGACCTTACCTGTGTGAATCATTCAGACAATCTACAATAAGGGTGTTTTTTTCTCTCTTAGAAATAGCATTACTATCAGTCAGCCATAAATAGCTTAGCTTAGAGGTTTCTAGGTAACCAATTTTAAATGCCTAAAGTTTTCAGACAAACAATATGTACTTCTACAATCACCATATAATCTCTGTCATAATAAAGTTATTGTTGAATGTCATTGTTATTGTCTTCTATTTCTATTATTAAGTGATATCCCCAGGTAGAACATTGGTAAATATTTCATATCAGAATATGAAAATAAGATGAGACGTTTCAAGGGCAAAACTTAATTCATTAACTGTCAAGAATAAATTTAAACAACTTGAAAAATGTTCATGACATTTCCTGACTACTATCTGAACATTCATTTATTTGTGAATTATTGAACTCACATTTTAAAATACTATTCCCAAAACTAGAACAAAAGATATCTGCCCTAATAGAACCTCAAACTTTATAAATGACAACTTGATACAGTGCAAAGAAAGAGATTTTAATGACATGAATATGAGTCACTGACTTGAGAAAATGAATAAATTCTCCTAAAATATTACTTTTATTCAATTGACAATATAAAGCCAAATGATGAACTTGATACATAGAACATGAATACTCCTGTATGAAATCACATTGTCTCAGTAAGCAGTATCAAGACTTTACAATTAAGTGAATTTAATAAACACCCAAAGTTGCCAACATCATAAACAAGTGCTGATGGGAGCTATGTTTCAGACAGAGTACTCTTAGAAAAATCTTCTAAAAGACTAATATTATCTCCTGATTCATTGTTAAAAATGGCTTAATGATGAAATGGGTAAAGAAGAATCTCCTTCCTACATCCACGTGTTTGTGGTTGGAAGTAATTAGTTATTCAATAACCTCATTGTAAGAAATGGAGGCTGTGGGCATCCGCTAATTTGATGGGAGAGAAAAAAAAGGGAAGGAAGAAAGAACATGCCTGAGTCCTGTCTTTTGGGGGAGATGAAGGATCCAGGAAAGGGACTAAGAAACTTAACTGATGCTTTCTGTGGGGAAAGAGGTGATCGGGGATCTTTAAGTCCATGGAATTCAGCTCAGTACTTAAGTAACTTATACTCTAGCTGTTCCTGGAGAAGGGGAGGGTTTGGCCTTTAATGATTGTCAGATAGCTCTGGGCAGGGGGAAAACATCCTCTGGCTGCTTGAAAAGGCTGAAAACACGTAGTAAAGAGACAGCTGCTCAATTTTCTGATTAAAATCATCCTCAATCCCTGAGCCCAAGAACAGACCGTGAAGGGATAATGATCTCCCTACTTGCTTTGAGAGAACAAGTGAAGCTGACCGCCAGCTCCACTTTATTTACTGCTTCCACTGACCTTTAAAGAGTAAAAACGTCGTCTGAATTTTTGAGGACAGAGTGAATGTGTATTCTGGTTTTCACTGTTTACAGGGACTGGAAGGTGGACTGCCGAACAGTTATCTCTCAGGATAGAAGCCTCAAGATTTGTAAGCTCTTTCTATTACATGTTAGGCAAGCGGAGATGAGCTGGAGTTCTGGAGCTTGAACCCCGGATCCTGTAAGTTAAGGACAGCAGGACTGTGGAGAAGCCTGCGTGCAGCACCGAACGCCCAGGGAGGGTGTCCTTGTGCTTGAGCTCCATCGGTGGTGGTGCCGGGAGCCAGGGTGAGTGATGGGGAAACACCTCTCAGCCCAGAACTACACACCTGCGCCAGACCTCGAAGCCAGGAGCCAGCTCAGGAGTTACGGTGGGACTGAAGAGAACCGGAATGAAAACAAAAGGTGGACCTGAGGAAGCTCTCCTGATAAATAAAGCGAAAGCAATAACACAGCGTATTACAAAGGAAAGCAGTCCTGCCCTGGCAATATTCTGAACAAAAGAGCTCACTAATGTGTCGGGGAAATCAGCCTGAAAAGGACTGAGCCTAAGCAAATCCACTGGCTTCAGAGAGTGCTGAGTGAGAAGAGATTTTAATTGGAGACATTCGGTTTTAGAAATTTGGATTTCATGACCGAAGTCAGCAGAAAAATATACTTGGATATGGAAAGACTCTGAATACGCACGTCCTATTTAAAAAGAGTTTTTGGAAAACATACTCCTGATGGTCTTAAGATGAAGCGGAAGGGACGATTCAGGAGTTTTCAGTGACATGATAAAACGGGCAGTGATGACGGTGAAATGGGACGTGGGTGCCCCAGCTGGTTTTAGGGGTGATGCCCCTGCCCCCTGCTGGGCAGAGTGTCCCCCTCACTCCATGCTGGTCCCCCCCACCCCTTGCTGGTCCCCACTTGTCCAGGAAACACTGGCCGTCTACATGGAGGCTCCTCTCATCTGAGGTACTCCCTCCTCACGTCTGGGTGAGCCTCAGACTTTTAGCACCTGTATTTCTGAGAGGCAGGATCCCTCAGGGTCAGGAGAGGGCAGGTGAGGGGAATGGTCCCCAGGGAACTAGGGTAGCACTTACCTTTGTTCTGCCTGTGTTTCACCAGGAGTGAGTGTGTGTGTCTGTGGGGGTTCTTCACACTCATGGAGTGGGAAATCCATGGAGGGAAAAGGAGAGGAGAGGATCTCTTCCTAGAAATCTAGAGGGGAATTCTCAACCCCCTGTCACATTCTTTACACCTTATTATCCTCTCCTTCCACCTCACAGGTGGAAGAACCTCCTCACTGGAGGGTTAGAACCTAAGACCCAACCTTACCTTGACAGTCCCTCCCCTAACTACCTTTCCCCTCACGTCCCCCCAAATAGAAGCTTCGACACCCCTCGTCTTCCTGTCTGCCAGGGGCCTCCCTCCCTGTCTCCTCCCCTCATTCCAGTCGGCTCCTCCCCGGGAGATGCAGAGACACGCTGGCTCCTCCTTGAGAGGATTCCAAGACTGCTCCCCAGGAGGACTTGTGCAACATCAATGTAGTCCCCAGGCTGTAGCTGATTCTATTGGTTTTGTCGAGGTAGCCTTCGTGTTATCAGAAGATGATGCCTGTGATGACTTCCTGCTGCAGCATGATGTTGATGACTGATTAAGAAATGTTAACTACAGTTTTCTCTTATTTGGTTCACTATGAGATTTTATTAAGAAAAAATGTTGCATTACTTCATATGGGATTTCAAGTGGTGCTGCGCTATGCTCAGTTGCTAAAGTCGTGTCCAACTCTTTGTGACCCCATGGACTGTTGCCTGCTAGACTCCTCTGTCCATGGGATTCTCCAGGCAAGAATACTGGAGTGGGTGGCCATTTCCTCCTCCAGGGAACCAGGGATCAAATTTGCAACTCGTGGGGATTTCAAGCACAATCCAGTAAATAATGTGTTTTCTCCTTGGCCATTTTTGTATGTATTACTTTAATGAATCTTGTCTGTGCAATTGATCTTTGTTTTCTGAAAACAATGCCACTCTGTCAGGGTATACTTTATCTTCATGAAATTCAGTCTACTTGTTTATATCTTATTTACCATTTTGTCTGTATATAAATGTGTAATAGTTTGCAGTTTATTTCTGTTTTCTTTGTCAGCTTAGCATTAAATTTGGGGGCTATTGATCATGACATCATAAAATGCATGTTTTCTTCAGGGTAGAAGAGAGTTATATAGGGTGATTGAGTGTGCATGCATGCTAAGTTGCTTCAGTCATGTCCAACTCTTTGTGACCCCACGGGCTATAGCCCACCAGGCTCCTCTGTCCATGAGATTCTCCAGGCAAGAACACTGGAGTGAGCTACCATGCCCTCCTCAAGGGAATCTTCCCGACCCAGGGATTGAACCTCTGTCTCCTACAACTCCTGCATTGCAGGTAGATTCTTTATTGCTAACCCAATGGGGAAGCCCTGATAGGGTGTAGAGTAGTTCCAATTTCAAATAAATGACACATGTGAAATTTCAAAAACATTTAAGGGATTTATTTGCAACTGTAAAATAATGAAAGTAGAATATTTTCTAGTTCAGTTTTTAGAGAACCTCAAAGCATGAGGAGACAGTTTATGGCTGGCTTGTTCTATATGGAACTTGGAATAGATTTAAAAGTGGCATCATTGGGTTCATTAAGTCCAAACATTTGCATGATTTCCTGCCATCAGAATTAGAATGCATTTGGTTGTTTCTTTCTACTCCTGTGTTCATTCATCTTGTTTTTATTAAAATTCAAACTGTATCCTTGCAATTTTAGTCTAATCTTGAAAGTATAAGAGGGTAGGAAAAACATGACTAGAAAGCCAAAGGCTTAAGTTTAGAAAATATATAAATAAAAAAAGAAAATATATAAATAATCATTAAAACTGGAGAATACACATATCTATCTATGTCCGTTCATCTATTTCTATCATTTATCTAGGCATTCATTTTGTCTTCCTTCAAGTTTTATTAGTGTGTTCCCATATGTCTCACCACCATTACAGGCTCTAACTGTATAATTTAAACACCACATTATAGTGCATGCATGCTTAATCATGTCCAACTCTTTGTGAGCCTATGGACTGTAGCCCACTAGGCTCCTCAGTCCATGGGATCTTCCAAGCAAGAATACTGGAGTGGGTTGCCATTCCCTTCTCCAGGGGATCTTCCCGACCCAGGGAATGAATCCAGGTCTCTGGTGTCCTCTGCATTAGCAGGTGAATCCTTCACCACTGAGCTGCCATGTGTGATTTCACCAGTGGATAGTTCCCTGCCTTCTTGTAATTAAATTATATTGGAGGAAATGAAAAAAAAACCCCACA